>NC_137788.1:131589543-132090216 GCF_963383645.1 Muscardinus avellanarius | reverse complement strand
AATTTTCTTTAGGCTGAGGGTATATCTCAGTGGTAGAATTTGTGCTTAGCAAGCTAGAGGCTTTGGATTCAATCCCCAGCACCATAATTTTTTTTCTTTTTAAAATATATCTATAAAGAACCCAGGTGTGATGGCACACACTCGTAATCCAGCTATTTCAGAGTCCAAGACAGGTAGGTTGCAAGTTCAAGGACAGCCTGGGCACTCAGTGAGACAATTTCAGGAAATAAAAAGGGCTGGGAACGCAGCTCAATGGTAGAGTACTTTTCTGGTGCATGCAGGCTCTAGGTTTGATACTCAACATTTAAAAGCTAAATAGAGAATTTTAAACATAAATACAAATATATCATAAAGGGTCTCACAGAAACAAAAATCTAGAAATGAAATGGCAAGATGCACAAATATATATATGTATGTACATTTCATCTAGAGAAGAGAATAGAGCAAACCATTTGATTAAGAAAATACTCCAGAAAGTGACAGGCAATGACTGGATGGGAGCAGCTACTAACAAGGCACTCAGTAGGTGGCAGTGGTAGGGAAGGGGTCAGCAGAAATGGAAGTAGCTCAGAGGTAGAATGTCCCTGGGTTCAATCCCTACTATAAAAAAAAATTGTGTGGTCAGGTATGGTGACACATGGATCACAGGTGTGCGGTCAGCCTCAGCAACTTAGCAAGGCCTTGGTTTATTTCTTGTGTTTTATGGTACCAGAGATAGAACCTATGGGCCTTCCACCTCTGGGCTATACCTCTACACCTATTTTATTTTTTGTATGGAAAAAGGTTCTCACTAAGTTGCTAAGAGCCTCATTAAGTTGCTAGGATTATAAGTATGTGCCAAGACCTTGTTTTGAAATTTAAAAATTTTAAAACCTGGCTAGAGGTGCAGCCCTCAGGCAGAATATTCCTGGATTCAATCCCCAGTACAAATAAACAAACAAATAAACAAATAAATAAATAAATGAATAAATGTGTGCCTTCCAGAATCCCACCAGTACTTGAGAGGCTGAGGCAGAAGGCTCACAGGTTCACGGCCAGCCTCAGACACTTAGTGAGGCTCTCTGCAACTTAGTGAAGCCCTGTTTCAAAATAAAGAATAAAAAATAGGGCTGGGGGTTGAGTTTGGAGGTGGAATGCTGCCCTGGTTTCAATCCCCAGTTCAAAAAAAAAAGTTTATCTGTGTGTGATATATGTATCTATGTACATAGATACTTATCTACCCATATACATGTACACAGGTTATATTCTGTTATAATATGCTACACTTAAGATATATATATATAATAGGTCAGGTGTGGTGGCACACACTTGTAATCCCAGCATTGGGGAGGCTGAGACAGGAGGATCACAGTTCCTGGACAGCCTCAGCTTCTTAGTGAGGCCCTTTGCAACTCAGTAAGACCGTTTCTAAATAAAAAGTAAGACATAGGCTAGTGGTGTAGCTTGGAGGTAGAATGCCCATGTTCCATCCCCAGACCCGCAAAGAAAAAAAAAAAGATATCAATATGGACAAAGAGAACAGGGGTAAGAGAAAATGACAGCAGATGCAGCAAAATATAAGCAATTGGTAAATCTGGGTTGCAAATATACAGTAGTTCTTGTGCTATTCCTTTACCTTTTCCTGCAAATTTGAAAGTATATAAAAATTCAGGGCTATGCTGGGAGCGGTGGCTCACACTTGTAATCCCAGTACTTGGGAGGCTGAGAAAGCAGGATCACAGTTTTGAGGCCAGCCTCAGCTACTTAGTGAAGCCCACTGCAACTTAGTGAGACCCTATTTCAAAACAAAGAATAAAAACTAGGGCTGGGAATATAGCTCAGAGATAGAATACCTCTCGGTTCAATCCCCAGTCCTGCAAAAAGAAAAAGAAAAGAAAAAAAATAAAGGCTACCCAAAAAACATGTTTAGGTTTTTTTTCCCCAAAGAGATGAAAACTAAATTTATTATAAACAGATGTTCAAGAAAGAAATTTCTAAAGAATTTTACTTCAGAATGAAAGTATAATAATCCCAGAAGGAAGGTTTGAAATGCAAGAAGAAATACAGAGCAAAAAAGCCAATACACATAATGTTCAAGTTGTCTAGGAGGAAAAAAAATGGGAAGGAAAATATTGAGTATATAAGCTAATTTAGCAAAATAAAAAATTAAACATACACAGAACAAGAAAAATGAAAAACCCACATGAAGGAAGTCACTTTGTGACCATTACTATAATAATTATAGCTATCATTCTCTAGTGTTTTTTTTTTATGACCCTATCCTCCAGAATTCCCTTTTTTTTTTTTTTTTTTTTTGCGACAGGTACTACTCCTGTCTCAATCTCCCAAGTTCTGGGATTACAAGAGTGCATCATCACACCAGGCTTCCAGAACTCCTTGAAAGCAAAGGATATCTGGTTTTGAAGGTAAGGAGAGGCTGGACAACCAGAAGTGCATATGGCTACACAGCAGGGCGGCAGAAGGCAGACAGAAGCAATAGGGTTTCTTTTTTCTTTCCTTTTTTGGTGGTACTAGGGACTGAACTCTGGCGTTCTACCTCCGAGCCTACTCTTATTTGAAACAGGGTCTCACTAAGTTGCAGATGGGCAACAGGGTTTCTAAGAGGGCACACGCATCTTGACTGGAATGACTGTGCAGGACAGTCCCATGCACTGCAGGATATTTACCTCCCACAGCCCAGTCCTACGAAATGCCAGTAGCTCTTCTCGGCCATTACTGTTTTTTTGTTTTGTTTTGTTTTGCTTTTTGCAGTACAGGTGATGGAACCCAGGGGCATTCTACCTCCAAGATATACCCCCGCAAAGCTGAGACTGTCTGCAAACCAAGATCCTCTGGTCTCCACCTTCTGAATGCTGGGATTACAAACATGCACCACCTCACCCGGCTATTGTTGTTATTACTATTATTTTTATGGAAATGGGGATTGGACCCAGGGGCATTCAACTACCAAGCTACACCCACAGCCCTATTTTTTTTTTTTTTAAACAGGGTCTCATTAAGTTGTGGAGGGCCTTACTAAGTAGCTGAGGTTGGCCGCAAATTGTGATCCTCTGTCTCAGCCTCCCTTCCCAAGTACTGGGATTACAAGTATGTCGCCATGCCCGGCTTCTCCTGGATCATTATGACAACAAAAAATATTGCTGATACTGCTGAATATTTCCAGTGCCCACTGAGTATGGTACCACCCCTGGGGGAGAAACTCCAAGGTCAGACAACAAAGCCTCCTATATGTTACTCATGAGAAATATGGTTCTTATTATAAAGGTAATGAAAAACCACTAAAGGACTTTTTTTTTGGTACCTGGGATTGAACCCTGGGGCATTCTAACTCCAAGTTATATTGCTAACCCGATTTTATTTCTTATTTGGAAATGGTCTCACTAAGTTGCGGAGTGCTTAAGTTGTGGAGGCTGGCTTCAAACCTACGATCCTGTAAGTCTCAGTCTCCCAAGTACTAGTATTATAAGCGTGTACCATCACACCCAGCTTCTAAAAGACTTTTAATCATGGATGCAATGTGATTAGGTTTTCATTTTATAGATATCACTCTGAGGCTAGATTACTCAAGAACCATATCAGCCGGGCGTGGTGGCGCACGCTTGTAATCCCCGCGCTTGGGAGGCAGAGACAGGAGGATCGCGCAGGTTCGAAGCCAGCCGCGCGCGCTGGCTTAGGAGACCCTGTTTCCAAATAAAAAAAATGTAAAAATAGGTCTGGAAGTGTAGCCCGAAGGTAGAAGGGCTTCCGGGAACCCCAGTACCACAAAAAAAAAAAAAAAAAAAAAAAAAAAAAAGAACCATATCAGACAAGGAAAACAGTTAAGAAGCAATAACAGTAAAGTGGCAGAAGGGTGTAGGACGGGAAGGTAACTGCCACTCTTCCTGGTCGTGTTTGGGCTATCTATGGCTGTCCAAACAGAGGTGTGCTTAGAGCTGCTTACATATCTAGGGGAGGGCAGAAGAAAGGGAGATAGGTATATGGGGCTAGAAGTATATTTTTCCCAATGTTCATAAGAATCCTTTCAATTTATTTTTATTTATTTATTTTTATTTTTGGTGGTACTGGGGGTGGAACCCAGAGGCTTTCTACCTCCGGGCTACACTCCCAGACCCATTTTATATATTTTTTGGAAACAGGGTCTCACTAAGTTGCTGAGAGCCTCACTAAGTAGCTGAGGTTGGCTTTGAACCTGCGTGATCCTCCTGTCTCAGCCTCCCAAGTGCGGGGATTACAAGCGTGCGCCACCACGTCCGGCTTAGAATCCTTTCAATTTAAATCCTACTATCCATTCCTACTTCTTTGCTAATAAAAAAAAACTTACCTTGCTCTCCCAACTGGTAAAGCAAGTGGCCCAACATTTTCACCAGTTGACAAATCAGAAATAGCCGTTTCTTCAGATTGCGGTTCTTCAACATGACTTGTTTCTTCCTTTTCTAAAGGCTTTAAAATGTTTATTTAACCAGGTAAAAGGGCACTTAAAAAACCAACCCCTTAAAATTGAGGGAATAACTACATACAAAACACAGGGTATTAATTTCTATACCTTTAACTACAAATGATTTCTAGCCATAAACTAGTTTACACACATGGTTGACGTATTTCTACTAAACAGCATTGTGTCTATTCCTAAAAGAATTAGTATTCACTCTAACACTGAAGGAAAATATGTGTATTTGAGATTATTCCCAAGGAAATAAATTTGTTTATTAAAAATTAAAGGGCACGATAGTACACTCCTATAATCCCAATACTTGGGAGGCAGAAAGAGAAGGACTGAAGGTTCAAGAAGATCCTTAACAACTTAGATCTTGTTTCAAAAATAAAAAATAAAATGGGATGGAGGTATAGGTCACAGGTAGAATGCTCCAAGGTTCAATTCTTAGTCTTACACACACATAAAAAGACTTAAACAACCAAAAACCCAATAACTACTTACCACTTTTTCCATAATGAAAACTAAGTAATTTTCATTTAGAATATTTCTCAGAGGGTTTGGTTGATCTTTGGTAATCAGCTGTACTTGGACATCACCCTGTTAAAAACATATGTCAAACCATGTTATAAACATATATGTATGTGTGTGTGTGTGTGTGTGTGTGTGTGTGTGTGTGTGTGTATTATATATTATATATTGTGTGTGTGTGTGTGATTTGGGGATGGAACCCAGGAGCATTCTACCTCTGAGCTACAACCCCTACTCTATTTTTTATTCTTTATTTTGAAACAGGGTCTCACTAAGTTGCAGAGGGCCTCACTAAGTAGCTGAGGCTGTCTGCGAACCTGCGATCCTCCTGTCTTTTTCTCTTTTTGCAGTAATAGGGATTGAACCCAGGAGCATTCTACCTCTGAGCTATACCCCACCTTTTTTTTTTTTTTTTGGCGGGTGTGGGGATGGAACCCAGAGGCATTCGACCTCCGAGCTACATTACCTACCCTATTTTTTATTCTTTATTTTGAAACAGGATCTCACTAAGTTGCAGAGGGTCTCACTAAATAGCTGAGGCTGTCCGCAAACCATGATCTTCCAGTCTCAGCCTCCTGAATGCTAAGAATACAAGCATGCACCACCATGCCCGGCTCCCCCCACCCCTATATTTTACTCTTTTATTTAAAACAGGGTCTTAGTAAGTTGCAGAGGGCTTTAATAAATAGCTGAGCCAGGCGTGGTAGCGCACGCTTGTAATCCCTGTGCTTGGGAGGCAGAGACAGGAGGATCATGCAGGTTCGAAGCCAGTCTCACTGGCTTAAGAGACCCTGCTTCCAAATAAAAACATAAAAAAATAGGTGTCTGGGAATGTAGTCCAGAGGTAGAAGGGTTTCCAGGAACCCCAGTACCATAAATAAATAAATAAATAAATAAATAAATAAATAAATAAATAAATAAATAAATAAATAAATAGCTGAGGCTGGTCATGAACCTGTGATCCTACTGTCTCACCCTCCCAAGTACTGAGATTATAAGCGTGTACTACCACACCTGCCTAAAATAGCATTATTTTAATTGTCAATTTACACAATCACTAATGAAAGTGAATAGTCTCCAATATGCTTATAAATGATAAGTATCCTCTTTATTTGAATGTTTGATTTCTTAATTTGGATATGAAACATTTAGATACCAAGTTCAGAGAGCCAAGGATACTATATAACTCTAATCTCCTAGGCTTTTGAGTTTCAGTTACTATTGAGTTAAACTATATCCCCCTAAATATATCTTAAAAGTCCTAATCCCAAGGCCCCATGGATGTTACCTTTTTTGGAGATAGGATCTTTGCAAATGTAATTAAGTTGAGGATTAATCTGAATAAGGGCAGGCCTTACATGGAATGACTGATATGCATATACCCCGAGATTTAGAGACAGGACACCCAGGGAGAACGCCATGTGTCTGTGCATGGAGAGAATGGACTGATGTGATTACAAGGCCAACACCAAAGATTGCAGGAAACTACCAAAAGCTCATGGGAAACCAGGAAGCATTCTTTTCTACACCCTTCAGTGGAAGTGTGGCCCTACCAACATCTTAATTTTAGACCCTGGTCTCAAAAACTGTGAGAGTACAAATTTCTGATAATTTAAGCTGCTAATTTGTGGTATTTTGCTATAGCAGCCCTAGGAAACTAATATAGCTATCAAGCAGCAAGAATTCAGATAGGGAAAGATTAATACATATACTTGACTGTATTTGATTTTGAGTTTAGTTAATGAGAATTTAGACAGTGAAGGGTAACTATATTTGGTTTATTCTTTCTAAATTACTTATTCAAGCCGAGCATGGTGGCAAACACTTGTAATCCCAGCATTTGGGAGACTGAGACAGGAGGATCACGGTTCACGGACAGCCTCAGGTATTTAGTGAGGCCCTCTGCAACTCAGTGAGACCCAGTTTCAAAATAAAGAATAAAAAATAGGGCAGGGGGTGTAGCTCGGAGGTCAAATGCCCCTAGGTTCTAACCCCAGACCCGCAAAAATAAAAAAAATAAATAACTTACTCATAGTTGGGCATGGTGGCACACACTTGTAATCCCAGTCCTAAGGAAACTGAGACAGGAGGATCACAGGTTTGAAGCCAGCCTCAGCAACTTAGTGAGACTCTGTTTCCAAATAAGAAATAAAATCAGGCCAGGGGTATAACTTGAAGGTAGAATGCCTCTGAGCTCTGAGTTCAATCCCCGGTACAAAAAAAAAAAAAAAAAAAAAGTACTTACTCATATCCTTTGCTTTGTCTTTCATATCAATTTTGAGAGTTTTATATTGATACACATACATATAGATATATATTTTTTTCCCATATTTATTTTTAATTGGTGCACTGTATTCATACATCATAGTGGGATACATACTTTTGTAGACATACATGCACACATTGCCCAGTCAGCCCCCACCCGATCCCCACCCCGTTCTCTCCCTATCCCCCCCTCCTATGCTTGGCTTAGTAGTTGACATCTAGTATTATAGCAATTTATCCAAAATTAAAAATGATAATCTCTCATAACAGTTTCATTTGTCTGATACCAAGCTTTTGATGACTTAAAGATAACATTTCAATATTTCTTTTTGCTTTCTTTCTTACCAGAGAATCTATTTTTTTCTATTTTTTAGGTGAAACTATCATATATTTATATATTTATTTTTCAGAAAAAAAAATCTATCCTAATATGGAATATGGACTCTAGGTACCCACATCGATCTTGAAAAAGAACAAAGCTAGAAGATATATATTTTCTGATTTCAAACCATATATTGAATATGATATATTTATATATATATATAAGTCCTCAATATTCATGGTCATTTAACCCTCGCTTATTTGTATTTTAACATGTAACTATTTAGTTCATTAATTATCTTATCAATGTAGGTTTTATCTCCTTAACTATGAGAAGCCTTATATAACTTAGCACCTATAAGATGCTTAAAGAATATAATGAATGCTTATAGCAGCTTTTCCCCAGTTCTTTATAATTTTTTTTTAGTAATTACCAAAAATTGGAAACAACCCAAATGTCCTTCAACCCATGACTGCATCGTCAAACCATACTACACCTATATGCAGTAAAAGAATGGAAAGAACAAGCCAGGCGTGGTGGCGCACGCCTGTAATCCCAGTACTTGGGAGGCTGAGAAAAGAGGGATTCAGGATCAACCTCAGCAATTTAGCGAGGTTCTAAGCAAGTTAGTGAGACCCTGTTTCAAAACAAAAAATAAAATAGGGCTAGAGATATAGCTCAGAGGTAGAACACCCCTAAGTTCAGTTCCCAGTACCCACCATCACACATACAAAGAACTATTGATACACAAAACAATTTAGATGAATTTCAAATGCATTATGCTAAATAAAAAAAGCCAGATGCAAAAAGCTGTATGATTTTGTCTAAATGACATTCTGGGAAAGGCAAAGCTATAGGGACAGCCAGACGTGGTGGCGCACGCTTGTAATTCCAGCATTCAGGAGGCTGAGACCAGAGGATCACAGTTCGTGGACAGCCTCGGCTACTTGGCGAGACCCTTAGCAAGTCAGTGAGACCCTGTTTCAAAAGTAAAAAGACTAAACTCTAGGGCTGGGGATGTAGCCTGTGGGTTCCATTCCGGTACTGCAAAAATAAAATAAAATAAAAATAAACCTACAGGTACAAAAAAAAAAAAATTAGTAGTTTCTAGGAAGCAGGGACAAGAAAAAGGGTTGCCTATAAAGAGACATTAGAAAAATTTTTAAAGGTGAAAGGAATGTTCTATAGCTTGATTATGTGGTTACATGACCAAAGGTATTCATTAAAACTCCTAAGTATACCCTAAAAGAATAAAATTCACTGTATGTACATTAGCTCCAATAAATCTGACTTCAAACTCCATAATTTTAAGATTGAGTTGTGTTTAAAAACAAAATAAATTGATCATACCTCATAGATAAATGGGTCCTTACAGATTCCTTTCTTTCTTTCATTATATTCCCTGAAATGCAGAACCACATGTGAAAAATACAGGTCAGTTATCAGTATAGTTATAAACTCAAAAGTTAACCAGCACTGAGCCAGATGTGGTGGGACCGGCCTGTAACCCCAGTATTTGGGAGGCAGAGATAGGAAGGAGGACAGCAGGTTCACAGCCAGTTTTAGCAACTTAGCAAGGCTCTCTACAACTTAGTGAGACCCTATTTCTTTTATCTCGTCTACTTCTTTCTACCTCCGGGCTATACTCCCAGACCTTTTTTTTTTTATATTTTATTTGGAACAGGGTCTCACTGAGTTGCTGAAAGCCTAAGTAGCTGAGGCTGGCTTCGAACCCGTGCGATCCTCCTGTCTCAGCCTCCCAAGCGCAGGGATTACAAGCGTGTGCCACCACGCCTGCTTACTTTTTTTTTTTTTTTTTTTTAAAGTACTGTGGGTACAGCCCAGGGGCATACTACCTCCAAACTACACTTTTGGCCCTATTTTTTATTCCTTTTTTGAAATAGGGCCTCACTAAGTAGCTGAGGCTGGCCTGGGACCTGCGATCCTGTTTCAGCCTCCTCAAGTATTGGGATTACAAGGGTGCACCACCATGCCCATCTGTGAGATCATATTTCAAAATTAAAAAAAAAAATGCTGGGCTTGGTGGCACACACTTGTAATCCCCGCACTTGGGAGGCTAAGACAGGAGGATTGCACAGGTTTGAAGCCAGCCTCAGCTACTTAGTGAGGCCTTTTGCAACTCAGTGAGACCCTGTTTCAAAAAATAAAGAATAAAAAAGAGGGCTGGAGGTGTTGCTCAGAGGTAGAATGCCCCTGAGTTCCATCCCCAGTACCAAACAAAAACAAACAAAACAAAATTAAAAAAAAATAAAATAACACTGAGATTCCAGCTCAGAGGTAGAATGTTCCAGGGTTCAACCCCAAGTACCACCAACACACACACACACACGCACGCACGCACGCACACACGCCAGCATTTTATCTTGGCATGAAATTAGTGGAAAAAGGAAAAACCAAAGTACTTATAGCATCCCCAAGCCATAACTAAAAGACAGTAGTAGAAACAAAGAAAAATGAAAGAAGAGATGTGATAGATTTTTTGTGTACTAGGGACCAAATCCAGAGGTACTCTAAACTGAGCTACATCCCAGATCTTTTATTTTTTATCTTGACACAGGGTTTTGCTAAGTCGCCCAGGCTGGCCTCCAACTTGCTATCCTCCTTCCTTAGGCTACGAGTAGCTGTGTGTGATAGAGGCTAATAGACCGCTGCTTACAACTGGGTGCACTTGTTTCTTGTGTGGTACTGGGGATGGACCCAAGGACATTCTACCTTGAGCTACACTCCCTAGTCCTATTTTTTATTCTTTATTTCAAAACAGGGTCTCACTGAGTTGCAAAGAGCCTCACTAAGTAGTAGCTGAGGTTGTCCTCAAACCGAGATCCTCCTGTCTCAGCCTCCCAAATGCTGGGATTACAAACATGCGCCACCATGCTGGCTGCACTTTTTTCTTAAAGGCAGTAGGAAATTAGGTTGCTGATCTTTTCAACATATCAACAGTTTTTTGTTTTTTTTTCAGTACTGGGGAATGGAACCTCCAAACCATTCATTCATTCTTTCTTTCTCTTTTCTTTCTTGGTGGTACTGGGGATGGAACCCAGGGGCTTTCTACCTCCAGGCTATACTTCCACACTTATTTTTATATTTTAAAATTTGGAAACAGGGTCTCACTAAGCTGCTGAGAGCTTCACTAAGTAGCTGAGGCTGGCTTCGAACCTGTGTGATCCTCCTGTCTCAGCCTCCCAAATGCTGGAATTACAAGCGTGTACCACCACACCTGGCTTTTTTTAATTTAGTACTGGGATTGAACCCAGGGTATTCTACCTCAGAGCTACACCACTGGCCCTTTTTCTTTCTTTGTTTTGGTGGTACTGGGAATGGAATCCAAGGGCATTCTATCTCAGATCTATACCCCCAGACCTATTCTTTTATTTGGAAACAAAGAGTCTCACTAAGTTGAAGATGGCCTCATTAAATTGGGATTATAAGTGTGTGCCACCACACTAGACTAGGCAAGACCCTGTGTTTTATTTATTAATTTATTTTTGGTATTGGGGATGGAACCCAGCGGCATTCTATCTTAGAGCTATACCACTACCCCTATTTTTTATTCCTTATTTTTTAAAATTAATTAATTTATTTATTTTTGGTGATACTGGGGATGGAACCCTTCTACCTCCAGGCTACACTCCCAGGCCTATTTTATATTTTTATTTGGAAACAGGGTATCTTAAGCCAGTGAGGCTGCCTTCAAACCTGCACAATCCTCCTGCCTCCACCTCCCAAGCACAGGGATTGCAAGTGTGCGCCACCATGCCCGGCTTTTTCCTTATTTTGAAGCAGGGTCTCACTGAGTTGTAAAGGGCCTCACTATGTAGTAGCCGAGGCTGTGCTGGAACTGTGATCTTCCTGTCTCAGCTTCCCAAATGCTGAGATTACAAGCATGTGCCACCTTGCCTGGCTACTTATTTATTTTGTGATCCTCCAATTAAACTAGTGATCCTCCTGCTTCAGTTACCCAAGTACTGGGATTTTAAGAGAGCACCAATATGTCTGGGCAAATTCAGGACAGTTTTAAAATAGCAATCCCAGTTAAAGTATTAACACACTAAAATGCAATTCCAAAATGCCTATCAGAGCCTTTAGAGCCACTGAAGAATCCAACAGAATTTTTAGGACACCATTTCCATCTACATGATCTAATATATGGCCATGTGAAATAGGAATGTGAAAGCAGGCCTGTGCCTGTGCCTGATTCACCTGGAAGGGGGGGGGGGGGAATAGGGATTGAACTCAGGGCCTTCTGCCTCCAAGCTACACTCCCAGCTCTACCTTATTTTTATTTTGAAATAGGGTCTTACTAGATTGATGAAGGTATCACTATTTGCTGAGGCTGTCGAGCCTGCAATCCTCCTCTCTCAGCCTCTTCATCTGGCTGATTCACTTTTGCTGTATTGTGCATGATTTTGATTTAATGATGTTTGTCTTTTATGTATAGGATTAATCAACCATCAAATCATCATCTGTCAAGCATGTGCATTTAAAACCAGAAATTCTTGCTAGAATCTAGGGATATCAAACAAAAGCATAGCCTTGATTAGAATACAAGTAGTAAACCAATAAGGTAAGGAGAGACAAATACTGTATAGGACGCTGTGGTGGAGATATAGCTATGTAGTACTGGGGATTGAACCCAGGGCCAAGCACATGCTGGACATGTGCTTCACCAGGGAGTTATATCCCCAGCTTTTTGTTGTTGTTTTTGAGACAAGACCTTACTAAGTTGCCCAGGCTGGCCTTTAACTTGTGATCATCCTGCCTCAGTAGGTGGAATTACAGGTATGTGCCATCACACTTTGCAACTTGGACTTTAAATGGGAAAGATCTCTTTGACACTGAGGTGAAGGGTAATAAGTTGGAGTCCAGGAAAATGGCTGTGAAAACTTGTAGCACTTCAGAACAGGAACGAGTAAGAGGCCTGACTAGATGAAGTGGCAGTAGGGTAGAGTGAAAAACAAAGACAGGGGTCTTGAATTTAAAATTCTTGATTTAGGGTCAGAGTTCAAGGATAGAATGTCAGGGTAGGCCCAGCATGGTGGTGCAAGCTTGAAATCCCCGCCCTTGGGAAGCAGAGACAGGAGGATCGCGCAGGTTCGAAGCCAGCCACGGGCGCTGGCTTAGGAGACCCTGTTTCCAAATAAAAATGTAAAAATAGGTCTGGGAGTGTAGCCTGGAGGTAGAAGGGCTTCCAGGAACCCCAGTACCACTAAAAAAAGAAAAAAAAAAAAAAAAAAAAGAATGTCAGGGTAGGAGGAAAGACTAATTCAGTTTTGTGGTCCCTTGTGCAAAATTTTCAGTCAACAGCAGGATACATACACACTATGAGGAACCAAAGAAGAGACAGAAATCTTTGATGCTTATGGAGAAAAAGACTAATAACACTCATGAAATAATTGGGAAGTATAAAGGGTTTATTTAAATAATATACCATTGGGGGACTGATTAAATAGACATAAAACAACCACAGAATGAAACACTATATAACAGTGGCAACTTGAAAAGACCCTGTTTCAAAATAAAAAATAAAAAAGGTTTGGGGGTGTCACTGAGAGGTAGAATGCCACTGGGTTCAATCCCCAGTACCAAAATCAAACCAAATCAAAACAACAAAAAACCCTTACAAACATTATTACTTTCGTGAGCAGGAAAAAAAAAAAAGGCAATAACAATTAAAAATTGTAGCATTTTGAGCATAGTGAAGTAGACTGCATTAATTCTCAAAGTGTGATGCCCTGCCAGCAGCATCCATTTCAACTAGAACTAAATCAGAAACTCTACAGGTGGGGCCTAGCAATCTGTGTCTTGACAACCCAACAAGTGATTCTGATGCAAGCTCAAATTTGAGAACTGAATTCAGCTTTTACATATGCCTTGGTAGTAGTACTCCACTATAAGAATAATAGTGGAAAAGCCGGGCGTGGTGGTGAATGCTTATAATCCCAGTACTTGGGAGGCTGAGACAGGAGGATCGCACGGGTTCGAAGCCTGCCTCAGCTACTTAGTGAGGCTCTCAGCAATTTAGTGAGACCCTGTTTCCAAATGAAATATAAAATAGGTCTGGGAGTGTAGCCCAAAAGTAAAAGGTCTCTGGGTTCCATTCCCAGTACCACAAAAAAATAAAAATAAATAATAACACGAAGTCAGTGGACCACTGAAAGGCGCTTTTTTAAAGTCATCGCACCATTCCTCGAGCATGAAGACTGTAGCCCATGCGGTAACAGTCTCGAGTAAAAATACGCAGCATCAGCCGGGCAAAGCAGCGCTCTCCTGTGATCCCAGTGTCTGCGAGGCTGAGACGGAGGACCACGGGTTCGAGGGCAGCCTCAGACAAACCTAGTGAGAACCTATTTCAAATTAAAAATAAAAATAGGCTTGAGGGTGTAGCTGAGAGAGAGAATGCCCCTGGGTTCAATCCCCAGGACCACAAAAACAGAAAAGACGCTCAAATGTTGGGCGTCAGGAAGGCAAGTGAAAGGTGCCAATATTCTGGAGGTGCTTCTGCATTTCCCAAGTGTGAGCGTCATCAGAAATACACTACCCCGAGCCGGGCGTGGTGGCGCACGCTCGCAATCCCAGCATTCGGGAGGCTGAGACAAGAAGATCGTGGTTCGCGGCCAGCCTCAGATACTTAGTGGGGCCCTTGGAGACTCGATGAGACCCCGTTTCAAAATAAAGAATAAAAAATAGGGCGGGGGTGTGGCTGGCTCGGAAATAGAATGCCCCTGGGCTCCATCCCCAGTACCGCAAGAAAAAAAACAAAGCACTGTCCCTGGTACCCTTGTCCGTCCACCGCCAGCGCGCGGGGCTCTCTCCCGCCGACAGAGCGGCCCCCGCCGAGCCCGGCTTCAGGGGGCAGGGCGGCCGCCCGCGCGCGGTCCCGGAAGCCGGGCCGAGTCTAACTCGAGCTGTGGCAAAGCCAGGGAACCCAGACACCGGGCGGGAGAAGCGCGGTGCCCCAGCCCGGCCGACAGCAGGGGCCGCGACTCACTGCAGCAGGCAGGCGTGGAAGGCCTCGGCCGCGCGGTTCGCTCGGGCCCACATTCCGCCTCCGCCTCGGTCCCGCCGGTTCCGCCAAGCGAACTGCGCGCCCGGAAGTGACGTCAGCCCGCGACCCCGCCCCGCCGGGACTTCTTCCGCGCCGAATTAGTTGCAAGGGTCGCCGAAGCGAAAATAATTTCTTTTACAGTATCCAGAGATGCCTCGTGTTCCGATCGTTTTCCAACTGTGGCAGAAAAAAGTAAAAGAAAGGTAGGAGTTGCGGGGGAAAGACGTCTCATCTCGCGAGAGTTGGTGACCTTATTACGGATTAGTCCGCAAAAAGTAGTCCGTCTTTTCTAAGCATTATTATTATAAACTTGGAAACGCAGATGCTGTGCTTTGACACACAGAAGGAAGTGAGAGGCTGTAGTTTCTTCTGAGGCGCGTTGGCGGGTCCGGCGCCCGCGCGCCGGCCTGAGGCGGGGCCTGCGGAGCCGAGCGGAAGGTTACATATAGGGCGGCCGCGCCGCGCACTTCCTTTTCCTGTGGAGCCTCGGGGTGAGAGGAGCGTGGCCGTCTCCGCTCCGCGCCATGGTGAGTCCAGTCTGGCTGCAGCCTTTGCCCTCGTCCCGGGCAGCAGGGAAAGATGGCGGGTTCGAGACACAGAACACACAGGGGAGGAGGCGAGGACGAAACGAAGAGGACCAGAGCTGTCTGTTGGGGCCCGGGCTGCGTGGCCTCCGTCAGCCATCTTGGAGGCAACGTGGGCGTCCGCACCCAGGAGGACGCCGGTGGCGCTCAGGGATGTTTGGATTTTAGCTTGCCCTTGGTCATAGGGAACTTGAGTTCTGCAGGAAATGGAAAACTTGGGGGCCTAAGATGGAGTAAGGGGAGAGCCACAAAGGAGGATATTTGGGGCCTTGTGTCTTAAAGTGCTGTCGGGCAAGGTTCATTTCCATCTTCTGAAGGAGGGGCTTTATGGGGGGAACAGTTGTTGAATGCTTTTTTTCTCAATGTTTCTATTTTTGCAATCATTTCCATAAAAACTGTTTTTCGTCTGTTCGGTGTTCTCTAAGCGTTTGAGTTCTTAGTTCACAGAATGTGACCTGTTCTGCTTCCCCTCACTGGCCATGTGTGTGCTACGTAGTGTTCTGAGTTGGAGTTAGGAACAGAAAGATGGGCAACTCTGTCCTTATACTTGGTGATTAAGTTGGACTAAATACATGGTAATTACAGTAAGTGCTGTGGACATTGGGAATCAGGACGCCTTAGTTCAGCTGTAACCTGTGGTAGTAGAAGACGAAGGAGGTGAAGAGGCATGCTAGTAAAGGGGGCTCCAGCGTGAGAACTTCTAAAAAAAACCGCAAGAAGTTGTAGTGACCAGAACAGTAAAATGATCCGTTTATACAAGGCGGCTTTGGAAGGCCTCTTTAAAAGGGAATGAGGGTGAGTGGAACTGGAAGTTTGAGTAAATGAACCCTAGTAAACTTGCAAACAATTGGGATAGAAGTAGGTGGGGAAATTAAAGAGTATTTTTCAGCCTTATTTTACAGTTTTGGTAGAGAATTGTGCTTTCTAAAACTGGCTTTTAAGAGTTTATGATACACCATTTTCTTTGAAAAGCAGAATATGTTAGTGGAGCTTGAGATTCTAAGTGTCTTAAAGAATATGGTGGCTTATTGATGTGTTAATACACCTGATGTTTGTAGCTTACTATTGTATTGGTATCTTTTTTTTTTTTCTTTGAAGGCGTGTGCTCGACCCCTGATATCGGTGTACTCCGAAAAAGGGGAGTCATCTGGCAAAAATGTCAATTTGCCCGCTGTGTTCAAAGCTCCTATTCGGCCAGATATTGTAAACTTTGTTCACACCAACTTGAGGAAAAACAACAGGCAGCCCTATGCTGTCAGCGAACTAGCAGGTATGGATTTATCATTTCCACAAGTTATTACACTTTAAGTGCTGCTTTACAGTAGTGATGAAATTCTCCTATTGGTCCGTGTTTCTGAACCAAATGATTTTCTTGGATATTCTGATGCTGTTGCTGCTTATATATAAAAAAAAGCCATAGGTTTTTATGCTTAAGTGGCTAAAACTTCTTTCTAATTCTAGGTCATCAGACCAGTGCTGAGTCTTGGGGCACAGGCAGAGCTGTGGCTCGAATTCCCAGAGTTCGAGGTGGTGGGACCCACCGTTCTGGCCAGGGTGCCTTTGGAAATGTATCCTTTGTTTGACTACTACCTAGGTTGGTCAGCTTTCTTGGAATCCAGCAGGTTTGTTCATATGACATTTGTACCCAAAATACTAAAAGTGTCCATTGCTCTAGTCAAAGGTTCCCAAACTGCTTAAAGACTTGTTCGAAGAAAAAAACTACTCGGCCTCCTAGATATCTACCTACTTTGTTTTATATTTTTGTGCTGGGTGTTGAACCCATAAATATTCTACCTCTGAAATAAGCCCCTAGTCCTTTTTTTGTTTTTTAAGGGTCTGGCCAAGTTGAGGCTGGTCTTGAACTTGACATACTCTTATTTCTACTTCTCCCGTACTTGGGGAGCTTGTTTCATCATACCTTGCTTCTACTTTCTTTAAAGAGAGCAGTAACAATTTTTGCATTCCTTGATATATATTGGCATCCTCCTGAGGCCATATTGCTTACTTTGGGAACCTGTGCTCTAGACAGATGTGGAATCTGGAGTTATTTTTCTTAAGGAGAAAGGAGTTCACGGGGCGTTTGCTTGCCATGATGTCGTAATTTGCGTCTTACTCTGTTCTCAGTGACAGTTGCCTGCTGTCAGTATGCTGGTACAGAAGGTTGACGAAAATTCTTTCTGAGCAAGAAATAACCATTGTTATTCCTAAAATTTGAAAGCTGTGTTTCTTAACCAAGAATACAGATGTGTCGAGGAGGCCGCATGTTTGCACCAACCAAAACCTGGCGTCGTTGGCACCGTAGAGTGAACACCACCCAAAAGCGATATGCCATCTGCTCTGCCCTGGCCGCCTCGGCCTTACCAGCACTGGTCATGTCTAAAGGTTCGTAGTAATTTGTTTCATAAGTGAGACAAAACATGCCTGGTTTTTTTGGTGTTTTTTTTTTTGGTGGGTTTTTTTTGGGGGGGGGGTACTAGGGAAGGAACCCAGGGCAATCTACCTCCAAGCTACATTCCCATCTCTATTTTTTTATTTTATTTTGAAACAGGGTCTGAGTTGTAAAGGACCTAAAGTAGCTGAGGCTGTTCATGAACCACGATTCTCCTGTCTCAGCCTCTCAAATGCTGGGGTTGCAAGTGTGCACCACCATGCCTGGCAAAACATGCCTATTTAACATCTGAAGATGTTATTATTCATCTCAGAGTGACTAAATTTTACTTTTATGTAATGCCAGGTTCTGATTGGTTCACAATAAGTCGGGTATCAACTATGTAATTGGAGAACTGCTGCTTTAGTGATTTATTATATAGTTAGAAAACTGGCTTTCCAAATTCCCACTGTTCTGTACTACATTTTCAACTGTCAAAATGATGAAATTCCACTTAATTGGTCCGTGTTTCTGAAACACATGATATTTGTGGAAATTCTGACTCACTAAATTGTATGCTGTTGCTTTTGTAGATTATATAAAATGTTTTAGTTTTTTTTTAATGTTTCAGGATAACCAGATAAGTATTAAATTGGTTTGTCAGGTCATCGAATTGAAGAAGTTCCTGAACTTCCTTTGGTGGTTGAAGATAAAGTTGAAAGTTACAAAAAGACCAAGGAGGCTGTTTTGCTTCTTAAGAAACTTAAGGCCTGGAATGATATCAAAAAGGTAGATTCAATGTACCCATTAACTCATGGTGATCTTTGATGCACACAAATTCTCAGGTTTTGTTTTTCAAAAGTATGAAGGACAGGACAAGCCATCCTGAGTATCCTTTGGTAATATCTGATATAGATAGTATGTAAACATTGTGTAGGAAAAATAAAATTATCCTCATTATGGATACAGGGAAGTCTTCTGATCTGCATTTGATTGAATCCATGGAATGTATTAAGAGCAATAGAGGTCTGGCTCCTTAAACTTAAGCAAAAAGATAATAAATTTAGGAGCCGGGTTACTCAGGTTTGAGTCCCAGGTGCTATTTATGTTTGTGTTTATAATCTTGGACATGTTGTTTGATTGTTAACTTGGGGGAACCCCTTCCCCAACTTGTACTTGGGGTTGAATAACCCAGGGGTTCTCTACTATTGTGCTACGTTCCCAGCCCTGCCTCATCCTGACAAGTAGCTGTGGCTAGAGGCCTTCACCACATAGTGGAGGGGTTGTTTTTGTTATTTGAAGATATGTTGAAGAAAACAGACTTAGAGCACAAAAACTGCTTGCTTTGTAGGTCTATGCCTCTCAGAGAATGAGAGCCGGCAAGGGCAAAATGAGAAACCGTCGCCGTATCCAGCGGAGGGGGCCCTGTATCATCTACAATGAAGACAATGGTATCATCAAGGCCTTCAGGAACATCCCTGGTAATTCTTGTACCATTTGTTTGATTACCTACACTTCGCAAACTTACTCAGCTTTGATTATGATGAGATTCCACTTTATGGTCCGTGTTTCTGAAATACATGATTTTGTGGAAAGTTCTGATTTCTTGGCTGAATGAGTTAAGCCATTGGTGTCTGAAACTTCCAATTGTTCTTGGGTTCTTTGTATAGGTAAAAAAAAAAATTGTTCTATTGAAAATATAGGTTTCTTAATTCTTTTTCTTTAAAAGGAATTACTCTGCTTAATGTAAGCAAGCTGAACATTTTGAAACTTGCTCCTGGCGGGCATGTTGGGCGTTTCTGCATCTGGACTGAAAGTGCTTTCCGGAAGTTAGATGAGCTGTATGGCACTTGGCGTAAAGCTGCTTCCCTTAAAAGCAACTACAAGTAAGTGCTTCTGATTTATATGCTGAGCATAGGTTATATTAGGTGGGGATTGCTGGAGATTGGACTCCTGCATTCTACCTTTGAACTACACCCCTAGCTAAATTTTATTTCTTACTTGGAAACAGTCTCAGGAGGTAGATCAAGAGTCTGCTAATTGCTGAGGCTGTCCTTAAACCTGTGATATTTAGGTCTTAGCCTCCCAAGAACTGGGATTATAGGCATGTCCCATCTTTGGCTCTGAGCATGGATTGCCGGGGGGGGGTGCTGGGGGATTGAGCCCAGAGGCATTCTATCTCTGAACTGCATCCTCCCACCCTATTTTATTCTCATATTTTTTTAAATAGGGTCTAAGTTGCAGAGATACTCATTAAGTTGCTGGGATGGCCACAAACCAGCCATCCTCCTTTCTCAACCTCCCAAGTACTGAGATTACAAGTATGCACCACCATACCTGCCTGAGCATAGATTAAGGACATTTATATTCAGATTTGGATTGCATACCTTCCTCTCCCCCAATGTAGTAGAAATTTTTACATTTCAAAAATATAAATGGTTAATAAATCTGTTAAGGCTCATGTTTTCTTCTAGGTAGTTACATGACAAGAGGATTTAGGCATCCATTGTCAATTTTTTTTCCTTCAGCCTTCCCATGCATAAGATGTTGAATACAGACCTCAGCAGAATCTTGAAAAGCCCAGAGATCCAGCGTGCCCTGCGAGCACCACGGTAAGCTTTTGATACTTAGAAGGGTAATTCTTAATGCTAACCTATTTTAAAATGTGCATCATTTAAGGAAAATGATAATACCTTTTTATAGCAAGAAGATTCATCGCAGAGTCCTGAAGAAGAATCCACTGAAAAACCTGAGAATCATGTTGAAGCTAAATCCATATGCAAAGACCATGCGCCGAAACACCATTCTTCGCCAGGCCAGGAATGTAAGTGTTAATTTGGTTTTATTGATGATGTCAAATTTTCTAAAGCATTGATGTTAAAATTTTCTGCCTAATTTGTTTCCAGCACAAGCTCCGGGTGGATAAGGCAGCAGCCAAAGCAGCAGCACTAGCAGCCAAACCAGGTGAGAAGGGTGCTGCGGGAAAGAAGCCAGTGGTAAAGAAGCAGGGGAAGAAGGCTGCTGGTGTCAAGCCGAAAAAGCCTTTAGGGAAGAAGGCTGCAGCTGCCAAGAAACCAGCAGCTGAAAAGAAGCCAGCGGAAAAGAAACCTACCACAGAGGAAAAGAAGCCTGCTGCATAGAATGTCTAATTCCATGAAGTCAAAAGATTTGGACAACCTATTTTGAATAAAGGCCAGATCAAAAAGGCATTGACACACATGGCTTATTGGGTGTGTTGTGTGAATTTTCATTAGTTATGTGTGTGTCTCCACGGGCTGCTGTTGTAACCACAAGAGGGCATGAGCATATAATACTTTGGATTGCTACATTAGAATATGGTCAATTTTCCAGGTGTGGTGGCGCACTCTTGTAATCTCCGCGCTTGGGAGGTAGGACAAGAGGATCTCGCTGGCTTAAGACACCCTGTTTCTACATTTAAAAAAAGTTAAAAAATAGGTCTGGGAGTGTATCCCAGAGGTAGAAGGGCTTCCAGGAACCCCAGTACCACCAAAAAAAAGAATATGGTCATTTTAATTACTTATGGTCAGTATGTAGTTTTTGGAACTACAGTTTAAGCTTAGTGGTGGATGTTAACTAAGCATGGTACAGAAAAGGGTTTAATAAGGTGTTTTGCCCCATAAACTGTCTTGTAAATCATACCAGTGTAGAATTAATTTCCCTGTTGTCATCTCAGGGTTTCCATCTAAAGTTCTAGCCAGCATCTATGCTACCTGTTTTTAGAGCCAGGACTGATTTCCTAGTATATAAGGACGTTGTTTGCATTACAGTGTTAGCATACTAAGCCACCAGGAGTGCTGCACATTGGGTGTTAGATACCAGTGCTGATCACCTGAGATACTTGAAAACATCTTGAGCCTACTTTGTACTGTAGGCGCATTCCACCTCCACGCTAGGCCCTCAACCCTTTCTTGGCTGGTCCTGACAGAATCTTTCCGCAGTACTAGCTATAAAACCCAGGAGCCTACAGGTTAAGAGCTCTAATCCTGAGTACATTCCTGCCTCATTGTGATAATAGGGGTTGAACCCAGGTATCTTGCCTCCAATCTATACCCCAGTCCTATTTTATTGTGTGTTACCAGAGACAAACCGGGGGATTTCTACCTCGGCTACACTCCCAGGCCTATTTTATTTGGAAATGGTCTCAGTAAGCTGCTGAGCATCACTAAGTATCAGGCTGGCTTCAAACTTTTGATCCTCCTGTCCCAGCCTCCCAAGTACTGGGATTACAAACCTGCACCACCTCGCCTGGTCCTACTTTATTTTGAAACAGCCTCTATTATAAATAATGGAGGGCCTCAACATTGCTGAGGCTGGTCACAAACCTGTTATCTTTCAGCCTCCAAGTACTAGGATTACGAGCGTGCTCCCACACGCTAGGCTCTATTGGTAGCATACACTCGTAATTCCGGTACTTGGAAGGATGAATCAAGACTCGGGCTCAAGGCCAGCCTCTGCAATGTGGCGAGGCACTCAGCAACTTAGCTCCCAGTTTGGAACTAAAACTAAAATAGGGCTGGGGGTGTGGTTGAGAGGTAGAACGTCCCTGGATTCGAGCGTCACTACCAAAAACAACCGGGGGCTCGGATAAATTGCTCAGGTTTAGCTGAATTGTAATCCTGTCTAAACCGCCCAAATACTGGGATTACAGGCGCGCGGTGCGCCCCCGCGCCGGAAACGACTTTTACTGTGAGGAAATGGGCTATACGGCTGAATAACTGTGCGAATTCGACTATCCGGGTTCCGTACGGCTCCAGCATCCTGTGCTTTAGGAATCCTTACTCCTACGTCCAAATGTCGTGTCACCCGAAAAGTCCAACAGTTCCCAGAGTTCGTAGGCCAAACCGCGGGGCGGTCCGACACTCGCCGGAAAGGCGCGGCCCCGCCCTCCTCCCCCGTGGCCCCGCCCCCGCGCGTCCCCGGAAGCGGCCGCGGTGCGTCATCAGCGGGCGCCGGCGAGCTGCGCGCAGAGGGCGCCGGCGCGACCCACGACCATGTTGAACCGGCTTCAGGAGCTACGCAAGGAGGAGGAGACGCTGCTGCGGTTGAAGGCGGCCTTGCACGACCAGCTGAACCGCCTCAAGGTGACCCCAGCGCCCGTCCATCCCGTCTGCGTGACCATCTCCCCGAATTCAGCCCTCGGCGGCGCCGCGCTGCCGCCGCGGGGTCTCTCAGTCCTTTAGGGGGTCGTAGCGCGGGTCGTGCAGTGTACAAACAAGTAGCTGAAGCACCCGGAATCCAGCTCTGCGGTTATTAGGCCCCACCCCCTCCGAATCTCGACCCTGTGGGTCTGGGCCGAGACGCGGGAATCTGTTTGGCAAGTAGAGCACCCCAACACCACCTGCGCCGACGGCCCACACCACGCGTCTTGCGGACTTGCTCGCTCCGAAAGCTCATCTAAACCTGCCCGCCGAACTGAGCCTGTGTTCTAGTTGCATTAGCGCTTGAAACGGCTCTCGAATTGCAGCTAGAAGGGACTCTAGATCCAGACCACATTGAGACCTGGGAGAGACGACCCCAAACCTACAATTCCCTTTAGTTCTCGGAGCTGTCACTGACACATGGTCTTGAGGAGTGGGAATTTCAGGGTCATTTCCCAGATCTGTAGGGAATTTAGTCTCCACGAGGTGATCATAATCCCTGTTCAGCATCCTTACTCAGGACCTTCAAGTCCAAATAATATGAAGATTACAAAAGTGTTTCATAAACTGAAAAGCGTTTTATAGCTGTGACATGTCAGGATAATTAGCATTTTTTCATGGCAGTTATAATGGCCCACACACCTTAAAGAGTAAGGTACAACAGTACTGCAACAGTACTCCTACAAGTGCCTCAATTATGTGTAGATTCTCCGATGTTTTGTTTTTGCCTTCATTTTCTTATTACTTAGTAAACAAACTTGGGCCTAGGTAATCTAGCTATCTGTAGAGCAAGGTGATACCTGGCTTTTTTCCTTTTATTTTATTTTTTTTTAATAACAGTATTGGGGATTAAATTTGAGGTCTGGAGCCTGCTACTTAAGCATTCTACCACTGAGTACACCCCAGCTTTTTTTTTTTTTTTTTTTTTTTTTTTTTTTTTTGGTGGTACTGGGGGTGGAACCCAGGGGCTTTTCTACCTACTGGATATACTCCCAGAAACAGGGTCTCACTAAGTTGCTGAGGCTGGCTTCGAACCTGTGTAATCCTCCTGCCTCAGCCTCCCAAGTGCTGGGATTACAAGTGTACACGACCACACCCAGCTACATACCAACCCTTTTCAAAAAATTTTTAAATTTAGTGTGGCATTTGGGATTGAACTCAGATGTATTCTACCCCTGAGCTACATCCCTAGCCCTATTTTTTTTTTATTCTTTATTGTGAAATGGTTTCACAAAGTTGTGGAGGGCCTAAGTAGCTGAGGCTGGCAGCAAACCTGTGATCCTCCAGTCTCAGCCTCCCAAGTACTGGGATTACAAGCATGTGCTACCACATCCAGCTTACTAGGTTACCCCAGACTGGCCTGGACACTTGGCTTTTTTTTTTTTT
The DNA here is from genome assembly GCF_963383645.1 of Muscardinus avellanarius. NCBI lineage: Eukaryota > Metazoa > Chordata > Mammalia > Rodentia > Gliridae > Muscardinus > Muscardinus avellanarius. Next base: position 132,066,103 of record NC_137788.1, on the reverse strand, counting down.
TTTTTAAATGTGGTCATAGGAATTCAACTCAGGTATTTTCTGCCTTTCAGTTGTACCCCCAGCCCTATTTTCTATTTTTCCTTTTGAAACAGGGTCTAAGTAGCTGAGGATGGTGACAAATCTGTGATCCTCCTGCCTTAGCCTCCCAAGTACTGGATTACAGCATATGCCACCACACCCATCTTGACACCTGTCTTTTTAATGGTATACTTAGAGAGAAACTTCTAGGTGCTAGGGAATGAAGCCATGACGTTTCCAGAATACTAGTACAGCTGGAGATGGTGGCATACACCTGTAATCCCAGCTACTCAGGAAGCTGAAGCAGGAGGATCTCAAGTTTGAAACTAACTTGGGCAACTTAGTGAGACTCTCAAAAAAAAAAACAAAAAACTGAAAAAAGGCTAGGCATGTAGCTCAGTGGTGGAATGCCTGCTAGCAAATGCAAGCCCTGGATTCAATCCCCAGTAAAAATAAAAGCCACGCTTGTGATCCCAGTACTTAGAAGGCTGAGATAGGAGGATCACAGGTTCGTGGCCAGCCTCAGCTACTTAGTGAGGCCCTTTGTAACTTAATGAGACCCTGTTTCAAAATAAAGAATAAAAATAGAACTAGGGATGTAGCTTGGAGGTAGAATACCCTGGGCTCAATCCTCAGTACCTGAAAAAATAAAAGGTAGAGAAAGCTTGAGACCTCCCTCCACTCCCCAGGAGCACAGAGATTATAGTCTTCACTTCCTTTCATGACCCCAGCCTTTTAGAGCATACCAAGGAATTTATCTACATAAGTAGGTCAGTGAAATAGTAAGTGTTCTCAACTCTTCTTTTGTAGGTTGAAGAAATGACCCTTCAATCAATGATCAGTTCTAGAAGAGGGGAGGTGATGCCATCTTCTCAGCCTGCAGCGGAACAGTCACATGATGTAAGCTAAATCAAGTACAGGCCCAGGGAGAGAATAGCAGTCTCCTTGCTTCTTATGCCATCAAAAATGGTTGCAAAGCACATTACCAAACTCAGATGATTCTGGAAAGTACTGATGAGAATTTGTTTTGTAAGTGCTGGGGATTGAATCCAGAGCCTAGTCATACTAGGCAAGTACTCTACCACTGAGGCACATCTCCAGCTCCTGATCAGAATTTTTTACTTTAAGAAACTGGCTCCACTATGTTAGTCTTATAGGCATGGAACAGGGCACCTAATAGCTGGTCACACTTTAACTTTTTGTTTGTTTGTTTATTTGATACTGGGGATATCTGGGGATTGAACAAATTCTACCTCCAAGCTACACCGTTTGCCCAGTTTTATTTCTTATTTAGAAACAGTCTCAGCCGGGTGTGGTGGCGCACGCTTGCAATCCCAGCATTTGGGAGGCTGACACCAGAGGATTGTGGTTCATGGATAGCCTCAGCTACTTAGCGAGGCCCTCTGCAACTTAGTGAGGCCCTGTCTCAAAGAATAAGCCAGGCGTGGTGGTGCACGCTTGTAATCCCCGCGCTTGGGAGGCGGAGACAGGAGGATCGCACAGGTTTGAAGCCAGCCGTGCTGGCTTAAGAGACCCTGTTTCCAAATTTAAAAAGTATAAAAATAGGTCTGGGAGTGCAGCCCAGAGGTAGAAGGGTTTCCGGAACCCCAGTGCCACACACACACACACACACACACACACACACACACACACACACACTAATAATAATAATAATAACAACAACAACAACAAAACAATAATAATAAAAAATAGGGCAGGGGGGTGTAGCTTGGAGGTCAAGTGCCCCTGGGTTTCATCCCCAGACCTGCAAGAGAAAGGGAGGGAGGAGGGAGGGAGGGGGGGGTCTCAGTAAGATGCTGAAAGCCTCGCAAATATGCCAAGGCTGACTTTGAACCTGCTATCCTCCTATCTCGGCCTCCCACATACTGGAATTACAAGCGTGCGCCACCACGCCCGGCTGAGACTAGTATTCTTTCTAATCTGTAATGTCCTTGGTTAACAGATGTTGGTGCATGTAGACAATGAAGCATCAATCAACCAAACTGCACTGGAGTTAAGCACAAGGAGCCATGTGATGGAAGAGGAGGAGGAGGAAGAAGAAGAATCAGACTCCTAATGGAAGCAAGATCCATGGTTAGTTGGACAAGTTACATTTCTAAGTCTCAGGTACTTTTTTCAAAGAAGTTACCATGGGCTCTGTGGCCTACTTGGAAGAAAATCAAGAACTCCAGGAGGAGCATGTTGTCTGTCAATAACTCAAGCTTCAGAATGTTTTGACAGAAATTAGTGACACTGAAAATGTAAGATGCAGCATCTTAACCTTGAGCAGTTTGGATGGTGCAGTCTTTATAATCTGGTTGGATTCAGTAATTGTGTTCAAAACAAAGTTCTTCAGAAATACTATTGAGAAAGGCTGCAGTGGCAAAAGAGAGCAGAGTTTAAAACAAGCCAGCCTTTCCAATCAAAACTGCCTCTTTTAAGAAAACCAGTTACGCCAGGCGTGGTGGCGCACGCTTGTAATCCCAGTACTTGCAAGGTTGAGACAGGAGGATCGAAGGTTCACACCCCACCTCAGCTACTTAAGCCCTCTGCAACTTAGTGAGACCCTGCTTCTAAATAAAGAATAAAAAATAAGGCTGGGGTGTAGCTCAGAGGTAGAATGCCCCTGGGATCAATTCCCAGTTCTGCAAAAAAGAAAGAAAAGAAAACCAATGAAGACTGTTTACATGGCACTGAAACCTTATGAAAAGAGTTAGACCAGAGTTTGAGAGAGAAAGATGACAGGGGGAAACACAGGGCCACTTGAAAACACAAGCTGCTGTCACCTCCCAGATGCATAGAACATACTACTGACCCTAGACTGCTTCCTGGAGCTGTCACCACATCTAGCTTGCTTGAAACATCACTGGTAAAATTAAAGAAGAACAAAATCATGTCATTTGCAAGAAGATGGAAAGTCCTGGAGAGCATTAAGTGAGATCAGCCAAGCACAGAAGGAGAAGGTACATATGTTTCCTTTAATATGCCCAAACTAGGGAACATAGAGGATACCAGTGGGACTCCAGATAATGGAGGGGAAATATCAGCAAATTTTGAATGGAAGGATAGGAGAGGAGGAATGGTGAACTTGACTAATGGGGGTCTACATCTGAGTATGTGTAAAAGTATGAATATAGCATGGTTACCCTGGACAACCATCATTGGCGGGAAGGGGGAGAGGGCACCACGTATAGTTTAAGTATAGTTTAAGTATAGTTTAAATGTATACCATTTATGTTCAATAAAATTTTTGTATTAAAAAAGAAAGGTGCTTAGAAAGAAAAGATAAAGAGCCATCATGGATTTCCACATAACAAGAAAGAAGGCAACGCCTCCTCTGAGGAAAACAGCAAGATGGCTTAAAGCCTGTTTATGGCCCATAAGAAATGTGCCATTAAAGGAGAAGCCACTCTGCTGGAGAGGTTGAGTTTTTACAATAAAGAGATGAAAGCTAAAGTTGTTGTAACTTTGTATATGAAATTAGAGATTTATTTCTGCATACTGTCGCTTTTCCACTAAGTAGGCTGTTAAATTCTAGTCACTTAATTCTACAAGATTAATATTCTTGCTAAACAGACAAAGCAAACAAAACAGAAAACCCTCAAGTAGAACTTTTGTAGCTATTCCAGAAGAAAGCATGGATACAGTGTTGTCTTACTGTTCCATTAGAGCTGTGGTAAGTCACCTTAGGAGGAGGCAGTAGAAAGTCTGAGTGAGTCTGGCCCTTGGAACACAGAGGTCAGTTGCTGAGGCTAGCCCTAACCTGCGATCCTCCTGTCTCCACCTCCCAAGTGCTGGGATTACAGGGGTGCACCATCACACATGGCAGCGAGGACAGCTTGGAATAAACACACACTGAGGTGTACATTTTTTTTTGGTGGTACTGGGGTTCCTGAAAGCCCTTCTACCTGTAGGGCTACAGTCCCAGACCTATTTTATATTTTTGAAACCGGGTCTCTTACGCCAGCGCAGCTGGCTTCGAACCTGCGCGATCCTCCTGTCTCCGCCTCCCAAGCACGGGGATTACAAGCGTGCGCCACCACACCCGGCCTGAAGTGTACATTTTAAGGGCTGCAAAGGCTGACTATTCTAGCCATGCCACTAACTGGCAGCTGGTTCCCGTCCTCTCACTTCTTGCCACTCCGACTGTCCCGTCTATAAAGTGAGGGTAGTCACATCTCTAGCAATTGCAGATTGTTAGAAGGTACAAATAAGATACTTATAAACCAAATTATTACTGATGTCTCAGTAAAAGGACCTTTGAGGAAGAGATCTGGCAAGACAAACTCAAAACACCGCAAGACTGATGCTGGGAACATCATTCTTAAAAACACAATATTCCTAGTAAAGATTACTGGAAAGGAGGAGGATCGCAGTTTCAAGGACAGCCTCAGCAAGTAGTGAGACTCAACCTAGTGAGACCGTGTTTAAAAAAAAAAAAAATAGGAAGCCGGGCTTGGTGGCGGATGCTTATAATCCAGCATTTGGGAGGCTGAGATTAGAGGATCATAGTTCTTGGACAGCCTCAGCTATTTAGTGAGGCCCTGTTTCAAAGTAAAAAATAAAAAAATAGGGCAGGGGATGTAGCTCAGAGATCGAATGCCCCTGGGTTCTATCCCAGACCTGCAAGGGAAAAAAAAAAGAGCCAGGTGTGGTGGCGCACGTTTGTAATCCCAGCATTGGGGAGACTGAGACAGGAGGATCATGGTTCAGGGACAGCCTTAGCTACTCAGTGAGGCCTTCTGCAACTCAGACCATTTCAAAATAATAAACAGGGCTAGAAGTATAGCTTGGAGGTAGAATGCCCCTGGGTTCCACCCACCAGTACCGCAAAAAAAAAAAAAAAAAAAGTTTTTAAATAAAATAGGGCAAGGTGTGGTAGCACAAGCTTGTAATCCCAGCACTTAGGAGGCTGAGACAGGACCATCTGGGTTCACAGACAGCCTTAGCTACTTAGGCCCTCTGCAACTTAATGAGACCTTGTTTCAAAATAAAGAATACAAAATATGGTTCCAGGGGTACAGTTCTAAAGTAGAATGCCCCTGGGTTCCATCTCCAGCACCACAAAAAAATAAAATAGGGCTGGGGAATGTATCTAGAAGGTAGAATGCCCCTGGGTTTAATCCCCAGTACCACACACACGAAAAGAAATCTTTTGACTAAAAATGCAGTATTTTAGGGCATGGTGTTGCACCCCTGTAGTCCCAGCAATTCAGGAGGCTGATGCAGGAGAATTTCAAGTTTGAAGCCAGCCTGGGCAATTTAGTGAAACCCTGCCTCAAAAAAAAAAAAAAAAATTTTTTTTTTGTGGTCCTGGGGATGGAACCCAGGGGCCATTCTACCTCTGAGATACACTCCCAACCCTATGTTTTATTCTTTATTTTTGAAACAGGCTCTCACTAAGTTGCAGAGGGCCTAAGTAGCTGAGGCTGTCCATGAACTGCGATCCTCCTGTCTCAGCCTCCCAAATGCTGGAATTACAAACATGTGCCACCATGCCCGGCTCTCAAATTTTTAAAAAGCATTATTTTTTTATGTGAATAGAGAATTAAAATACTGGTACCCAAATACGGGTACACTCCTGTAATCCCAGTATTTGGGAGGTGAGACAGGAGAATCACAGGTTCAAGGACAGCTTCAGCAACTTAATGAGGCTCTCATCAACTTAGCAAGACCCTATTTCCAAATAAAAAACAGGGCTGGGCGGGTGTGTCCTGAAGGTAGAATGCCCTTGGGTTCCACCCCCCAGTAACACACACACCACACCACACCACACATGAAAACATTTAGATCTGAGTTTTAGACACCAAATTACACTGTTTCTACCAAGAATGCAGTTTATTCATTTTAGTGAGACATTCTCAATAGTCAGTAGTATTCTCTCATTAGCAAGATAAAGGTTTTCAACTTCAGCCTAAATGTTTTTGTATTGAAACGTGTAAGTTAGACGTTGGCTTCACTACAAGAAAAAATGGTTGAGTAGCTAAGACAGAACTCACAGCTGTGATGAGTTTCTAAAATCCTGGCTGAAGCTGGGCATGGTCGCTCTCACCTGTAATTTTAGTACTTGGGAAGCTGAGACAGGAGGATCTCAGGCACAGGACAACTTCAGCAAGTAATGAGACTCACCAAACTAGCGAGCCTTATTTCAAAGTGATAAATGCCCGGTGTGGTGGCACACGCTGTAATCCCAATACTTTGGAGGCAGAGACAGGAAAATCGCAGGTTCATGGCCATCTTCAGCCTCTTGGTGAGGTCCTGGGCAATTTAGGGAGATACTGCTTCAAAATAAAAATAAAATAGGGCCCGGGGTATAGCTCGTTGGTAGAATGTCCCTGGATTCCATCCCCAGTACCACAAAAAAATAAAAATAAGAATAAAATCGGGCTAAGGATGTAGCTTGCAGGTAGAATGCCCCTGGGTTCAATCTCCAATACCACAAAATAAAATCCTGCTGTACCCCAAGCTGTAACTCGAGTGGAACTACCCACTCAGATTACCCAAGTCCTGCCTTTCCTCATTCATCCATTCAGTGGTATAGGAAATTGAACTCAGGGGCATTCTACCTCTGAGCTCTACCCCAGCCCTTCTTTAGGTGTCCAGTTTTGAAATAGGGTCCCAGTAAGTTACCATGCGCTAGCCTTAAATCTGCAATCTTCCAGTTTTAGCCTTCCAACTAATTGGATTACAGGTGTGTGCCACAAGCCTTGCTTGCCTTTTTATTATAAATACATCCATTGCCTTTGGTTTTCTATAATCTTCCCTTTCAAAGAAAAAGAATGAGGGAAGAGGTATAGACCAAACAGCATTACACGTTCAAAAGTCCTTTTTTTTTTCCCCCTGTACTGGGGATGGAACTCAGGGACATTCTACCTCCAAACTGCACCACTACACCCCTGGTCCTATTTTTTATTCTTTATTTTGAACAGGGTCTCACTAAGTAACTGAGGCTGGCTGTGAACCTGTGATCCTCCTGTCTCAGCCTCCTCAAGTACTGGAATTACAAGCATGCTCAAAAATCCTTTTTCAAAAAATGAAAGAGCACACCCGTAACCCCAGTGATTGGGAGGCTGAAACTGGAGGACTGCAGGTTCAAGTCCAGCCTCAGCAACTTAACTAGTCCCTGTTTCAAAATAAATTTACAAAAGGGCTGGGGATATAGCTTAGAGGTAGAAAGCCCCTGGGTTCAACCCTAGTACCAAAAACAAGAGGGCAAGAGAATGGTCAGTGGAAACAGGGCTTTGTTTTCTGTGACTTTATTTCCACCGCATCAGCATCACAAATCCCACGGGATACATTTCTCCTTCTCAGGAAGGTGCCCTTAAGCTTAAGGAGTGAAAGGGGAAGCACTGCTAGTGTAACGCCAACCATGCATGTCTCCTTGAACAGAGCCTCCAGGACCAGCAAGGCCTCCTGCCAGAGGGGAGGTTCTGCAAATTAGCCCCAGCTCGGCTCTTCACTACACAATGTGAGGGACAGTGTGAGAAATGGTTTGTAGTTCTGAGACTTGTTCTCAGCTCACACCTGCTGCTTTTCCCTTACATAAAGAGACAGGAGAAAAAGATGGGATTTGGCCACAGGCTTAAGGAAGGTAGCTGCCAGTCACACAGAAGGGTGCTGCACGAGAAGGGTTAGTACAAAGGCTGAAATGAAGCCAAGCGTAGGGGCGCACGCCTGTAAGCTCAATACGTGGGAGGCTGAGGAGGAGGATCGCAAATTCAAGGCCGGCCTCAGCAATTTAGGGCCTCCGCAACTCTTTTGAGACCTTGTTTCAAAAAACAAATAGAAGCTGGGCGTGTGGCACACGCTTGTAATCCCAGCATTTGGGAGGCTAAGACAGGAGGATCCTGTTTCGTGGACAGCCTCAGCTACTTAGTGAGACCCTTTGCAACTCAGTGAGACCGTTTCAAAATAAAGAATAAAAAATAAGGCTGGGGTGTAGCTCAGAGATAGAATGCCTCTGGGTTACATCCCTAGTACAGCACAAAACAAACACATAAATAGGGCTTGTGGTGGGTATAGCTCAGAGGTAGAATGCCTCTGCGTCCTACCCTCTACCACAAAAAAAGAGAAAAGACAAATGATAGGAAGCCCAATTAGCCCAGTCCCCTGAACTTGTTCTCCGCGTGGTGACTTCTGCCTCCCAGCCTCCTTCATGGCTTTACTGTCCCCACAACAATGCGGATAAATCATCTGATTCTTGCATAGTAGAGAAGTTGCAATGCCCACTACCTAAGTAGAAATATCTTTCATCCTTCTTAACTTGATAGTATATTTATTAGAATAAGAGATTAGATTTGTTAAACATCTGGATTAAAATGGTTAAAAGGATTTCATACATTTTTTAGGCACTATACACGTTGTTTACAATAGCATTGGTACTTGCATTGGGGGAAGATAGAAACCTGACACATTTTAATGCCTTGATCCATTTGTGACATTCAAAATAACTCCACCATTTTAGAAACACTAATCAAAACTTAAAGAGACATAATACTACTAAGTACCCCACACAGTATATTTAAAAATAAATATAGAAATATAACCAGAAGTCTACAAATCATCACAGTAGACAGACTGGTGAAGCCCCGGCTATCATGGCAGTGAAGGGCTCTGGCTAGATTTTGATGAAAAATGCTGAGTTCTACATCAAAAGCAAAAGATGCTAAAGTGATGTGATGTACACTTTCTGATGCTCAATTTCATAGCAGCAAAGCATGCTTCACATGCACTGCCTGTGAAGGCTCTTACAAGGCTCCCTCCCACTCACACCGAGAAGGTACACCTGGCAAGAGTGAAGTACCAAGTGTCCGTGAATCCTGACAGCACAGGCGGCCAGCCAGTCACGGAGCAAGAACAGCAGTGCAAATGTCAGTGAGATGACTACCCACAGTCACCCAGTGCCACTGTAGTTCAATTCAGCCTGGCATGTGTTTTGATCATCAACGTATACACAAACAGCCCCAAGCACAAAGCCAATCCACTTAGGGGGATAACAACAGTAAGAATAAAGACAGTATTAAAAATGACATGAGTACACTTTTGGCACATGCTGTGTTCTTCATCCTTTGTCATAGGTGAAATGCACGTCTGAACAGAGACAAGCATGGGAGAGAGGCCCAGGAGCCACACGGCACGCCCCTGGGCAGAGGACTTGGTCTATGCTGCTTCCCAAAGGCTTAGATACCAGCTGCATGAGTTGGTGTACTGGGCTGGTTAAGGCCAATGGTCGAGCAGAGCCAACCTGCAAAATCCACTTCCTCAGCATCAGATCTCTTGATAAAAGCATGAACCTGCATGCAAGGAAAACAGGGAAAGGAAACATGTTAAAAAAAAAAAAAAAAAAAAACTACCAAAGCCAGGCATGGTGGCACACGCTTGTAATCCCAGCATTCGGGAGGCTGAGCCTGGAGGATCACGGTTTGAGGAAAGCCTCAGCTACTTAGTGAAGCCCTCCTCAACTTAGTGAGACCTAGTTTCAAATTAAAGAATAAAAAAAACAGGGCAGGGGGTATAGCTTGGCAGTTGAATGCCCCTAGGTTTCATCCTCAGACCTGCAAAAAAAAAAACAAAAACAAAAACAAAAAAAACAAAAACAAAAAAACCCCTACCAAGAAGGAAAGTTTAAGTCTTGGGTGCAGCCGGGCGTGGTGGCGCACACTTGTAATCCCAGTATTTGGGAGGCTGAGACTAGAGGATTGCGGTTCATGTCCAGCTTCAACTCAGTGAGACCCTGTTTCAAAATAAAGAATAAAAAACAGGGCAAGGGGTGTCGCTCAGAGGTTGAATGCCCCTGGGTTCTATCCCCAGACCCACAAAAAAAAAAAAAAAAAAAAAAGAGAAAGAGAAAAAAAAAAGTCTTGGGGAATAGTGTGTGTGCTACACTTGGAAGGGGCTCCTGGCCCTGCCCTGGAGCAGCAGTAGGGCCAGCTGCAGGCTGAAAGCCCTGTTCTGTCTGCCTTTGCCAGTTCCTCCAGCTGCGAGGCCTAGGCAAGTCCCTCACCGCTCTGGGCTGCTCTTGCAGAATGGAACAGGGATGAAACCCTCCCCCCTTCACTACCTCACAGACATGGTAGAGCAGCAAGGGAGATGGGCCCGAGTGAACGTCACACCGAAGGCCACTCAAGCTCTGCACGTCTGGACATTATAGTGTTACGTCCCACCCACCCGGCCACAGTTGAGAGGAGGCTGGTGGGGAATGCTAAGGGCAAGGGGGGCCAGTCGGTATCAGAACAAGGCCGCCCTTGCCGGGCATGATGGCGCACGCTTGTAATCCCCAAGCTTGGGAGGCTGAGACAGGAGGATCAAGCAGGTACGAAGCCAGCCTCCGCAGGCTTAAGAGACCCTGTTTCCAAATAAAAAATATAAAATAGGTCTGGGAGTGTAGCCCAGAGGTAGAAAGCCCTGGGTTCCATCCCTAGTGTCACACACACACAAACACACACAAAAATACAAGGCCACCCCACAAGGAGGCAGACTGGCCCTCTGCTTTGACTGCTTCAGGCTCTTCCTTGACATCCCAGGGCGATCCCAGACTTTCCTTGAGACTGATGGGAGGACAGCCTGCAGCCCCAGACTCAGCTGGCCATCAGCAATTAGTGCAGAATAGGGAATGGACTCAGCAAGCCTTGGACACATGTTTGAGAGGAGACCAAGCTAATAAACAGGTACTGTAAAATCTGAAATAAACTTACCATGAGTTGCTTCAGATCTGCTCTCTCTGCGGGGTTTTTTATTAAGCTAAAAGGAAGAAAGATGATGTGAGAGCCACTGCCTGGCACTGGTTCCAACTCAAATTACTTGTGTTTGCATGCCTTCCCCCTACACAGTAGGCTCTGAGGAGGATGCCTGAGCCTTACTCATCTTCCTGGTCATGGTATAATACAGTGCCCACAGTAAGGTAATAAATTCTCGCTGAATTAAACTAAGGTCAAAAAGCAATATGCCAGCCAGGCGTGGTGGCGCACGCTTGTAAGTCCAGCATTTGGGAGGCTGAGACCTGGAGGATCGCGGTTTGTGGACAGCCTCAGCTACTTAGTGAGACCCTTTGCAACTCAGTGAGACCTGGTTTCAAAAAAAAAAGGGGGGGGGGCAGGGGGTATAGCTCAGAGGTCAAATGCCCCTGGGTTCCATCCCCAGACCCGCAAAAAAAAAAAAAAAAAAAAGCAATATGCCAATCCCTGTAGAGCCAGTGCTGAACATAGCAGTGAGAAGCAGGCACATCACATAGAAAATGCTGGCACTCTGTGAGAAGGGCTATGATCGTGGCGGTCAGGGATATTCAAGAGGGAAAGGGAAAACTGCTGGTCTCAGAAATGGGCTGGGGAGCCTGACAAGCCCAGGGCACCCTTCAGAGAACAAGCAGCAAACTTACCATTTATTCACAAAATCTTGAAATTCCAGACTGAATACTCCACTGGGCAGTTTTGGAGGAGGCTGCAAATACATTAAGACGTGAGAAACGCCCAGCTCTTGTTCCCACCATCCCCTCCCGTCCCGCCTCTGCGCAGTGCTGCCTCCAGACAAAGGCAGGCTCTGCGGAGGGCCAGCGCCTGTGGGCTCACCCTGCTGAACCATCTGTGCCACACAGCTGGTAGAACTGGGACCATGTTGGTCGCTCCACCACTCACTTGCCTGGTGACTTTGAACAAATCGGTCTCTCTGAGCCTCAGTTTACTCTTCTGTGATGAGGAGGTTGTGCCTATTGAGCTCTGGGAACCTCCAAACTCTGACATTACAATTTTAAGTGTGACTGGTATGGAAACGTCACCAGCAATTATTATCAGCAAAGGTCATGGGATGTGCAAACCACCAGCTATAACTCATAAGTCAGGGCTGCAGAAGCAAGCAAATTAAAAAAAAAAAAAATCCCTTTTCTGAGCCCTGGGAAGACAGAAAGGTACCAAGTCCCTAACTGGCAAGGGCTGAGTGGGTCTAGAAGAACGTCGCCTATACACTCCAGGCGAGAGGCTGTTTGGGCCTTGCTAACACTGGCAGCAAACCCTGTTTTCCCATGGTGACCACGCAGGGCCACATAGCACGAGGCCTGGAGCACCAGGAAACGTGGTTCCACCTCCATGTCCTGTGCTGGGAGCTGTGTGTAGCTTCCTTGGGATAAGGTGATACCCAGACACAGCCTGAGAAATTCCTGCTCCAGTGTGTGGTCCAAAACTAACAGGTGATGTCGTGGTACATGCCGGTAGCCCCAGCTATTCAGGAAGCTGAGGCAGGAGGATCTCTTGAGCCCAGGAATTAGAGACCACCCTGGGTGACATAGGAGACCTCATTTCAAAATAAAACCCAAAACAAAAAAGTGTCACTCACCCCCTATTAAAAAGTCCAGACTAACTCTGTTCCCCTGAAGGCCTTGTCAGTGTAGCCAGAGGACAACTACAACTCAGTTCTTAGGAATAGTGGCCTAGGACAAGCCCCACCCTGCCTGTCCTTGAGCTGAGGGCGTGACTGAGGGAGAGGAGAGACCAACAGGCTGCCCCCCCCAGGCCAGCGTCCACTTCTTAAGTAGGAGGGAGCCAGGCAAGGGAGGGCCGGGGGCCAGCAGAGGTCCTGGGAGGCGAGCGATGGTGGGAATGGGGAGCCAGGAAGAACAGCACTGGGTGGGAGGGGCCCGAGCTACTTTTCATTCTGGAGCTTCAGCTTCCCCAGCTACATGAATCTGTCCACCTCAGCACATCTGGGAGGACTGAGTAGGGACATGTGGAAGGAGGCAGCGCGCGTGCACACAGGAGAGCCGCAGCTGCACACTTAACCTCAGACAGGTCTTTCCTTAGGACTCCTGGGAACCCAGAGTCTAACAGTGCAGGGCTCCAGCAGGGGCGGATGGTGGCTTTTTCCTGGCTCCCACAAACCCAACACACTCTGCCTTCTAAAACCCTTCAGCAGCACAGATCAGAACCTGAACTTCTAGCTGGGCGTGGTGGTGCACGCTTGTGATCCCAGCATTTGGGAGGCTGAGACTGGAGGATCGTGGTTCACGGACAGCCTCAGCTAATTAGTGAGGCCCTCTGCAACTTTAGTGAGAACCTGTCTCAAAATAAATAATAAAAAAATAGGGCAGGGGGTGTAGCTCAGGGGTCGAATGCCCCTGGGTTCCATCTCCAGACTCCCAAAAAAAAAAAAAAAAACCCTGAATTTCTTTTCTGCAACTCATGGTGCTTAGTATAAAGCTCTGCAGACAGTAAAGAGGTAAATTAAACTCCACAGTTGAGAGTGGACCAGTGACAGTGATTTGGGGAGGGGCATTGGGGATTGAACCCAGGGGCATTCTACCTCCAAGCTACACTCCCAGACCTATTTTATTTTTATTTGGAAACAGGGTCTCACTAGAGTTGCAGAGAACCTCACCAAGTTGCTATGGCTGGCTTCGAACCTGTGATCCTCCTGTATCAGCTTCCCAAGTACTAGGATTACAAGAATGCACCACCACACCCAGCTGATTTTTTTTTTTTTTTTTGGTGGTACTGGGGTTCCTGGAAGCCCTTCTACCTCCGGGCTACACTCCCAGACCTATTTTTACATTTTTATTTGGAAACCGTCTCCTAAGCCAGCACGCACGGTTGGCTTCAAACCTGCGCAATCCTCCTGTCTCTACCTCCCAAGTGCAGGGATTACAAGCTTGCGCCACCACGCCCGGCTCCAGCTGATTTTTTTTTTTTTTGGGGGGGTACTGGGGTTCCTGGAAGCCCTTCTACCTCCGGGCTACACTCCCAGACCTATTTTAACATTTTTATTTGGAAACAGGGTCTCCTAAGCCAGCACACGCGACTGGCTTCGAACCTGCGCGATCCTCCTGTCTCTGCCTCCCAAGCATGGGGATTACAAGCTTGCACCACCACGCCCGGCTCCAGCTGATTTTTTTAACCTCTAAGGCAAACAAGGATTTTCCCTGTTGAATTTTTAATGGACAAGAGGACCTTTTTTGAGATTTCTTGGCATTTGGTTTCAGAGAATGATAAACAAGTGCAAGAAGTTATTTCACTAGTCTCTTGAGAAAGAAGAAAATGGGGTGAAACCCTTCCTCTGGTGCCCCAGCTGGCTTCCAAACATGCTAGAAATGGTTTGTCCCTTCTCTTCAACTACCAAGGCTGCTCCTATGGCCACAGAGCTGGTGCTCCTGTCTCCTGCTCTAAAATCCTACTGTGGCCCCCACCCAGCCCCATCCTCCACTGCATAATCTTGGGGCCTTGTCCACAGTTTCCACTCCCCCAAACCCAAGTTTGATGAATGCAGTCTTCTTCCTTGATCTCTTTTTCATTTATACTTATTGGTATATATATTTTACAAATAGTGCTTTTTTGTATTAAAGTCAGCCAATGACAATAAGCAAAAAGAAAACTTTAATCACAATTTCATGAAGAGATAACTACTATGTTTTATTACTTTCCAGGCTTTATAGGTACATATAGAGATTTTCTTAATGAATTGATCATAGTATACATAATATTTTGTACTTTTTCTTTTTTTGATGATATAAGGAATCAAACCTAGGGGCATCCTACCTCTTAGCTACACCCCCTACCCCCCTTTAAAAAAAAAAAAAAAAAACGGGTCTCACTAAGTTGCTCCGCACTGGCCTCAAACCTGTGACCCTCCCATCTCAGTCTCAGCCTTCCATGAGTATTATAGGTGTGCACCACCATGCCCAGCTTGCAGCCTGCTTCTCTCACACAATTTATGGATATACTCCAGATCGATTCTATACTCATGTTTATTTTCAGAGTTTTTTAATAGCACTTATAAGCAAAAGCCCTACATTGCACAGATACATGTGTTTGCCCTGCTTCCCCTACACAACCTCTTCTTTGAGACGAGAATCTTTGCTTTTCCACCTCTGGATCCCTGTCCACGCGCGTCTCACCCACCGTGCTCAGCACACAAGTGCACGGGAGGCCTTGGAGGGCGAGGGCACGAGCATGTGAAGTGGCAACTTAGAGGCTCCTGAGTCTTAGGAAGGAGGAAGGAAGTCCCTGGGACAGGAGGCTTCGAAAGCCTCCTGCAGCTTCTGAACCCGCCACTCAGTCCCAGCAGCATGAGCCACAGAGCAGAACACAAGCACCCTGGGGACCATACTGCAGGAACCACTCAGGTTCCCAGTTAACTAAGCCTCTTTCTTTTGGCTATCTTTCTTTCTTGGTACTAGGAATTGACCCCAGAGATGTTCTATCACTGAGCTACAACTCCAACCCTTTTTACTTTTATTTTATTCTTTTGTGGTAATGGGGACTGAAATCTGGGGCATTCTACCTCCAAGCTACACCCTTATCCCTATCTTTTATTCTTTATTTTGAAACAAGGTCTCACTAAGTTGCAGAGGGCCTAAGTTGCTGAGGCTGGCCGTGAACCTCTGACCCTTCAGTCTCAGCCTACCAGGGCATGTCACCATGCCCGGCTTACTTTTATTTTTGAGATGGTCTCCCTAAGTTGCCCAGGCTGGCCTCAAACCTGAGATCCTTCTGATTCAGCCTCCCGAGTTGCTGGAATTACAGGCTTGTGCCACTGTGCCCAACACCAAGGATATTTTCTTAAAAGCAGCAAATAAATTCCAGGGTCAAGGAAACCAGGCAGTACTTACCTCATTGACTATGTAATCCAACAACTCAAAAATTGCCATGGGAGGTCGACTGTCCATTCCATATGCTATTGATTTTATAAAAAGAAAAAGAAAATATTTCTCAGAAACAGGAGGTTACTTGTCAATATGAGATGAGGGGCTGGGCATGGATCCCAGGGTCTAGTTATTGTTGTGGACAATAACTAGAACCACCACAGATACAGCAGCACGATTCTGAGCTCGGCCACAGGTAGGTTTATGACCCCAGGCAAAAAAGGTGACCACGGAGACAAAGAATTGAGTCTTGCAAAGTGGCAATAGATGATACTTGTATCTGCGTGTTCCTCTTATATTAAGAGAAGAGCAAATGAGATAAGGACTTAGCCATTTGGGTTTTTCCTCTGTGCCAGGGAGACCAAACCTAGGACCTTTAGCATGTGAGGCCAGTGCTACAGCACTAAGCTATGCCCTGGCCCAGGCCTTAGTATGAATTCTCCCTGGACGTGGGTGTCTCACACCCCAGTGTCAGAGAGTCTGGGGCCACAGCTGCCAGCCCTTCCAGTGACCCGCCGGCAGCGCCACTGGCCCCGCTGCTTCTCCCATCACACACGCTCTCTCCCAAGTGGACCTCCTCAAGGTACAGATAGCTCTCCCTGGCCAGGCAAGGACTTCTTGGCAGAGTACTCCCTGAGAACTGGGCCCTCTGTGCCCACGCTGAAGCCAGGAGCTACTGCACAGCACTGGCACCTGGGCAGTCGCACGCGGTGCCCACAGGCCTGCGTGGTCTTGGCACATGAGGTTCTCTGTGCCTCAGTTTCCTCACCTCCAAAACGGAGGCTGTGATAATGTTCACAAACTGCTACTAAATAGAAAATGTCAGGACACTGGATGGAGACAGAAAATAAATTACGGGTTGCCAGGGGATGAATTTGGAGGAAGTTATTAATGGGGACAGAGTTTCTTTTGGGGAGATGAAAATGTCCTGAAATAAGATAGTGTTGATGACTGCACAATACAGAAGAATATACTAAAACCACTGAACTGTGTGCTTTGAAATGTCTATTTTATTTATATATTTATCTATTTATTTTTATTTATTTATTTTTTTTTTTTTGTGGTACTGGGGTTCCTGGAAGCCCTTCTACCTCCGGGCTACACTCCCAGACCTATTTTTTATACTTTTTTAATTTGGAAACAGGGTCTCTTAAGCCAGCGCGCACGGCTGGCTTCGAACCTGCGCGATCCTCCTGTCTCCGCCTCCCAAGCGCGGGGATTACAAGCGTGCGCCACCACGCCCGGCTGAAATGTCTATTTTAGAGCTGGGCTTGGTGGCACATACTTGTAATCTCAGTACCTGGGAGGCTGAGACAGAAAGATCAGAGTTTCAAAGCCAGTCTCAGCAACTTAGCAAGACCCTGTTTCAAAATAAAAAATAAAATAGGGTTGGGAGTGTAGCTCAAGGTAGTATGCCCCTGGGTTCAATCCCTAATGATAAAAAAATATTTTCATCTATGTTATGTTATATGACTTTTACCTCAATAAAAAGAAATCCAGCCAAAAAGTCATGACTAAAATGCAAATTAATACTGGACATGATGGTGCATGCTTGTAACCCCAGTACTTGGGAGGCTGAGACAAGAGGATCCAGGTTCCCAGACAGCCTCTGCAACTTCGTGAGACCCTGTTTCCAAATAAAGAATAAAAAATAGGGCTGAGGGTGTAGCTCAGAGGTAGAATACCCCAGGTTCAATCTCTAGCACCACACACACACACAAAGGTGTGTTTTTTTAAAAAGCAAATTAATGTATATAAAGTGTTAAACACGGGATGTAGAACATATTGAGATACTTAAAAAATGTGATGAAATTATTGGTAATAACAATCATTTCCTATATCCACCTAGAGACCCCTGCTGTTTGCCCCTCCCGGCCCCTGGCTGGCATCCAGAGAGAGAAGCAGTGCTGGTGGATGTGCAGAGAATCAGCCCTCCAGAAACCCCTGACAAGGGAACCCACAGTCCCAGCTGGGGACACACCAGGCCACTCACAGCTGAGGGGCCTCCCAGGGGTCCTTGGCCTGGGAGGTGTCTCGGCCGCATCTCCCTCCACCTGGCACCCAAACATCAGCTCCAGCTCCTTGGCATCTGGAGGAGGGATGGGATACCTCCCAACTGCCATCTCCACCAGAGAGAGCCCCATGCTCCAGATGTCCGACTGTACAGAGTAATGAGTCCCCTGGAGTCTTTCTGGCTGCAGGAGAGAGAGACACAGTTACAATCACCCCAGCTAGACAGGACCCTGGTTTTCCTGCGCACTTTTTCTTCTGTCCCTTCCTCTGGACAGCTCATATCCTGTTTCAGAAGCTCCACTCACCTCTTGAATCTGACCTTCTGTTTGCCCCCTACTATATTTACCGAATCCAAGCAGGCCCTGTGGCTAACCCTCCTCGCTCTCTATCTCCTCTATAACCTGCCCTGGGCTGCCAGCATCCAGCCAGCCAGGCCCTGCTGCCAGCTGAGCTGCAGGTACAACTTTGCCCGGCCCTCGCTCGCTCGCACGTGCAGGGCAGCCTGCCCCAAGCCCAGCATGAGAGGCTCATCTTATCACCTGAGTCTGAGAGATGAAGCGTGTGGAACACGGGTCACAAATGAGGCAGTACAGTGGGAAGAAGAACAAAAGATCTGGGGCCAGGGGACTTGAGTCAAACACCAGCTCTGCCACTTATAATCTATGGACCCTGAACCTCATTCTCCTCATCTACAAAAGAGACTACGCTGCTAATAACAGTAACAACAACACAACAAACATCCAGTCTTCTTACTAGTGTTAGTTACTGGAGAGGCCGAATCAGACAAAGGTGTGTCAGATGTTGCAAAGTTCTACAGGAATATGAGTTGATATTGAAAGAGACAAAAAGTATATAGAGCTATACTAAAGCTATTGTTTTTACTAAGCATTAGTTCAAGTATCACATCTATTTAAGAATCCTATTAAAAATGTATTATGACTATCATTCATTTATTTAGATCTCAAATTAACTTCTCCCATAGGATTTTTAACCAACACTCGACTATTTTGAAAATGAACATGTAACCACAAAACCCAACCACTAAACCCTGGATCAATAAGTCCCAAGGCCTGTTAATTGATTTTGAAACCCAAGAGTTGGTAATTGGGTGGCCCGTGGTGCCAGCTGCTTCGTTATTAGCTGTTTAGGGAAGAGGCAACAACGGGGGGAGAGCGTGGAAGAGCATTCTACGAGGGCCACGAGTGCAGGCCGTGGGTCTGCGTCAGCAGCCAGCAGTGATCCTGACCACGGCTGGAGTTACAGCCGGGGAGGAGCCAGCAAGTAGGAATACAGATCCGGGCATGAACCTCCCACAGGGATCCCAGCGCAGCTGGCTTTCCGCTTTCAGTCCTGGCTTGGCAAGGTTATATAGGCAGGTCTCTTAACCTCCCTGAACCTAACTTCCTCACCTCTGAAATGGGAATACTACTCTGCTGAATGGAACAACATTAAAAGATCAAATGAGGCCATTTAATGATGTGCAAAGAAGTGTCTGACAGCCCACACAACACTCCGCATGGTCAGGTCCCTCGCCATCTCGAGGCTTACTTCCACCCCTGTAAAGATCACCACTCTCTCTGACCACACCCCCATGCTCTTCCCCATGTCAGTTCTCATTCTGACTCACTTTTCTACCTTTCGCCCAAACATTTACCCACTCAACACCTGATCCAGAGGGGCAAGAGGGTATAGCCTTCGCTCCGCCCCAAGGAGCTCACTGTAGGAGGGGGGGAAGAGTTCTATGTTGATGTGGCCATGGGCGTGGGGACAGCCACACTAGCACTCCCAGGCCAGTGGGGCCAGTGGAGTTGGGAGTAAGAGGGGAGACTTCCAAGATGGGGTGGGCTGAACTAGAACAGAGATTCCGGCCAGGGGGCCAAGTGCACTGTCGCCGTGGTGAGAGGCAGAAAGAGGTGACTGGAAACATGTAGGGAGGAGGGAGAAAGGAGGCAAGACGGAGAACAATTCTAAACAGACTCGGGAGCTGGGGTCACTAAAAGCTAAAAGGCCAGGGAGGTGGGGAGGAGGATAAAAGTCAATTTCTGCCGTGGGAAACAGTGATGCTATCTACTGCTCATAAAAGTGGCAAAGGCAGGACTACTTGGAGTAGTCATATCCGAGCGTGCAGGTAAAGGTGCCCAGAGGGTAGCTGGCCCTCGGGAAGGGAAGCCAAGGTCTGGAGTTGGGGTGATACAAGCTCTTCTAGTGAGTTAAGACTGTAATTATGCATCAAGGCCTACAAAAGGCCAAGACATCTCCCCACTAGGCTTCAACTTCTCAGGGAGCCCCATCTCCTGACCCCCCACCCCCAGCACAAGACTCTGGATCCATAGGGAAGGTGACCACTTGGCTCTTACTTCTGACCTACTGAGAGGCTTGAGAAATGGAGCCCGCTGTTCATACCGACATGTAGGACCTTGTGCCCACGAAGGAGTTGGCCATGGAGTCGATAAGTTGCCCACTGACTCCGAAGTCACAGAGCTTGATCTCCCCACGGGAGTTGACTAGGATGTTGGATGGCTTGACATCTGTAGGGAAGACAAAATAGAAAAGTAGGGAACTGACATACGAAGGCTAGAGAAGAGAAAGGTCAGTGCTCCAGAGAGATGGAGCTCAGGACACACCTGTCCCCTTCAGAGGCAACCCTCGGCTTGCAAGCACTGGATACCAAGACCCCTTCTCCCCCTTTTTCAGGGTCAAAGAAGGATTGCCAGGGGGGGAAATGAGTAGCTGCTGGAGATGTAGGACAGAAAGCCAGAAGACATAGACATGGCCAGATGACCCACATGAAGAGGTCAGTCACTATGAATAGTCAAGATTCCAAAGTCTGTTGCTTTAGTCACCTCTACTGGCAAGACACTGTCTATAACTGGATCATAAGGGAGGGAGGCAGAAAACACTTAAGACCTATATGCTTGCTGAGGCTACAGATCAAAGACTAACACGGGTAAGAGTTCCTATTCATGAGCCAGGTGTGGTGGCACACGCTTTTAATCCCAGTACTTAGGAGGCTGAGACATGAGAATTACAGGTTCAAGACCAGACTCAGCAACTTAGTGAGGCCCTCTGTAACTTAATGAGAACCTGTTTCAAAAGAAAATATAAGCTGGTTTTGGTGGCATGACTGTAATTCCAATACTTGGGAGGCTGAGACAGGAGAATCACAGGTTCAAGGACATCTTCAGCAAGTAGTGAGAATCTAATCAATCTAATAAAACCCTGTTTCAAAATAAAAATAAGCTGGGTGTGGTGGTGCCTGTTTGTAATCCCAGTACTTAGAAGGCTGAGACAGGAGGATAGCAGGTTCACAGCCCGCCTCAGCAATTTGTGAAGTTCTTTGCAACTTAGTGAGACCCTGTTTCAAAATAAAGAATAAAAAGTTGGGCTGGGTGTGAAGTACAGAGGTAAAATGCCCTTGGTTCAATTCCCAGTACTACAAAAAGTAAATAAATAAATAAATAAATAAATAAATAAATAAATAAATGCCAGGCATGGTGGCGCACGCTTGTAATCCCCGTGCTTGGGAGGCAGCGACAGGAGGATCACGCAGGTCCGAAGCCAGCCACGATGGCTTAAGAGACCCTGTTTCCAAATAAAAATATAAAATAGGTCTGGGAGTGTAGCCCGGAGGCAGAGGATTTCCAAGAACCCCAGTACCACAAAAACAAATAAATAAACAAACAAACAAATAAATAAATAAATAAATAATCAATCCAGGCATAGAGCCAGGTTGTAATTCCAGTGCTTGGGAGGCTAAGACAGGAGGATCGCACAGGTTCGAAGCCAGCCTCAGCTACTTAGTGAGACCCTGTTTCCAAATAAAATATAAAATAGGTCTGGGAGTATAGCCCGGAGGTACAAAAGCCCCTGGGTTCCACCCCCAGTACAAGAAAGAAAGGAAAGGAAAGGAAGGAAGGAAAAAAATAGGGCTGGGGGTGTAGCTCAGAAGTAGAATGCCCCCGGGGTTCAATCCCCAGTACCACACAAAAAAATAAATAAATAGCCTGGCATGGTGGCGCAGGCTTGTAATCCCCGTGCTTGGGAGGTGGAGACAGGAGGATTGCACAGGTTTGAAGCCAGCCGCGCTGGCTTAAGAGACCCTGTTTCCAAATAAAAAGTATAAAATAGACGCTGGGCATGGTGGCACACGCTTGTAATCCCCGCGCTTGGGAGGCAGAGACAGGAGGATCGCGCAGGTTCGAAGCCAGCCGTGCTGGCATAAGAGACCCTGTTTCAAAAATATAAAATAGGTCTGGGAGTGTAGCCCGGAGGAAGAAGGGCTTCCAGGAACCACAGTACCACCAAAAAAAAAAAAAAAAAAAAGTATAAAATAGGTCTGGGAGTGTAGCCTGGAGGTAGAAGGGCTTCAAGGAACCCCAGTACCACCAAATTAATTAATTAATTAAAAAATCCAGGCATGGTGGTGCATATGTCCATAATTACAATACTTGGAAGGTAGAAACAGGATTGGCAGGTAGGAGGACAGCAAGCAGTGAGACTTCTATCAACCTAGTGAGGCCCTGTTTCAAAATAAGAATAAAAAGAGACAGGCTTGGTGGCGCACACCTGTAATACCAGCATTTAGGAGGCTGAGACCAGAGGATCACAGTTCGCAGGCAGCCTCAGCTACTTAATGAGACCCTCCGCAACTCAGTGAGACCCCGTTTCAAAATAAAGAATAAAAAAATAGGGCAGGGATGTAGCTTGGAGGTCAAATGCCTCTGGGTTCCATCCCCAGACCTGAAATAAATAAATAAATAAATTAATTAATTAAAATAGAATAAAAAGCCGGATGTGGTAGTGCACGCTTGTAATCCCAGCATTGGGAAGGCTGAGACAGGAGGATCTAGGTTTGAAGACAGCCTCAGCTACTTAGTAAGGGCCCTTTGCAAATCAGCGAGACCATGCTTTAAAATAAAGAATAAAAAATAGGACTGGGGGTGTGACTCAGAGGTAGAATGGTGCTGGGTTCCATCCCCAGTACCAAAAACAAAACAAAACAATAACAACAAAAAAAATAAGAATAAAGGCTAGCTATGGTGGCACACATGCTTGTAATCCCTGTACCTGGTAGGCTAAGAAAGGAGAATCATGGGATCGCAACCAGTCTCAGCTATTTAGCGAGATCCTTCACAACTTAGTGAGACCGTCCTTGTTTCAAAATAAAGAATAAAAGATAGAGCTGAGATTAGCTCAGAGGCAGAATGTCCCTGGGTTCAATTCTAAGTACCAAAAAAAAAAAAAAAAAAAAGGAGGAAGAGGAGGAGGAGGAGAAGAAGAAGAAGAAGAAAACTGAGTTGGGGGAGATCTCAGAGTAGAATAGAATGCCCTTAGGTTCAATCCCTAGTACCAAGAAATAAAAATAAATAAAAATAAAATAGGGCTGGGGTGTAGCTTGGAGGTAGAATGCCCCTGGAGTCAATCCCTAGTACCAAAAATAATTAATTAATTAATTAAAATAAAAATAAAACAGGGATGGGAGTATTAGCTCAGAGGTAGAAGGCCCCTGGATTCAATTCCCAATGCCACAAAAAGTAAATAAAACAGGGCTGGGGATACAGCTCAGACACAGAATGTCCCTGGGTTCAATACCCAGTACTCCCCCCAAAAAATTCCTGTTCTTGACCTCTGTAACACACGCAGAGAATGGGGTAGGTGCTGACTTACACCTCTCTTTCACTAAAGTCACTCACCTAACAGCTGATACAGCTGTACCTCCTGTTAGTCAAGGCGAGCCCTAGAGGCCTGCACTTACATCACCCCCTCTAGCCCCATCCCCACCCATGCCTAAAGTTACAGGTCACTGGCCCTCTGTCTGCAGGGAGAGGTGAAGTTGTGTGTGTGTGTGTGTGTGTGTGTGTGTGTGTGTGTGTGTGTGTGTGTGTGTGTTACTGGGAATTGAACCCAGTGGCATTCTACTTCCAAGCTATACCCCCAGATCAATTTTATTTCTTATTTGGAAACAGAGTCTCACTAGGTTGATGAGTGTCTCCCTACATGCTGAGGCTGTCCTCGAACCTGCAATCCTGCTGTGTCAGCCTCGCAAGTACTGGGATTACAGGTATGCGCTCCCACACCCAGCGAGGTGAACTTTCACATGTCTTTTCTCCCACTATCTCCTCTACACAACTGTTCTGTGATGTCAAAAGACCAGAGCCTGTAGTGGGGAGAAAAACCCGAGTTAAGACCTGGTGGAGGTCCTGAGACAGGGCTTTGTGAGAGCCATGTGCAGGGACATGAACTCAGGGACATTCTACCTCTGAGCCCAGCCCTATTTTAATTTTTATTTTAAAACAAGGTCTCACTGAGTTGCAGAGGGCCTCACGAGGTTGCTGAGGCTGGCTGAGAAACAGGAACTCTTTACTGAAAGTAATAACACTATATAGAACATCTGAATACTATATAGAACATAGAAATAACACTATATAGGACATAGAAATCTTTACTGAAAGTAATAACACTATATAGAACATCTGGAAAAATCAGTGAAAAAACCAAACCACTCATAGTTCCCATCTACCGGGGGACTATTAACATTTCATTATTTTTCCCTCAAGAATCCTTCACATGAATGCATTTATTTATTTATTTATTTATTTATTTATTTATTTATTTATTTTGCAGTACTAGAGATAGAACCCAGGGACATTCTATCTCCGAGTGACACCTCCAGCCCTATTTTTTATGCTTTATTTTGAAACAGTGTCTCATTGAGTTGCAAAGGGCCTCACTAAGTAGCTGAGGCTGTTTGGGAACCAGATCCTCCTGTCTCAGCCTCCCAAATGGTGGGATTACAAGTGTGAGCCACCACGGCTGGCTTTACATTTATTTATTCTTAAATCCTAACAAGTCTACTTAAATTTGTCCTTCCTTCCTTCCTTCCTTTCTTTCTTTCATTTTTTTCTTTTTTTTTTTTGTGGTACTGGGGTTCCTAGAAGCCCTTCTACCTCTGGGCTACACTCCCAGACCTATTTTATACTTTTCTAATTTGGAAACAGGGACTCTTAAGCTAGCATGGCTGGCTTCAAACCTGCGCGATCCTCCTGTCTCCGCCTCCCAAGCGCGGGGATTACAAGCGTGCGCCACCATGCCCGGCTAAATTTATCTTTTCAAGAGTAAATTGAAAAAATATTCCCCCTCTCATCTCCTTGTGAGCCTCTGCCCTGCTAGCCCCACTGGCCCTGCGCCATCTCCAGCCAGGGTGGTGACTCCAGCCCCTTCAGCCTCACCACTCTACGCCCTGAGCTAGAACACTACCTGGCACATGGTGGGTACTTTAAACCCCTTGTTAAATGAGTTCACTGTGTACACATTCGCTGGCATTCACACATGTGTACACACACAGCCATGGTGGTCTAAGACCAGCCCTCGGCCTGTCATGCCGCCCGCAGCACTGATCCAGGTCAGGCCTCAGTGAGGAGCACAGGGCCTTCCAAAGCTCTGAGCAACCCCTACCTCCTGCAAAGAAACGAGGGGAAGGCCAGGATGATCTTGAAGGCCTCCGGTCCCTCTGTTTCAAGATGGAGGCAAAAGGCCAAAGGCCCAAGGCGTCCAGGGGCTCGCTCGCGGTCACTGAGCAAACACTGCGGAATGCTGGAAGCAGTGCCCAGACTTCAGATACCTGGACCCATCTCCCACTCGCCCTGCCACCAGACCCCTCGGCTGCCCTGGTCACCGAGAATGGAACACACGCAGGCACCTGCAGCCTCCAGGCAGAGCGCTGTGAAAAAACTGGCCAAGCCCCACTGTCAGGGAGCTTACATTTTAGTGAGGGGACAATGAGTAAACCAGTGAAGGAACGTGTGATGGCAGGGAGCTTTATGTGTCATGAAGAAAATAAAAATTCTTTCCCTGAGGGCACAGAGAGTGAGGGGCTGCTGTGGAGGGTGGTGAAAGTGGGCCCTGTGAGGACCGGAACCATGACCTGGACAGAGAGGGAGTGGCGCGGCCTCCTAGAGAGCCGAGAGCAGCAGCTGGCAGGAGGTGCTCTGGCATCACAGGCCTCTCGGAGGACAGCCCCTGGAGGGCATACGTCAGGGTATGAGACACGATGCTGCACCACAGGCCCCGCCTGGGAGAACTGGGTGTGTGGCATGCTGTGGGGACTGCGGGACAGCCCAAGGGAGGCACTCGAACACCACCGCCCCATGCCACAGCCCTCGTGCCCATGCCGGACCACAGCATCACCCAGACGCTTCCTGGGCCTGTCAGACTGTGTTTCAGAGCAAGAGAGAAGGACTGGCGAAGGAACACTGGCAGGGGCCTGTATTCCAACCTGGCCCTGCGGCCTGCGCCATGCAGTGTTAAGCAAGCGGCTCTGCCTCCCTACGATGTGGTGTGCTGTCAGCAAAGTGGTGACAACTGCGGCTCTCAAAACATCACAAGATGCACACCAGGATCAGCGTGATCACACCATGTGTGGGAATACAAAGACAATGATTTCACAGGAGGCCCTGCAAGACCAGAGCCAGACACCACTCTCTCCCCAGCAGAGCAGCCCCTCCCCTGGCCCGGGGGCCCTCCTCAGCTGGCTCACCGCCTCTCCAGCCTGCAGCTGCGCTCAGGAGTGGCTGCCTGCCTCCTTTCCTATCCCTGCATCTGATTTCTATTCACATGGCAAGCAAACCTCCTTGTTCAAACTTACATAACACTGCCTTCCTCCCCCAGCTGTCAGTGCCAGCTTCCCGCACCCACTCCAGGGAAGCGCAGAGCCTGAGGAACTGCAGAGATCAATGAGCTGGAGAGGAGGGGGACCCTGTGGGCGTCGCTGGCTTACCACAGGTGCACCGCACACGGCCCCTCCTCACTGGAGCCAGTGCCGCTGCTGCCCAGGCTGCAACCTCCATCCATCCCCACCTCAAGAAGGCCCCTCAGCCATGCACCAGGGCACATGCCTGCAATCCCAGCACCTGGGAGGCTGAGACAGAAAGGTCACAGGTTTGAGGCCAGCCTCAGCAACTCAGAAAGACCCTCAGCAACTTAGCAAGACCCTGTTTAAAATACAAAATAAAAAGGGCTAGGGGACCAGGCATGGTGGGGCACACTTGTAATCCAGTACTTGGGAGGCTGAGACAGGAGGATTTGGGGTTTCCAGCCAGCCTCGGCTACTTAGTGAGGCCCTCTGCAACTTAGTGAGACCTTGTTTCAAAATAAAGAATATAAAATAGTACGGGGGGCTATAGTTCGGAGGCAAAATGCCCCTGGGTTCAATTTCCAGTACTGGAAATAAGAGGGGGAGGGCTGGGAAATGTGGCCTACAGGTAGACTGCATCTGGGTTCAATCCCTAGTAATACAGATTTAAAAAAAAAAAAAAAAAAGAGGCCCCAGCCAAGCCTGATTCTTCTTCTCTGGGAGCAGAACAGAAGCTGAGTCGCAGCTCAGAGAGTCACTTCCCGGCCTTCATCAGCATCTCACACGTACACAGAAGCAAGCCACTCCCACACGGCTCCTTTCCCCAGCATCTTCCTTCAACCAGAACGCCCTCCTGGGGCGGCCCCTGCACAGAGCCTGCTGTGGCCGTCTGCCTCAGAGCAGAGCCCAGCCCTTCGGCCTCCATCACTTCTTCATTCCCTCTCCACGGTGTCTCCCCGGCAGCTGGCCTGCTCCTCTAACCACGCCTGTGCAAGGGTCTCGCCTCCTGTCTTCTCCTGGAAAGTCCTCCTCCCATCTCAGTCTCACCTCCACTTCTAGTGCCTAGCTTTTCAGAGTCCCCTTCCCAACTTAGGGTGCGACCTGGCTCCTGGAGTGCAGGGAGATCTAGGCTCCCTCCCACACGTCCTGGCAGAACCCTCAGAGGTAATTCAAACTCTAGGCCTCCTGTCTCCACTTCCCAAGGCCCGCTCCAGGCCCTGGGATGAAGAGGCGATGAGAGAGGGGTCCAGCCACCACTGGACCGCACTGCATTCGTGAGAAAGCATCTAGAGCAGCAGGCCCCAGGCTCACCGGCTTCCCTAGGAAGCTCCCACAGGAGCTAGAGGGGATGCCCAATCCTGCTCATTCTCTGTAACAATGAGTAATCCCTCCTTCCTTAAAAAATGAGCAGGAAAGCCAAGCGTGTTGTTGGTACACACTTGTAATCCCAGTACATGGGAGGCTGAGACAGAAGGATCACAGGTTTGAGGCTAGCCTCAGCAACTTGTAAGTCTTCTGCAACTGAGACTTTGTCTCAAAATAAAAAGATTAAAACTAGTTCTGGGGATGTAGCTCAGAGGTAGAATGCCCTTGGATCCAATTCCCAGTACAAAAAAAAAAAAGACAGGAACAGGGGTTGGAGATACAGCACAAAGACAGCACCTGCCTAGCATGTGCAAATTCCTGGGTTTGATCCCCAGCACACAAAAATGAAACAAAATAAACAAACAAAAAGAACAAGGCTTTATGAAAAGCCAAATGGAAGAAAGTGCTATCCTCTCTAAAATTTTCTGCCCTAGAAATAACCACTGTTCAAATCTCCCTAAATTTTACGGAGTGCGTTTTTTCTTTTTCTTTCTTTCTTTCTTTCTTTCTTTCTTTCTTTCTTTTTTTTTTTTTTTTTTTTTTTTTTTTTTTTTGGTGGCACTGGGAGTGGAACCCAGGGGATTTTCTACCTCCAGGCTATACTCCCAGACCTATTTTATACTTTATTTGGAAGTAGGGTCTCACTAAATTGCTGGGAGCCTCACTAAATAGCTGAGGCTGACTTCAAACCTGTGCAATCCTCCCGTCTCAGCCTCCCAAGCGCTGGGATTACAAGTGTGCGCCACCACGCTCAGCTACCAAGTACATTTTGTAGCCCTTTACAGCAAGAGGTTTGGATACAACAATACAGGGGACACTTGTTTATTCTACAAACACTTCTATAGAGAGCCTGAGCTGAGCAATGAGTCCCTGTCTGTCTTCAAGGCCAGAACATGGAAGCCAACAAACACATGTGCATGGACGCAGGTGAGAGCACAGACAGACGCATGGTCTACAGTCTCCCCAGGACCTGGGTCAGGGCCCCCGGGGGATGCCAGCCCGCCTGCCTGGCTGCCAAGTCAGATGGGACCAGGCGCACAGCAAGGCTCTCGTGGATTCCCTGCGTCCGGCTCTCTTCGTTCTATTCAGCATAGGTAATATTAAACGAAGCCACACTGGTTGTTTCCAATGGGATGGGAGAAGGCGGGCACTGAGGAGCAGAAGGGCAATAGAGGTGTGGCAGTGGGTAAGCAGGGCCAGAGGCACAGCCCACAGATCAGCAAGCTGAGTGACACACAGAAGCCAGGCTGGCTTGTCTGCAACGGGGCAAACCCTGTGTTTTAAAGACAGGAAATGGCTGGGCATGGTGGCCTGTAACATGCTTGTAATCCCAGTACTTGGGAGGCTGAGACAGGAGGATCACAGGTTCTCGGCCAGCCTCAGCTATTTAGTGAGACTCTGTTTCAAAAAAAAATAAAAAATAGGGCTTGGGTGTAGCTCAATGGTAGAATGCCTGAGTTCAATTGCCAATATCACAAAATAAAATGAAATAAATAATAAAAAGGGCTGAGGGTATATAGCTCAGAGATAAAATGCCCCTGGGTTTAATTTCCAGTATCATAAAATAAAATAATTGTTAAAAGACAAATGAAGCCAGGTGTGATGACACATGCTTATAAATGCAGCATTTGGTAGGCTGAGACAGTAGGATCGTGGTTTGAGGCCAGCCACCCTCAGCCCCAAGAATAGGGCTGGGGGTATAGCCTGGAGGTAGAATGCCCCTGGGTTCCAGCCCCAGTACCACCCCCCCAAAAAAAAAGACAAATAAGATTTTAAATATATCTTTGTTTTGTGAAGTGGGAAATCAAAATCAGGAATTTGAGCATGCTTAGGTAGGTATTCTTCTACCACTGAGATATACCCTCGGGCCCAAATGAGATGGGGGGGTATTAGATCAAGCCTAAGGGCATTTCTACCTCCATGCTACACCCCCAGCCTTATTTTTTAAATTCTATTTTGAAACAGGGTCTTGTTAGGTTGATGAGAGTCTCACTACTTGCTGAGGCTGTCCTCAAACCTGTGGTCCTCCTATCAGTTTCCCAAGTACAGAGATTACAGGCCTGTACCACCATGCCTGGCCCAAATAAATTTTTTTTTTTTTTTTTTTTTTTTTGGTGGTACTGGGGATGGAACCTAGAGGCATTCTACCTCTGAGCCACACACCCAGCTCCATTTTTTATTTAGGTTTTATTTTTATTTTATTTGTTTATTTGTTTGCTTGTTTATTTTGGTGGTACTGGGGTTCCTGGAAGCCTGTCTACCTCTGGGCTACATTCCCAGACCTATTTTATACTTTTTTATTTGGAAACAGGGTCTCTTAACCCAGCGCAACTGGCTTCGAACCTGCCTGATCCTCCTGTCTCCGCCTCCCAAGTGCGGGGATTACAAGCGTGCGCCACCACACCCGGCAACTTTTTATTTTTTAATTATTTATTTATTTTCTTGGGGGGGGTACTGGGGGTGGAACCCAGAGGCTTTCTACTTCCAAGCTATACTCCCAGACCTATTTTATATTTTATTTGGAAACAGGGTTTCACTAAGTTGCTGAGAGCCTCACTAAGTAGCTGAGGCTGGCTTCAACCTGTGCGATCCTCCTGTCTCAGCCCCCCAAGGGCAGGGATTACAAGCATGCGCCACCACGCCCAGCTAACTTTAGGTTTTATTTATTTATTTATTTATTTATTTATTTATTTATTTTTAGTATCTTTGGCAAATCCTCAAGAGCCCTTCTCTAAGGATGGAAAAATGGAAGGAAAAGGAATATGACCTGTATAAACTAAGCCACAGGCTGCATAAGAGGTAACCTCAGCTAGCTGTGGCCTCAGGGAGCTAATTAAGAAGCAAAGATAATTAAAATTCAGAGAAAATCTCAAATCCTTCAATTAGTATTGCCTGTACCCTCTTTTCCCACCCAAACATCCTTTCCCTAGAGAGCTGATAAAAGGCTCCACCTCTCTCCTCCACTCCCCTTCCCAGTGAAAATAAATGCAGCTGAAAGATTAGGGAAAGCTAACCAACAGAAGGGAGCAGCCACACTGCTCTGGCTGACGGGCACCTGCTATGTCAAGCTGGTGAACATGTTTCCTTCTTTAACCATAAGAATGGTGTGAAGGAAGCATCAGGGCTCCCTGTGCACAGGTGAGGAGCACCGAGGCTCAGAGCGGAGGCGCCACAGTGTATAAGTAGTACAAGGCTGCTTGCGCTCTAAATTGCTGATGGAGTGCTGTCTCCAGAGCCCACAGTCAAAGCCAGACAACGGAGCTCTTGGCAAGCCACCAGGAGCTGTGCCCCAAAGGTTCAAAAAAGTCCTAAGTAAGTGTGGCTAGGGAAGAAGTCACATCACAGAGGCAATAAGCTCTCTTTCTGGGAATGGGATCAGACTTGAAATATTTTCTGCTCAGGTTTAGGAAGTGATGCTTCTCTAGGCACCAACTCATTCTACTTGACAAATCTTGACTCCAAGAGCCTCCAGGAGCAGCGGGAGCCAGAGCTTGTTTCCCACCTCCTTCTGATTAACAATCAAGTTCAAACAGTGAGCTTAGGAGGAGCATACCTCAGGTCCTATCAAACAACGATGTATCCCCTCCACCTTCAAGAATTTTACAAGCAAGCCCAGCAACTGCATTTTCCGGGTTTTGGGCCCTTTGCTCTCTAAGATTCCTTGGCTTTGCACTGCTCACTTTCTCTGTCCTCATGCACCCCTCCCTCTCTGCTCATCCCTGAACCAATAGGAGCAGAAACTGTGACACTTAAACATGGCATGATGTTGCAACTGTGGTTCAGGAGTTGCTTCTGTTCCCACACACCATTCCAAGAAGTAGTCTCCATTTTGAAAACAGGTGTAATGAAAGCCACAGCAAAAGATATAAGGGTTACACTCAGAGGAGAGGGATGAGGAGAGAAGGAGAGAGCGGGGGCAGGATGATAAGGGGGGGAAGTGGGACAGTAAAGGGAAGTTTAGGGACCTGAGATTGATTCCTTAATCTCTCATTTCTAAGGACCCCAAAGTAGCATTTGGCGCGCGCGCGTGCGTGCGTGCGTGCATGCGTGCGTGTGTGTGTTGATCCCAGGGACGATCTAAGCTACACTCCTAGCCCTTTTTATTTTGAAAATAGGGTCTCACTAAATTACCAAGATGGGCTTTGAATCTGTAAGCCTCCTGTCTCAGTCTCTCGAGTAATGAGATTATAGGCATATGCTACCACACCCAGCAAGGTCCACTTTAGGGATAGGGAAACCAAGGCTCCACAGCAAAGTCCCTTGCCAAAGATGAAGAAGTCACCTTGCACTTAAGATGACTGCGTATTTCCCCTGAGACTATGTGGGCTCCTCAGAAGAAAAGAGGAGCAGACATGCAGGTCTCACAAGCCAATCAACCACCTACTGACAGGAAAACCATGTTGACTAAGTTGGATACATAATCATATGCGATGCAAGAAGGGAAATTAGCTAAAACCTGTTTTGGCCTGATGAAAGCTAATTTTGCTCAGCAGGAAGAGAGGGAGGAAAAAAAGACTAAGGCAAAGGAAAAAAGAGAAATCTGTTAATTTTTTTCTTTTTTCTTTTTTTCTTCTGTAGTGCAGGGGATGAAACCCAAGGGTATTCTATCTCTGAGTGACATCCCCAGCCCTATTTTTTA
The DNA here is from genome assembly GCF_963383645.1 of Muscardinus avellanarius. Lineage (NCBI taxonomy): Eukaryota > Metazoa > Chordata > Mammalia > Rodentia > Gliridae > Muscardinus > Muscardinus avellanarius. Next base: position 132,033,814 of record NC_137788.1, on the reverse strand, counting down.
TTCTTTATTTTGAAACAGAGTCGCACTAAGTTGCAGAGAGCCTAAGTAGCTGAGCCTGGCCACAAACCCAGATCCTCCTGTCTCAGTGTCCCAAGTACTGGGAGTATGGGCATACACCCCTGCAACTGGCTAAAATCCATTAATTTATTTTTTGTGGTACTGGGGATGGAACCCAGAGACTTTCTACCTTCAGGCTATACTCCCAGACTTATTTTATACTTTATTTGGAAACAGGGTCTCACTAACTTGCTGAGAGCCTAACTCAATAGCTGAGGCTGGCTTGAAACCTTTGAGATCCTTCTGTCTCAGCCTCCCAAGCGCTGGGATTACTAGCGTGCACCACCACACCCGTCTTGAAATCCATTAATTTTTATTTGTTTGTTTGTTTGTTTTGGTGGTACTGGGGGTGGAACCCAAGGGCTTTCTACCTCCGGGCTATACTCCCAGACCTTTTTTCTTTTTATATTTAATTTGGAAACAGGGTCTCACTAAGTTGCTGAAAGCCTCACTAAGTAGCTGAGGCTGGCTTCGAACCCGTGCGATCCTCCTGTCTCAGCCTCCCAAGCGCAGGGATTACAAGAGTGTGCCACCACGCCCAGCTCCATTAATTTTTAAATGGACAAAATTTCTAATAAGGTCAGTGCATTTATGGTGACCCAAGCTCCACCAAAGAAAAGCCCTATTTGTGCCTGGGTCACAGCTCAGCATAATTCACCAGAAAAGAGGCCAGGAGTCCATTCCGTCTAGCTTTAAGGACAGATGTCAGGTACACGAGACAAGCAATTGGTGTTCAGTCTACTGAGGAGACCCATCTCCCCTCTATGTACACTGCTTTGGGGGAGACAATCCTTTCTCACGCCTCCTAAGGGCTCCAAGTAAGGATGACACAGAGCAGGCCCACCCACACCGGGCCACTAATGGTTCCCATCCCCCAGCCAGCAAGTCTAGGGAACCTGACCCACTGGAGTCTGGTCAAAAGTTCTTCATCAGAAATTCCTAACCCCAGTCAGGGAAAAGCCCTTTCCTCTCTGGTAACAAGACTGTGAAGCCAGAAGCAACGGTTGCAGTAGAGACCTCTGGCCTGAGAAAATAGCATCAATACCAAAAACAGACAAAAGCTGAATGTGGTGGTGCACACTTGTAGCCCCAGTACTTGGGAGGCTGGAGGATGGCAGTTTGCGGACAACCTCAGCTACATAGTAAGGCTCCTCTGCAACTCAGTGAGACTCTGTCTTCAAATAAAAGAATAAAACAGGGCTGGGGATGTAGCTCAGAGGTACAATGACACTGGGTTCCATCCCTAGTACCACACACAAAAGACAAAGGAGGGAAAGAGCTAAGAACACCTCCTGGGTATGAGAGCCAATGGCATCTGAGCCCCTTGACACAATTCACACTTTGGGCAGCCACACCTTTGTCCTTTCGGAGATTTGGTTAACTAAGTTAAAAAAAAAAAAAAAAGACTTCTGAATTATCTAAATTGATCTAATTCAAGTTTTTTTGTTTGCTGTTTTGGTTTTGTTGGGGTTACTGGGAATTGAGCCCAGGGGCATTCTACCTCTCTGGCTACCCCACAGGGGCATTTTACCTCCAAGATATGCCCTCAGTCCTATCCTCCCCACTACTGGGGATGGAACCCAGTGGCATTCGACCTCCAAGCTACACCCCCAGTCCTATTTTTTATTCTTTATTTTGAAACAGGGTCTCACTGAGTTGCAAAGGGCCTCACTAAGTATTAGCTAAGGCTGTCCACCAACCGCGATCCTCCTGTCCCAGCCTCCCAAATGCTGGGATTACAAGTGTGTGCCACCCTGCCTGGCCCCCTATTTTTTTTCTCTTTATTTTATTTTTTTGGTGGTACTGGGGTTCCTGGAAGCCCTTCTACCTCCGGGCTAAACTCCCAGACCTATTTTTTATACTTTTTTATTTGGAAACAGGGTCTCCTAAGCCAGTGAGCGCGGCTGGCTTCGAACCTGCGCGATCCTCCTGTCTCCGCCTCCCAAGCGCGGGGATTACAAGTGTGCACCACCACGCCCGGCCTTTTTTTCTTTATCTTGAAACAGGGTCTCACTAAGCTGCCGAGGACCTTGGTAAACATAAGATGCTGGCCACGAACCTGCTATCCTTCTGTCTCAGCCTCCCAAACACTGGGATTACTAGTGTCTGCCACAAAACCCAGTTCCCATTTTATTTTTGAAACAGGGTCTCACTAAATTACAAAGGGCCTCACCAAGTTGCTGAGGCTGGCTATGAATGTGTGATCCTCCTGTCTTAGCCTCCCAACTACTAGGATTGCAGGCATGTACCACCACACCGAGCTTAATTCAGGTTTACTAACAAGCTTAACACTCTGATTCTTACCATAAATTACATTATTAAATACACCATTTGTATGGTGTGGAAACAGTAGCACCACCTTTAAAGCAGGCAGAGCTAGTGTTTGAATCCTGGCTCCACCATTCACTAGTTGTACCCACAACTACTGTACCTTTTTGCCTTCCCTGGGGTGTCAGGCAGGAAGACCTGATTCCTTACCTGATGGTGCCTGGCTGGTCCTGAGTGCTCCTGACATCCAGTCCTGTCTGCCTCATGAGGAACTTAGAGACTAACTCATCTGGACTATAATCTGTGAGTCTAGCACAAGAGGTAATTCTAGAAAGAAATACTCGTAATTCTTTTTCGTATGAGTGTGGTGCTGGAGATTGAACCCAGGGGCATTCTACCTCTGAGCTACACCCCTAACCTGTTTCATTTTTTATTTGTAAACAGTGTCTCACCAAGAAGCTGAGAGCCTCCTAAATTGCTGAGGCTGGCTTCAAACCTGTGACTTCCTATCTCAGCCTCTCCAGTACTGGGATTACAGGCATGCATCGCCATGCCCACAAGACATTTCTAACCAAGAGACCAGCACACTGGATTCCAGCTACTCATCAGCCACTGTTCCTCTTTCTGTAAGGGAGGGCAAAGTCTAGACCGTCTCCCTGTAAAATTATTGTTCCCTTGAAACTACTGTCCACATAGCTATGGGATACGTTTTGGGCAAAGCAAGGGCCACTACATGGATACGATGGGCAGACGCTTACAGTTCAAGGAGCAGATGGTATGCTTCTGCACACACAGACAGACTATGCTCAGGAAAGAACCCGGTTTGCAGCCTTAGGCTGGGCAGCTGAGGGAGGCAAAGGCCACCCTGACTTTCTGCTCAGGAAAGCCTTGCAAGATGACAGAAAAACCAAGGCTACAGAAGAAGCTGCTCAGAAATTCACATATTCTACAAACAGGTATAAAACACCAAGACAAAAGCACATTTGTGTTCTTCAGGACTTGCCTACCAGTGCCAACCAGGCTGAATGAAGCCACATGAAGAATTTAGAGGCTGAGACCCTACCCACTGCTGAGGACCCCGGTAGTCATGAGCAGACTCGGTTCTTACAGGGCACGGGAACTGAAAATTCTCCTATAGGGTCTACAGAAGTTTTAAGTCTCCTTCTGACCTGAAAGCCCTGCTTTTATATAACTCTCTACCCTAGCAACCAGGAACTCCTTTGGAGTGCATTCTAAACATGATGGCCCAAGGAATAAGCTATTCTGGTATGAGCCATGGATCGCTTGCTCAAATTATCAGTGTCCTCCTGAAAAACCTCTCAGTACTCCTACAGGCCCAGGCTACTAATTCAATACCAGGCATAAAGATCAGGCTATTTCATCTGACACAAAGGAAAAGAAAAACAAGTTAAGGCATAATTTAAAACTGTTCTTAGCACATATTGATCTTTATCAGCTAGGGACTCCAAGGCAGAAAAAATTTATAGGTTAAATTGTACGAACTCCTTATTGATCTAAATCATGAAATGCTTCTTCAGGGTCTTGATCAAAATAAGCCCTTGATAATTAGAGTAGGCTAAGAATGGCAGGCTGGCAGTGTAAATCACTGCTCTAAACAGCATGAGACCAAGCTGCATGGGGCACCTCTCCACTTCCAGCCCTAAACTGAGACCTGAACTACTTGGTTCAGCTTTAGCTGCCTGATTTATGACTTTCCACGGTAAATGGAAAGACTACACAGAAATTTTTGTGGCTAAATTTTCCCTCCTTCTCCTCTTTTCGTTGTCGAAGTGCTATCTTCTCAAGCTCCAGGGTCGGTATGTCATTTAGCACACTGTCCTCAAGAGCTCAGAGCTGACAATGTACATGTGTGTGGGAGGGAACTGAGGTCATCCTACCTCTGAGCTACCCCCCACCCCAGGCCCATTTTATTTTTTATTTTGAAACAGGGTCTCACTAAGTTGCTGAAACTATCCTCAAAACTGTAATCCTCCTGTCTCAGCCTTCCAAGTACTAGGAATATAGGCTGTGTCACCATGCCTAGCTTTGATTATTGTTTTGATCTTGTGTTGGCAGTTTTTGTCTTCTTGACACAATGCTTAAAAGTATTTGTCACAGAAAAGCTTTGTTCTTTTTTCCTTGGGTGCTAAGGATGGAAACCCAAGACCTTGCACATGCTAAGCATGCACCCTACCACTGAATTAACCCCTCACCCCTACTTTTTTTTTTTTTTTTGCTTACTTTTAGCATCTAATCCTTTCCCCTATCTTCTCATAACAAAGTCCCTATCTTTCATTCTAGGGTTCATACTTCTCAAACAACAAATGTTTTTGCTATGGTGTCAATCAAGAGGCTCCATCTATCCTATCACAGTTGGTGAGTATATAACCAGGGTAGACCACCAGACCACTCGAGTCTCCTGGGCACCGTGTCTGGCGTGGGCAGGAATTCCCACCAGAGCCAGTGAGAGCCAGCCCGGGGGCCAGGCCCAGATCTGGAAGCTGGGAAGTGTGCGGGGCTATTCCTCTGGGGCAGAGCACAAGGCCTAGATGTGAGTGGGGTCAATGAAGTCCATCACATCATGAGTGAAGCCAGTCTGCCTGAAGGGGAAACCCACAGAAGCACGAGCAGAGCCCGGAGGCGTTCGAGTCCTGAGGCTGTCGTTTTGACCCCACCTTCACCCCTGCCTTCAGACTTCATATGATGACTTAAGCCAACATATTCTCTCGTGAGTTCTGATACAACCAAAGAACTCTAATAAGTTATGTCACATCAGATTCTATTTGAAAGTTGGCAGGGTAATGATTCATGCATAAAAAAATAACACTGGTTATGTTTCACCATATACTAGAGTCATTTAGAGATAAAGCTCCTCCCCTCAAGAAACAATTCACTTGAGATCCATCTTTATGGCCTCCGCAGTGATTCACCAGTTGCCTGCACTTGCAGGTACTCCGTAAATATTTTACAAACATGAATTACTTGTCTTGGGTGGGGAAAGAAACTGTGAGGAGACAGGTGAATAAACATAGAGGAGGATATACACATACCTACGCTTGGCTATGCCCAGAATGTCACCCAGAGATTTTAGGAAAAACTTATATTCTCAGAGGGCTCACAAACCTCACAGACATCCTCTACGGCCCACAAACCATATACACCAAGCTGAGTCACACAGATTGCTCCTCTCTTTGAACACCCAGGGGAGACAGAATACACTGATCTGTACAACACCAAACACATCACAGGTGACCAATTCATCATGGACGAAATCCAGAATAGCTGGCCAGAGCTTTAGCACTGGGAACATCAGCTGCACCTATCCCGCCCAAGAATTTCTGATCCATAAAGACAGAGTCAACTCACTCTCAAGAATGAGTGTGAGCTGGGTGTGGTGCAGCATACTTGTAACCCCAGCATTTGGGAGGCTGAGACAGGAGGACTGAAGGTAGAATGCCCCTGGGTGAAATAGCAATGCTAAGCGTGGTGGTGTGTATTTGCGAGGCTGAAGCAGAAGAATCACAAGTTCCAGGTCAGCTTCAGTAACACAGTGAAACCTTGTTTCAAAATAAAAAGGGCTGCAGGTGTGGTGGTGAAAGCTTGTAATCCCAGTTTGTAATCCCAGCATTCGGGAGACTGAGACCAGAGGACTGCAGTTCGCAGACAGCCTCAACTACTCAGTGAGGTCCTCCACGACTTAATGAGACCCTGTTCCAAAATAAAGAATAAAAAAATAACAGGGAGTCGAATGCCCCTGGGTTCCATTCCCAGACCGCAAAAAAATAAAAAATAAAAAATAATTTAAAAAAAATTAAAAAGGCTAAGTCCGGCATAGTGACGCACGTTTATAATCCCAGCATTTGGGAGGCTGAGACAGGAGGATCGTGGTTCGCGGACAGCCTCAGCTACTACTTAGTGAGGCCCTGTTTCAAAATAAAGAATAAAAAATAGAGCCGGGGTATAGCTTGAAGGTAGAATGCCCCTGGGTTCCATCTCCAGTACCACAAAAATAAATAAATAAATAAATAAATAAATAAATAAGGCTGAGATATAGCTCAATGACAGTTTCTTTGGGCTCAGTCCCCTACTCCCTCACCCCTGTACCACACTACAAAAAAGGGTGGGACATATTTGTAATCTCAGTACTTGGGAGGCTGTGAAAGGAGGCTCTCAGGTTTGTGGCCAGCCTCAGAAACTTATCAAGGCCTTCCACAACTTACTGAGACCCTGTTTCAAAAAAATAAAAAATAAAATAGGACTGAGGGGGGAGCTCAAAGGTAGAGTGTCCCTGGATTCAATCCCCAGAAACACAAAGAAGAAAAAAGAAAAAAAAAATTAGAGTGAGAACCTATTTATCTCTAGATTCTTCTCATTTGGTGTGGATACAATCAACATGTAGAAAAGCTAGTCACGTGTTCAACCAAAGCGAGGTATCTCATTAGGACCAGGACTACCACCTACTTGGAAAAACGTACCCAAATGGTACCTGAAAACATTGGGTCTTCCTCCAAATACCATTATTATAACTTTTCACTAAAAAAGTAATTTATGTTTGAATCAAATTGATGTAATTTGCTTGCCTCTTTGAAGCTTCTATGAGAATTTATCTGTGAAGAATATTATAGTAAATGCTCTGCAAAAGCAAAGAACTGCCTCAGAGCAACTTGTGTTACAAGTTTTCTCTGTACATAAATTTTACTTAGAGCAGAGCACATCTAAAAATCACTTTCAACCTAATACCTTAAAAGCCTGAGTGTCACCTCTGCATGCTAGACTTGAAAACCAGTGCCGACCTGCCCACAGAAGTGAGTAGGGTAGCCGGGCGTGGTGAGTGCTTATGGTGGACAGCCTCAGCCACTTAGTGAGGCTCTCCACAACTTAATGAGATCATGTTTCAAAATAAAAAGGAATGCCGGGCATAGTGGTGCACGCTTGTAATCCCCGCGCTTGGGAATCGGAGACAGGAGGATTGCACAGGTTTGAAGCCAGCCTTGCTCACTTAAGAGACCCTGTTTCTAAATAAAAATATAAAAAATAGGTGTCTGGTAGTGTAGCCTGAAGGTAGAAGGGTTTCCAGGAACCCCAGTACCACAAAAAATTAAAAAAATTAAAAATTAAAAAAATTTAGAAAAAAAAATAAAAATAAAAAAGGGCTGGCAATGTAGTGCAGTGGGAGAGCATCCCTGACTTCAATCCCTGGTAGAAAGAGAGAATGAACCTTTACTAATGCATCTGCCAAGTAGCAATAACATTAAGTGGCTGCTCTGTGTCATGCACTATTCTAAGAGTTTTGCATTCTCTTAATCCTCACAACCTTTAGGTATGCCGTTTTCTCTACTTTCCTGTGTTTTAGAGATGTTAAATAATATAACCAAGGCTGCACAATAAATTACAATGCCAAGACTTGAATTTTGGGCTTTTATCACTGTGAGAAACCTGTGAGCCACAATATTTTGTAGCTCCTCCCTACAAGAGATGGAACCTTTGCATCGCTTTGGAATCTTGGCTTGATCGTGTGACTTGCTTTGGCCAACAGGATGTCAACAAACCTGACATAAACAGAGGCTTGAGAGGTGCTTGAGTCCTGGGGTTTGTGGACTTTTGCTACAGAAACCCAAAGACCGCTTGGGAAGAAACCAGGGCTTTAGCCTGTCAATGGAAGGGCAATCACATTCTGCTAACCCACACAATGCAAGGCAGTAACACATCACTGCTGTTTAAGTTATTGCCAGGTTTTGAGAGGGTTTGCTCCAAAGCAAAAGATAAGATAATCACTACGCCATCTCCAGCAAATAACTAACAATAAATAAAAATTTAAGGTGTGGTGGTACACACCTGTAATCCCAGTACTTGGGAGGCTGAAATAGGAGGATCGAAAGTTCCTCCTTTTGGAGGAACACAGATTTGTCCATTTTTAAAAAAAACCACACACACACACAGGGCAGGTCCATAGCAACACGAGGAAGAAACACAAGCATATCAAGACCAAATAAGGGTAGGACTTGCTACCTCAATCACCACACTAAACAAGACTTATAATGAAGATTAGAAACTTTATGAAGGCTGCCTCAATCACCACACCTACAATCCTAGTACTTGAAAGGCTGAGACAGGAGGACCACAGGTTCAAGGACAGCCTCAGCAAGTAATAAGACTCTCCTCATTCTAGTGAGACCCCATTTTCAAATAAGAAATAAAATCAGGCTGGATGTGTAGCTCAAAGGTAGAGAGCCTGTGAGTTCAATACCCAGTGAGAAAGAAAGGAAAGAAGAGAAAAGAAAAGAGGAAGGAAGAAAAATAGAAGAATTATAACATTATGAAGGGCTAAATGAGTGATATATCCAGGTATGCCTCTGACATCTTGTACCCCATTAAAATGAAGGACTCCAAGCCAGGCATGGTAGAGCATTCTTGTAATCCCAGTACTTGGGAGGCTAAGACAGGAGGATCACAGGTTCACAACTGGCCTCAGCTATTTAGTGAGGCCCTCTGCAATTTAGTGAGACCCTGTTTCAAAATAAAGAATAAAAATAGGGCTAGGGGTGTGGCTTAGAGGTAGAATGCCCTTAAGCTCCATCTCCAGTGCCACATCAAAAAAAAAAAAAAGTATGACTCCAATGCACCAATAATAAAATTAAAATTAAAAAAAAAGAAACATGCCAGGCATGGTGACGCACGCTTGTAATCCCCACGATTAGGAGGCAGAGACAGGAGGATCGCACAGGTTCAAAGCCAGCCGCGGTGACTTAAGAGAACCTGTTTCCCAAAATTGCCAGGCGTGGTGGCGCATGCTTATAATCCCAGCGCTTGGGAGGCTGAGACAGGTGGATCACACAGGTTCAAAGCCAGCTTCAGCTACTTAATGAGGCTCTCAGCAATTTGGTGAGACCCTGTTTCCAAATAAAGTATAAAATAGGTCTGTGAGTATAGCCCGGAGGTAGAAAAGTCCCTGGGTTCCACCCCTAGTACGAAAGAAAGAAAGAAAGAAAGAAAGAAAGAAAGAAAGAAAGAAAGAAAGAAAGAAAGAAAGAAAGAGAAAGAAGGAAGGAAGGAAGGAAGGAAGGAAGGAAGGAAGGAAGGACGGACTATTAAAAAGCTTTTACTCCAAACAAAATACACAAAAGACAGAATACAACAACCTTTAGATTTCAGTTGAAATTCAAAATGTAAAAACTAGCAAGTAATTTCTTACCTCTATGCATAATCTTGTGCTTCTCCCTCAGATACGTCAGCCCTTTTATTACCTAGAAGAAAGGGAATGTAAAAAGACAGGAAGTGATTGAGTCAGGCATAGTGGCGCACGCTTGTAATCCCAGCCTTGGGGAAGCAGAGACCGGAGGGTCGTGGTTTGCGGGCAGCCTCAGCAATTTAGCAAGGCCCTTCACAACTCAGTGAGACCCTATTTCATAAAAAGACTAAAAAAATAGGGCTAGTGCCAGGCATGGTGGTGCATGCTTGTAATCCCCATGCTTGGGAGACTGAGACAGGAGGATTGTACAGGTTTGAAGCCAGCCTCAGCTACTTAGTGAGGCTCTCAGCAACTTAGTGAGACCCTGTTTCCAAATAAAATATAAAAGGTCTGGAAGTATAATCCAGAGGTAGAAAGCCTCTGGGTTCCACCCCCAGTACCACCACCACAAAAAAATAAATACACACACACACACACACACACACGGATGGGAGGTATAGCTCAGAGGTAAAACTACCCCTGGGTTACACACACACACACACACACACACACACACACACACACACACACACATATATGGATGGGAGGTATAGCTCAGAGGTAAAACTACCCCTGGGTTCCATCCCCAGTACCACAAAAAAGAAAGATGGTATTCAGAAAAATATTCAATCTATTTTTAAATAATATAGAAAATATTTCATCTCACAAACATCAATACATTTTTCTTCCTCACTTATTTGTAATATTTCTCTGTGTGTGTATGTGTAGTGTCCATTTTTCTAGGGATTGACCACAGGGGCATTCTACCTTTGAGCTATACCTCCAGCCCTATTTTATTCTGAAACAGGGTCTACTTGTTGAGGCTGTCCTTGAACCTGTGATCCTCCTATCTCAGCCTCCCAAGAAATGGGATTACAGGTGTGTGCTACCACACCCAGCTTATTCTTTCTTTTATATATATTTTTTCTTCCTTTTGCCATACTGGGAATAAAACTTAGGACCTCACACATGCTAAGCAAGTGCTGGGCAGTCCCAACCCTTTTTTTTTTTTTTTTTTTTTTCAGTACTAGGGATAGAACCCAGGGGCATTCCACCTCAGAGCTACACCCCCAGCCCTATTGTTTATTCTTTATTTTGAAACAGAGTCTCACTGAGTTGCAAAGGGCCTCACTAAGTAGCTGAGGCTGTCTGAGAGCCACAATCCCCCTGTCTTAGCCTCCCAAATGCTGGGATTACAAGCATGCGCCATCATGCCTGACTCCCAGCCCTTTTATATCCCTTCTTTTATTTCATTTGTTTCTTTGTTAACCTACCTTACCAAGCAACCATCTTTCTACATGGCATATAAAGCAGTAATTGTTTTTCTTTTTGTAGTACTAGGAATTTAACTCAGAGGCATTCTACCTCCCAGCTATACCCCTAGCCCAATTTTTTTTTTTTTTTTTTTTTTTTTGGTGGTACTGGGGTTCCTGGAAGCCCTTCTACCTTCAGGCTATACTCCCAGACCTATTTTTACATTTTTATTTGGAAACAGGGTCTCCTAAGCCAGCATGCGCGGCTACTTCGAACCTGCACTACCCTCCTGTCTCTGCCTCCCAAGCGCGGGGATTACAAGCGTGTGCCACCACGCCCGGCACCCCGATTTTAATTTTATTTTGAAATAGGATCTTGCTAAGTTGACAAGTCTAACAACCTGCTGAGGCTGTCCACAAACCTGCGATCCTCCTGTTATCAGCCTTTCACACACTAGGATTACAGGTGTGCACCACCACACCTGGTTTTAAAGTAGTATTTTGTTGTTGTTGCTGTTTGTTGGTTTTGGGGTGGGTGTGTGTGTGTGTGTACACGTTTTTTTGTTTGTTTGTTTGCGGGTCTGGGAATGGAACCCAGGGGCATTTGCCCTCCAAGCTACATCCTCTGCCCTATTTTTTATTCCTTAGTTTGAAACAGGGTCTCATTAAGTTACGGAGGGCCTCACTAAGCAGCTGAGGCTGTCCACGAACCGTGATCCTCTGGTCTCAGCTTCCCGAATGCTGGGATTACAAGCGTGTGCCACCACGCTCGGCTAAAGTAGTATTTTTAAGTGAACCAAATGCCCCTGGGCTCCATCCCCAGTACTACACACACAAAAAAGTACTATGTACAAGCAGAGTATGGTAGTACACACTTGTAATCCCAGTACTTGAAGGGTGAAACAGGAGGATTTTGAGTTCTCGGCCAGCCTCAGTTACTTAGTAGTGAAGCCCTCTGCAACTTAGTGAGACCCTGTTTCAAAATAAAGAATAAAAATTAGGGATATGGTACAGCTCAGAGGCAGAATGCCTCTGGGTTCCATCCCCAGTATCAAAAGAACAACAAAAAAGAAAGCACTATGTGTAAATTCGTGTTTTTCTAAATCTACAATTAAAAAATAACTTTGAGGGAGTCTTAGTGATTGGACACAGGAGCATACTACCTTTACCCTTTTTCATTTTTATTTTGAAACAGGGTCTCTTCAAGTTGCTGAGGTTCTTGCTACATTGTTAATGCTGGTATCACACCTGTAATCCTCCTGTCTCAGCCTCCTAGATACTGGGATTACAGATGTGCATCACCACACTTGGATTAAAAAAGAACTTTGCAAGCCGGGCGTGGTGGCGCACGCTTGTAATCCCAGCATTCGGGAGGCTGAGACCTGGAGGATCGCGGTTCGCGGGCAGCCTCAGCTACTTAATGAGGCCTTCTGCAACTCAGTGAGACCCGGTTTCAAAATAAAGAAAAAATAGGGCAGGGGGTATAGCTCGGAGGTTAAATGCCTCTGGGTTCCATTCCCACAAAAAATAAAAAATAAAAAAAAAAAGAACTTTGCTGATACTACAAATGGAAATTTTCAAGCCGGGCATTGTGGTGCACGCTTGTTATCTCAGTACTTGGGAGGCTGAGACAGGAGGATCATGGGTTCAAAGCCAGCCTCAGCTACTTAGTGAGGCTCTCAGCAACTTAGGAGACCCTGATTCCAAATAAAGAATAAAAAATAGGGGTTGGCATGCCAGGTGTGGTGGCACACGCTTGTAATCCCCGCGTTTGGGAGGGGGAGACAAGAGTATCGCGCAGGTTCAAAGCCAGCCTCAGCTGGCTTAAGAGACCCTGTTTCAAAAAAAATATATAAAAATTAGGTGTCTGAGAGTGTAGCCCAGAGATAGAAGGGTTTCCAGTAACCCCAGTACCACTCAAAAAAAAAAAAAAATAGAGTTGGGGGTATAGCTCAGAGGTAGAACACCCCTGAGGGTTCAATCCCTAATACCGCAAAAAAAAAATTTAAAAAGGAAATACTTTGTGTGGCTTTTCAGATACAAATTTTAACATAAAGTCATTTTTTTCATACTAATGAGAAAAGGAAAGAGATAATCTTATATCTACACTCTAGATAGAAAAAAGTCTTTTATTTATTTTGTGGTACAGTAATTGAACCCAGGGACATTCTTCCTCTAAGCTATACCCCAGCCCTATTTTTCATTCGTTATTTTGAAGCATGGTCTCACTAAAGTGCGGAAGTCCTCAGTAAGTAGCTGAGGCTGATTGTGAAGCTGCAATCCTCTTGTCTCAGCCTCCCAAAGTACTGGGATTACAAGTGTGCCCCTCCACACCCAGCTATTAAAAATCTTTTTTTTTTTTTTTTTTTTTTTTTTTTTTTTGTGGTACTGGGGCCTTCTACCAGTGGTACCTGTGGTACCCAGGGGCCTTCTACCTCCGGGCTATACTTCTGGACATATTTTTTATATTTTATTTGGAAACAGGGAAAAATTTATTTTTAAAATAAAGTTTTCCTCCTTTGACTTCCTACCTTCCTCCTTTGAATATTTCCTACCAAATCACGAATGTATTCTAAAAGAACTTGGAAGAAAAACCTAACATACTCACAGCAATGCTAACTTTTCCTAAAATTTGTTCAGGAATTCTTCCAGCCTTCTTCAGGACTTGATCCAAGGAACCTCCATCCTAAAAACAAGAATATCAGACCATTTAGTGGCAAGGTTCTCTCATGCCAAGCTAATTACACTGCAGGAAGAAAGCAAAACTCAAAAGGTGGGAAATCTCCCCAGAAGGTAAAGAGCAGGCATCCTTTGGTTTACTCCAGACATCAAGTATAACTCAATGTAAAACCCTGTGCGAGAGGTCAAATAACAAGTAACTTCCTGGGCATGCCGAGCGCAATCCCAGTATTGGGAGGCTGAGACAGGACGAGCACAGACTTGAGGACGGCCTCCAAGGAGTGAGACTGTCAGCAACCTAGCAAGACCCTGTTTAAAAACAGGCTGAGGCGGGCGTGGGGGCACGCTTGTGATCCCCGCTTGGGAGGCGGGGACAGGAGGATCCTTAGGAGACCCTGCTTCCAAATTAAAAAAAAAAAAAAAATAGGTCTGGGAGTGTAGCCCGGAGAAGGGTTTCCAGGAACCCCCGTACCACCAAAAAAAAAAAAAAAAGGCTGAGGGTGTAGCTCAGAAGTAGAATGCCTCTGAGTTCAATTCCCAATGCAATAAATAAATAAGTGTAACTTAAATCCTATGAACTTACTCAAACAAATTACTAATAGTGTCACAAAAAAGCTATGATTTGTACTAGGCTTGCTTCCAGAGTAGAGGTCAGGTGTGCAGACTCTATAAGCAGAGTGTGTGTGTGTGTGTGTGTGTGTGTGTGTGTGTGTGTGTGTGTTCTACTGGGGATTGAACCCAGGGAATTCTACCTCTAGGCCACACCCCTAGCCCCCTCTCCTTGTTTTTAGACAGTCTCTCTCTAGGTTGATGAGTCTCACTACTTGTTGAAACTGTCCTCAAACCAGTGATCCTCCTATCTCGACCTCCCAAGTACTAGGATTACAGGTGTACACCACCATGCCCAGCTAAAATTTGAATCTCAACTTTGTGCTTACTATCTAGAAGACCTGGAATAAGTTATTCAACTAGTAAAATGGTGGACAATAATACTTATAAGGCTACTATAATAATCATAGGGCTACTGTAAGGACAAAGCAAACTAATACACATAAAGCACCTAGAACAGAGGTTCCCAACTTTGTTTTCAGGAAAAAAAAAAATTGCTCAGCACCCTCTCAAAATCTACCTTCTTTAAGTGAATAAACAGAAAAAATGTAGGAACAAATTTGCATTTTTTATGTTTTTCTAGTGCCCTTCTCCCAGGGGGAGTGGTATGGCCCACTTGAGAACCTACGACTTAGGACAACATACAGCACATAACAAATAATAAATGTTAGTCATTTTACCTCTATTGTTTAAGACACAACTTGCATTTGATATTATCCTAACAAATCATAATTAACAAAATCTTTAGAAAAATGTCAGCTGGGTGTGGGGGCGCACGCTTGTAATCCCAGCATTTGGGAGGCTGAGACAGGAGGACTGCGGTTCACAGACAGCCTCAGCTATTTAGTGAGGCCCTTTGCAACACAGTGAGATTCTGTGTCAAAATATAGAATAAAAAATAGGGCTAGAGCTGGACATGGTGGCGCACGCTTGTAATCCTAGCGCTTGGGAGGCTGAGACAAGAGGATCCCACAGGTTTGAAACCAGCCTCAGCTACTGAGTAAGGCTCTCAGCAACTTAGTGAGACCCTGTTTCCAAATAAAATGTAAAATAGGTCTGAGAGTATAGCCCGGAGGTAGAAAAGCTTATGGGTTCCAGTACCACCAGGAAAAAAAAAGCGGGGGGGGGGGGGGGGCCTAGCCGGGCATGGTGGCGCACACTTATAATCCCAGCATTTAGGAGGCTGAGACCGGAGAATCACGGTTTGTAGATAGACTCAGCTACTTAGTAAGGCCCTCCGCAACTTAGTGAGACCCTGTTTCAAGATAAAGAATAAAAAAATAGGCCAGTGTATGGTATAGCTCCGAGGTCAAATGCCCCTGGGTTCCATCCCCAGACCCAAAATATAAAGGGTGTAGCTTGGAAGTGGAATACCCCTGGGTTCAATCACCAGTACTGCAAAAAAAAAAAAAAAAAAGTCATAAATATAGAAGAAAAGTGCTATAGACATGCAAAAAAGAGAAGAAATTCTGACTAAACTCAGAAGATGCATAAAAGCTAAAGCCTTACTCAAGAGTCAGTGCTGGTTTCCATACCTGGGACAGGGGAGGAACAAGGAAAGAAGAGTGCATTTCAGTAAGACCAAAAGCAGAAAAGCACCAAACTGCCTGGTGCCCCTGGGAAAACTGTGGCTTATTTCACTGTGGATCCCTGAAGGGATGCTGTGACACAGCTGGAAACGACCTGCCGTGGCCAAGCCCCAGAGAAACCAAGACTAGAATTCACAGAGACACAGTGAAAGAATCCAAACGCTGGTGTTTCAAGAGACAACCACAGCAACAGCAAGAGAGAGGGAAAGGGGGTGGGGGAGGGAGAGAGGGAGAGGAAGAGAAAGAAAAGGGGTAGAGGGGGGGAAGGAAGAGGGGAGAAGGGAAGGAGTGGAAGAGCAAGGATGGGATGTGGCCTCAGGTTGATGGGACAGAACACATTCATTAAGAGGCAAGGCACCTTAAATCCTCATCTGAAACACCACCACATCTGGCTGATAAATTAACTTATTTATTTATTTATTTATTTATTTTTGGCGGTACTGGAGTTCCTGGAAGCCCTTCTACCTCCGGGCTACACTCCCAGACCTATTTTATATTTTTATTTGGAAACAGCGTCTCCTAAGCCAGCGCGCACGGCTGGCTTTGAACCTGCGCGATCCTCCTGTCTCTGCCTCCCAAGCGCAGGGATTACAAGCGTCCACCACCACACCCAGCTAAATTAGTATTTTTAAAAGGTGAGCCATAGCTGGGCGTGGTGGGGCACATTTATAATCCCAGCATTCGGGAGGCTGAGACCGGAGGATCACGGTTTGTGGACAGCCCTAGCTACTTAGTGAGGCCATCTCCAACTCAGTGAGACCCTGTTTCAAAATAAAGAATAAAAAATAGGACTGGGGGTGTAGCTCAGAGGTAGAATGTCCCTGGGTTCCATCCCCAGACCCACAAATACATACATACATACATACATACATACATACACACATATATACATACAATAAAAGGTGAACCATTAGCCGGGTGTGGTGGCGCTTGCTTGTAATCCCAGCGTTCGGGAGGCTGAGACCAAACGATCGTGGTTTGTGGACAGCCTCAGCTACTTAGTGAGGCCCTCTGCAACTCAGTGAGACCGTGTTTCAAAATAAAAGATAAAAAATAGGGCAGGGAGGTGTAGCTCAGAGGCTGAATGCCCCTGGGTTCCATCCCCAGACCCCCCAAAAAGAAAAAAAACTAATTTGTCAAAGTGAAGAAATAAATCTATAAATCAATAAACAGATACTAAGCACCTATTTTGTGTAAAGGAAATAAAACTGTTGCCAGGCGTGGTGGCACACGCTTCTAATCCCCGCGCTTGGGAGGCTGAGACAGGAGGATCGCACAGGGTCGAAGCCAGCCTCAGCTACTTAGTGAGGCTCTCGGCAACTTAGTGAGACCCTGTTTCCAAGTAAAATAGAAAACAGGTCTGGGAGTATAGCCCGGAGGTAGAAAGCCTCTGGCTTCCACCTCCAGTACCACCAGAATAAATAAATAAATAAATAAATAAATAAATAAATAAATAAAATAACTTTTCTTTCTAGAGGAGAAAAGACTCATTCAAGGATACAGCTCTCTCAAGAAATATTACCCGAATTAAGGCTAAAACCAGATTATCAATTTTAAAATTCTATGCTTAAGTGGGACATAGTGGCACAAACCTGTAATTCCAGAACTTGGGAGGCTGAGACAGGAGGATTACAGGTTTTAAAATAGCTTCAGCAATTTAGTGATGCTCAACAACCTAGTGAAAGCCCATTTCAAGAAAAAATATATATAAATATACCTGGGGTGTAGCTCAGAGGTAGAATGCCCTGGGACTCGATGCCCAATACTCAATTGCTTTTATATTCAACTCTAGATCATTGATGTCATGGAGAAGGAAAATGGCACAAGTGTGGATTCTCAAATGCAGGGCAGTTCCTCAGCACACGAACATCCCCCAAAACCAGTGGCCACTGACCATGACGAACTCCCAGTACAGCACTCAGTGTGGGTGAGCAAACCAAGGACAAGGGTAGAGGATTCCGGAACAACTGGAAACCTCAGCTGTGCATCGTAAGCTCCACACATAAGGGGTGTGGGATCATTTGCCCACAACGAGAACGCCTCTTGAAACCTGTTTTCCCTAAGAGCCCTTATGCAGGCCGTGACAAACGCTGAGCTCAAGCAATTAAGTCAGTCCTACGATCCTGGATACCTTCACAACACCACAGGTCCCTCTGACTAAACCCAGGTACCACCCCATTCACAAGGCTCCACAGCACCTCTCAATTTTCTTTACCCATGGGAAAAAGGGCTCAAGCGCAGAAAGTTCCCATTTTTCCCCAACTAAATATGGTTTCAAAGTCAGGCATGGTGGCGTGTGCTTGTAATCCCAATACTTGGGAGGCTGAGACAGGAGGATCACAGGTTCGAGGACAGCCTCAGCAAGTAGTGGGACTCTCATTAGCCTAGCAAGACCCTGTTTCCAAATAAGAAATAAAATAAGGCTGTGGGTATAGCTTGAAGGTAGAATGACTCTGGGTTTAATCCCCAGTACCACACATCCCCCCAAAAGAAAATTAAGAAAAATATTTCTAGTAAAGGAAGTGGGTAAGGATTAAGTTCAGTGGTAGAGCAAATGCTTAGCAGGTACAAGGCCTCACAGGTTCAAGAACAGCCTCAGCAAGTACTGAGACTCTCATCAACCTAGTGAGACCCTGTTTCAAAATAAAAATATAGCCAGGCATAGTGGCGCACACTTGTAATCCCAGCATTCGGGAGACTGAGACAGGAGGATCGCAGTTCACGGACAGCCTCAGCTACTTAGTGAGGCCCTCCACAGCTTAGTGAGACCCTGTTTCAAAAAAAAAAAAAAAAAAAAAAGGGCAGGAGAGTGTAGCTTGGAGGTCGAATCCCCCTGGGTTCCATCCCCAGACCTGCAAAAAAAAAAAAAAAAAAAAAAAGAAAGAAAGAAAGAAAGAAAGAAAGAAAGAAAGAAAGAAAGAAAGAAAGAAAGAAAGAAAGAAAAAAGAATAGGACTGGAGGTGTAACTCAAGGGTAGAATGTCCCTGGGTTCAATCCCTAGTACCACAAGAGGGAAAAAAGTGCAAAATTAAAAAATAAATTGGGCTGGAGGTAGTTCAGAAGAGAATGCCACTGGGTTCAATCCCCATTATAGGAAAATAAAGAAATACATACATACATACATACATACATACATACATACATACATACAAGAAATCTTGGCTCTCTTTAACATCCTTTCCTTCGAGCAGAGTTACAGGAAGAATAAAAGAATTAGGAAGATGTAAGGACATGAGCTAATCAGGGTTGCCCAGGATTGCCTGAAACTAACCCTACAGACTTCCAATTCTACTTCACAGTTGCCAAGAGCTTGCTTTCACTGACTAAAGCTGCTGAGACTGTGCATATTTTTAGAAGCCAATTATTAACTAAGTCAATGCTACTTTTGTGAAGGTTTTCTACAGAAGAGACAAATGCTTTATGAAAATAATAGCTCAAAAGCTTTTACTCGTGCATAAGAACCACCAATTTCGAGCACCAGTTCCCTAGTTGCTTGGCTACCATTTTGAGCATTCCTGCTCTGATCAGGGAGCATCACTTCCCCTGGGGCCTCAAAATCCAGGCTGGACAGCGCAAAGACAGCGTATTTTTAAAGAAAAGTGACTCCCTGGCTGAGTTCTTCAGAAGCTGGGGCTTGAAGGGACTGTGGCTGTAGTTCAGTGGTAGAGCACAAGCTCAGCATGTATAGGTCCTGGGTTTGACCCCCAGCATCTCTGTAAGTAAGGTAGGGTGTGTGAGGGTGTGTGTGTGTGTGTGTGTGTGTGTGTGTGTGTGTGTGTGTGTGTGTGTGTGTTACTAAAGATTGAACACAGGGGTTTTCCACCTCCGACCTATACCCCCAGCCTTATTTCATTTTTTATTTTGAAATAGAGTTGCTGAGAGCCTCACTAATTTGCTGAGGCTGGAGTATTGGGATTACAGGCATGCACTATCACACCTAGCATCCCCAGCACCATTTTTCAAAAATAAATAAAAGTTGGGGCTCAATAAATACTGACGACACAAATTAAATTTATTTACTTTTGCACTGGAGATTGAACCCAGGCACATTCTATCTCTGGGCTATACCCCAGCCCTATTATTTTGAAACAGGATTTCACTAGGTTGATGAGAATGTCACTATTTGCTGAGGCTGTCCTCAAATCTGTGATTCACCTGTCTCAGCCTCCTAAGTACTGAGACTCCAGGTATGCACCACTATGCCCCACTTACAAATCACTTTTAAAATGCATTCAAATAAGCCAGGTATGGTGTTGCACACCAGTAATCCCAGTACTTGGGAGGCTGAGACAGAAGAATCGCAGTTCAGGACCAGTCTCAGAAATTGAGTGGGGCTGGCCATGGTGGCGCATGTTTATAATCTCAGGTTCATGGCCAGCCTCAGCTACTTAAATAAGCCTTCTGCAAGTTAGTGAGACCCTGTTTCAAAAATAAAGAAAACAAATTGGGCCAGGGATATAACTCTGAGGTAGAATGCCCCTGGGTTCCATCTCCAGTACCACAAAGAAAAAAATAAATAAAAGGAACTTGGTGAGACTCTGTTTCCATAATAAAATATAAAAGGAGCTGGGGGTGTAGCTCAGAGGTAGAATGTCCCTGGGTTCAATCCCCAGTACATATACCCCCCAAAAATTCAATTTTAAAAATAAAATTATTTGGGCAACAGATAATATGGACAATATGTGATAAAGCAAATATAGCAAAATGTTAGCTCTCGAATCAAAGTGGTGTGTTTTTGGAGTAATGTGTATAATTTCTTCAACATTGTCTATGTTTAAAAAATTTTTACATGCCAGGCATGGCTGTGCACACTTGTGCACGCTTGCATATAGGAGGCTGAGACAGGAGGATTGTGGTTCACAGACAGCCTCAGCCTCAGCTACTTCGTGAGGCCCTCTGCAACCCAGTAAGACTCTGTCTCAAAATAATTTTAAAAAAATAGAGCTGAGGGTACAGCTCAGAGGTAGAATGCTCCTGGGTCCCATCCCAGTACCGGAAAAAAAAAATTTTTTTTACAATAAACCATTGGAAATGAATGTTAATGACACAGAACATTATGCAAAGGCTTAGAGGACCAAAGCACCTCAGAAGTTGGGATTTGACAAAGCCAGGCATGGTGGCGTGTGCTTGTAATCCCAGTACTTGGGAGGCTGAGACAGGAGAATCTCAGGTTTGAGGACAGCCTCAGGAAGGAATGAGACTCTCATCCACCTAGGAAGACCCTGTTTCAAAAGAAAAAAAAAAAATAGGGCTAGAGATGTAGCTCATAGGTAGAACGCCCCTGGGTTCAATCTCTAGTACCAAAAAAATAAAAAAAGAGGCTGGGTGCGACTACTGAGCAGATCTCTACATGACACCACCTATGCTAAAGCAGAGGCTGAGAACAAAACCCAAGAGAAGCCGCCAGCGGTTTCCAGCCGGGGCAGCTGGTGCGGGGGCCTGCTTGGCGACAGAGGAAGGGGAGAGGGCGGAAGCTACTCTGGCACTGCGGGCTGCGTGGATTTCAGGCCACAACTACTTTCTACACAGTCCTGTCTAGACCCTCTGCTGGTTCAGAGCCTCTCACTAGTCTTAACCGACTGCTTCAACTGCCTTACAGGGACGGAAGGCCAAGTGGCTGCCTCCAAGACAGCTCTTCCCACAGAGCTCTCGCCTGATCAGGCCTTCCCTCACCCCGGCCACTCGCAGTCATGCAACACACGTCACCTGATTGGTGCCTCAACTGTCCTGGTCCTCAGACAGTTCTGTTGTTGTTGACTTGTTTTGTTGGTTTTGAGACAAGGTGTCAAAATGTTGTCCCTGCTGGTCTTGAACTCATGAGCTCAAGCAATTCTCCCGCTTGTCCCGCCCCCCACATGCCACTTGCCTGGCTTCTTCAAAAGGGTTTTACCCTCCCAGTCTCTGATAGCCAGTTTTCTAGCCCCAGGAGAGATCTTCTATTTGGGGGTCTTGGGTGAAAGTATCTCACTACTTCCTTTTTTGTGTGTGGTACTAGGGATGGATCCCAGGGGCTTTCTAGCCCTGGGCTACATTCCCAGACCTATTTTAGTTTTTATGTGGAAACAGTGTCACACTAAGTTGCTGAGAGCCTCACTAAGTAGCTGAGGCTGGCTTCAAACCTGCACAATCCTCCTGTCTCAGCCTCCCGAGCGCTGGGATTACAAGCGTGCGCCACCACGCCCGGCTTTCACTATTTCCAAAGAACCAAATCTATATGGAATCAACTGACCTAGAGCTACTAGAAATGGACCAAGAAGGGAAACTAGCCCTGCCATGCCCAATGTCAGCATCTCCTGCTGAAGAGGAAGGCCAAGGGGACACAGCAAAGACATAAAGGATGTGACCACCTATGAATCCAAGGTGAATAGGAGCGAGGCTTGGTGGCACACACTTGTAATTCTAGTACTTGGGAGGCTGAGACAGGAAGACCACAGGTTCGGCACCAGTGTCAGCAACTCACTAAGGCTTGCATCAACTTAGACCTTGTTTTTCCAAATAAAATAAAAAATAGGCCAGGCGTGGTGGCACACACTTGCAATCCCAGTATTCGGGAGGCAGAGACCGGAGGATCACCAGCCTCAGCTACTTAGCGAGGCTCTTTGTAGCTCAGTGAGACCCTGTTTCAAAAATAAAGAATAAGCTGGGCGTGGTGGCGCACGCTTGTAACCCCTGCACTTGGGAGGGGGAGACAGGAGGATCGCACTGGTTTGAAGCCAGCCCCACTGGCTTACTGTTTCCAAAAATAAAAGTATAAAATAGGTCTGGTAGTGTAGCCCGGTGGCAGAATGGCTTCCACGAACCCCAGTACCAACAAAAATAAATAAATAAATAAATAGAGGGAGAGAGAGAGAGAGAAAAAGGAAGAAAGAAAGAAAGAAAGAAAGAAAGAAAGAAAGAAAGAAAGAAAGAGAGAGAGAAAGAAAGAAACTTAGGGCTGGGGCAGTCACTCAGAGGTTGAATGCCTCTGGGTTCCATCCCCAGTACCACAAAAAATAAAATAAAATAAAGATAAAATAAATAGGGCAGAGTATAGCTCAGAGGTAGAATGACCCTGGTTTCAATCCCCAGTACTACACACACACACACGTGCGCGCGTGCGCACACTCAAATACAAAGTGGATAGGAATCCCAGAATCATCTCAAAACAGGACAGTGTAGGGCAAATAAAAGACTAGCCTATCCACTTGTCAGGAGGACACACAGGCTGGTTCAAGAGGTTCCAACAGGATATGAATAAAGGAAGTGGCCACTATCAGTGTGCAGGGTCTAACCCCAATCTCTAAAGCAAGCGCCCTGGAGTTTAATCCTGCTCCTCCCCAAATGGTCTCCTTGCTCCTCTACTAAAGGGAGAAATTGGGGTGACACAGAAGTTGGAAACAGCTCGGAAACAGCTGGAGCAGGCATGAAATGACAATGCCTGGAGCTCAGATGCTCTCGGGTCTGCACTGATATCCTTCACTAGAGAAGGTGCTAGAACACAGCCACTCGGCCTGTGCAAAGCTCAGGAGGAAAGCCGGGTGTGGTGGCGCACACTTGTAATCCCAGCATTCAGGAAGCTGACACAGGAGGATCACACAGTTCAAAGCCAGCCTCAGCTACTTACTGAAGCTCTCAGCAACTTTAGTGAGACCCTGTTTCCAAATAAAGTATAAAATAGTTCTGGGAGTATAGCCCAGAGGTGGAAAGCCCCTGGGTTCCACCCCCAGTACCACAGAAACACGAAAAGGGGGGGGGGCGAGAAAGAGAGAGAGCGCCTGCGCACAGGCGCACACACCCCCGGGTTCAATCCCCAGTACTGTACCCAAAAAAAGTGCTTATGAAATGAACCCAATTTGATTAACCAATGTAAAGCCTGACTGGCACAGGTGCCAAAACACAGAGAAACACATGGTGTGAGCACAGTAAGGTGCCCTAGCAAAGAGCTTGTCTAAACACGGCTGTGGAAGATGCGAAATCCCGCAAATGTTCTCACTTGCCCTCACCTTCCACTAATGTGCATCATAGGACTGCATCTCTCTTCACCCAAAGAAACCCCCCAGGCTGTCCTCAGAATATACACTTACACAGGGTAATGAGGAGAGTATGAAATTTAAGCCAGGAATGGCGGTGCATTCAAAGGTCACAGGTTCAAGACCAGCCTTAGCAACCTAGTAAAACTCTATTTCAAAAATAAAATAAAGCCGGGTGTGGTGGCGCACGCTTGTAATCACCCCACTTGGGAGGCAGAGACAGGAGGAACGTGCAGGTTCGAAGCCAGCCTCACTGGCTTAAGAGACCCTGTTTCCAAATAAAATATAAAATAGGTCTCGGAGTGTAGCCTGGAGGTAGAAGGGTTCCATCCCCAGAACCACCAAAATAAATAAATAAATAAGTAATAAAATAAAATAAAAAGGTGCTGGGTTGGGAGTGTAGCTCAGAGGTAGAATGCTACTGCATTCAATCCAGAAAGAAGGAAAGGAGGGAGGGAAGAAAAAGTAGACCTTGATAGAGACTAGCGCTTACTGGTTTTTATGACCTAGACTAATTATAAAACCTGTCAGGAGCTGGGTGTGGTGACATGCTTGCAATCCTAGGACTTGGGAGGCTGGGACAGGAGGACTGCAGATTTGAGAACAGCCTCAGCAATTTAATGAGGCTCTCAGAAATCTGTTTCCAAATAAGAGATAAAATCGGTCAGGGGATGTAGTTCAGAAGTAGAATTCCTTTGGGTTTGATTCCCATTCACACACACACACACACACACACACACACACACACACACACACACACACACACACACTGTCAGGGCCTTTATCTACTAGCTGCAGGTCAGGGGAAAGTCAACAATCCATCTTATGAGATGGGGCTAATGGGATTAATAACTAATATAATGTGAAAAGAACTTGAAATGTGATAGGAAATTCAAAAGCTAGTTGCTGCCAGGTGTGGTGGTGCACACTTTGTAATCCCAGTACCTGGGAGGATGAGACAGAACCACAGGTTCACAGCCAGCCTCAGCTACTTAGTGAGGCCCTCTGTAAATTAGTGAGACCCTGTTTCAAAATAAAGAATAAAAAGTGAGGCTGGGAGTGTAGCTCGGAGGTAGAATACCCCTGGGTTCAATCTCCAGTACTGAAAAAAAAAAAAAAAAAAAAAAAAAAGGCTAGTTGCTATTGTATGAAGTCTTGCCACCACCCACCCTCCATTACATTAGCAAGACCTAAGAGGAAAGAGGGCTACTCTGGCCTTTCCTATCACTGGTGGTTACCACTGCCCACCCTCTCCCCCTTCTTGTTTTCAGTGCCTTCCCTGCCATTTATATAACTTCATCCAAAAGTTATAGGCTAGAGCTGAAAAATCAGTACCACCAACACAAGGAGCACAGGAAACCCGAGGAGTAGAAACCATCTCCTGAGGAAAGTCAAGACCCAGGAAGAAAACAATCAGCACCCTACGCAGGGCTGGGACCAAGCCAGCAAATGTCCATGATTCCCACAGAGAAGGCTTCTTTCTAGTTGCAACAAAATGGAACAAGAGAGATTTCTCAATAACCTTTAGACACGCTGAAGATGTTTTCAGGCTCTGCGTTCCATCTGGCACTCACAAGTGTTGGCAGATGCCTGCATCGCTGTATGCGGCCCTTCTTGATCATTAAAATGATTCAAAACAATGGGGGCACCAGCAAAGGAGAGAGTTCTCTTGGCATTCATTTAGACCAGGCACCAGGGCTGTCCAAGTTCATAAGGAGAAGCTGACAATCAGTAAACAATTATTGAGTACCTGCTATGTGCCAGGAATGTTCTGGGCTCTCAAGACACTTGTGGCAAACATGACAAAGTCCCTTCTTAGATTTTCATGGAGGAAAGAATATGAATAAAACCTGTCGGATTCCAACGTCCCCTGCACCATGCTGCATAATGGGAACAGAAAAAAGGAGCAACCATGAAGCCAGGGTCTCCGAGGTTCTAGGCTACCAGGATGGAAAGAGCCTCAAACCCTTATCACTGTCCAGGGGAGTCAATAAAAAACAGACCACCTATGCCGGGCGTGGTGGCGCACGCTTGCAATCCCTGCACTTGGGAGGCAGAGACAGGAGGATTGCGCAGGTTCAAAGCCAACCGCGTGTGCTGGCTTAGGAGACCCTGTTTCCAAATAAAAATGTAAAAATGGGTCTGGGAGTGTAGCCTGGAGGTAGAAGGGCTTCCAGGAAGCCCAGTACCACCACCAAAAAAAAAAAAAACAAAAAACAGACCACCTAGCTTAAATTCTACCAGTGCCACATAGTAGCTGCATGACCTAGGGTAAATTATTTGACTTCTATGTGCCTCAAATCCCTTAGAGTGGGATAATAAAATCACTCATAAAGGTTGTGAAAAGGTAATACCATACTGATCTGCTTAGGGTAATGGTGGATATACTACAATCCCAAGAAATACTAGATTATCATTATCAGCATTAACATTATTGTTGTTAGTCACTAGGAAGAGAGGGAGGGACTCGAGGCAGCAGCTAATGGTAAAAGGACTGACAGCTCACACGTATAATCAGCACTTCCCCTTTCATTTACGAATATGCACCAGGGATTACTTCCCTCCTCACCCCAGGAAACCCGAGGCTGCCCTAACATATAAACTATCTGAAGACAGGAGCTATTTCACTCATCTTCATAACCCTTGCTAGCAAAGAGTCCTATAGAGAATAAATGAATTTAAACTATTTTAACCAGATTTTAAGCACTTTGAAACCATATGGCCATCTGGATAGGAGAAAACTAGGAGATGTGCTCTAGGTACACACCAGGAAAGCCAAATTCAGCTAGGCATGGTGAAGCATGATTGTAATCCCAGTACTTGGGAGGCTGAGACAGTAGGATTTCAGGTTCAAGGCCAGGCTCAGCAAGTAGTGAGAGTCTCATCAACCTGGCGAGACCCTGTTTCAAAAATAAATAAATAAATATAAATATATTTTAAAATATATATATATATATATATATATATATATATATATATATATATATATATGTGGTGGAGGTGTATTTTGGAAGTAGAATGCCCAGTTTCAATCCCCAATATCCTCACCCCAAACACAAAATGCCAAATTCTACAGGCAAGCTTCCCAATCGCCTAAGACACTGGTGTGGATCCAGGGGAAGACAGCTGGTCAAAGCCACCCAAATGCCAGGCTGCGGCTCTAGAAGCCACAGATCGCTACATACCATGTGCTCCATGCAGATGCTGATCTCGCCATCGCTATAGAACGCCCCGTAGAAGCCAACGATGTAAGGGGAGTTGCACTCGTGCAGGACCTGCAGCTCCCTAATGATCTGGTTCCGGATTGCAGGTTTGATCTCCAGGTGAATCAGCTAGGAAAAAAAGATGGAGGGAAGAGAAATTTTATGGACGGGATGAACGGGAAAAGGAAAAAGGAGGAGAGGGACCTTCCTGCAATGTTTAAGCTCTTAAGGGTAAAGACAGGAGAAACAGGCAATTTTTAATTCATTGATTCATTTATGTATTTATGTATTTATTTATTTATTTTTGGTTCCAGATATTGAACCAAGGGGCACTCTACTTCCAAGCTTCACTCCCAGCCTTTTTATTTGGAAACAAGGTATCACTAAATTTCTAAGAGTCTCTCTAAATTGCTTAGGCTGGCTTTGTGGGGTTTTTTGTTTGTTTGCAGTACTAGGATGAAACCCAGGAGCATTCATCTCCAAACTATACCCACAGCCCTATTTTTTACAGGATCTCACTGAGTTGCAAAGGGCCTCACTAAGTAGCTGAGGCTGGCCATGAACCTGGATCCTCCTGACTCAGCCTCCTGAATGCTGGGATTACAAGCATGCGCCACCATGCCCAACTGACTGGCTTTGAACCTGTGATCCTCCGGTCTCAGCTTCCCATGTACTGGGATTACAGACATGCACCAACATGCCTGGCTAAAACAGGCAATCTTTTTTGTTGTTGTTGTTGTTGTTTGTTTGTTTGTTTGCAGTACCAAGGATTGAACCCAGGGACATTCTACCTCTGAGCTATAACTCCGGCCCTGTTTTTTATTCTTTATTTTGAAACAGGGTCTCACTGAGTTGTAGAGGGCCTCACTAAGTAACTGAGGCTGGCCGCAAACTTGCTTGAAATAGGCAATTTTTACAAACAAGTTTCTGCCCAGAGTCCTGAGTATTGCTGTATAAGGTGGGCTGGCACTAGAAAGCTTTAATGAGGAGCAAGAGGGCCAGTTGCGCTTTTGCTCTTGGGAGTCAAGACGAGGTCCGAGGGCTCACTACTGTGAAGAACAAATCTGAACGAAATAGAAATGGAGCCAGGAGTAGTGATGCACACTTGTAATACCAGCATTTGGGAGTCTGAGACAGGAGGATCATAGTTCACAGCCAGCCTCAGCTACTTAGGCCCTTTGCAACAGTGAGACCCTGTTTCAAAAAAAAGAATAAAAAACAGGGCTGGGGACAGGAGGATCACGCAGGTTCAAAGCCAGCCTCATTGGCTTAAGAGACCCTGTTTCCAAATAAAATATAAAATAGGTCTGGGAGTGTACCCCAGAGGTAAAAGGGTTCCATCCCCAGTACCATAAAAAAAAAAAAAAAAAACCAGGCTGGGGATATAGGTCAGAGGTAGAATGCCCCTGGGTTCCACCCCTAGTACTACAAAATAAAAAATAAAAAAATAAAAGGGGCCTGTGGAGCTGACATATGAGGGAAGAAACTGGCCTTGAGGACCTGGTCACGTCAGGCTGCGGGTAGGAGGCTTGAGGAGCTAAGGCAGGCTGGCCTATGCTTTTCCCGAGCCGCTCGGCCTCAGGAGCTTGATGTGGTTGGGCTTTAGTCAAAGCCTCTAATACCGTCCTTGTTCCAATTGTGGAGACAAGTAGCACACATGGTATCAGCTACCTAGGGCTGGGGTTAGCTCAGTGGCAGAGCACTCGCCTAGCCTGCACGAGGCCCTCGGCTGGATCCCCAGCACCAGAAGTTTCCTCATAAGGTTCAGCTTCTAAAAAATGCCATGGACAACTGAGCATGAGAGGACATGGAAGTGGTGCTATCAGTGTGGGTTGGAGCAGCTGGTGAGAGCTAGACAGGAGGTGATGAGCACAAACATGGGGACAGGAATGAACATGATGAGTTGAAAAACATGGAAGAACCGGGCATGGTGGCGCACGCTTATACTTCCAGCATTTGGGAGGCTGAGACAGGAGGATCGTGGCTCATGGACAGCCTCAGCTACTTAGTGAGGCCCTTTGCAACTCAGTGAGACCCTGTTTCAAAATAATAAAAAAATAGGGCTAGGGGTATAGCTCGGAGGTAGAATGCACTGGGTTCCATCCCCAGTACCCTCCCCCTGCCCCCCCAAAAAAGGAAGAGCCCATCCCCTCTGGACAGAGGGACTATGTTCAGAGAGAAGACCACAGCTAGACAGGAAGGAAGTCCAGCTGGAAGACTGCGGGGAAATGAAGGAATCCCCTGGCAGGGAGGGAGCACAGCAAAGGTGAACTCGGCTTTCTTGGGTTGGATAACATAAGCAGCGTCTCCTGCTCTTAACAAATGACACACTGGCACCTGGCACCCTTTCCTAGCACATGGAAAGCTGCAGTAGAGCCACTTGCTATTTCCCAGACTGAGAATGGGATTAACAAACTAACACAGTCATTAGCATGTTTACCCACAGTCTGACAGATAACAAATTCAAAATTCAAATAGTAGCTGTGCATGGTAGTGCAGGCTGGTAATACCAGTGCTTGGGAGGTTGAGACAGGAAGATAAGACAGCCTCCGCAAGTAGTGAGACTCTCATCAATCTAATGAGACCATATTTTAAAGTAAGAATAAAACAGGACTGGGATGTAGTTCAGAGATAGAACACCACTGGGTTCAAGCCCCAGAAATACAAAAAATAAAAAATAAAATATAACTCAGCACAAAATGAAAGTGAAAAGCCCATCTTCCTTCCACCCTTGTCCCCAAGCCTCCAGGGCTTCCAAGAGACAATCCAATTACCGGTTTATCCAGGTAAGCTCACCTTTCTGGCCATGACCAGGCCAGACGGCTTGTGGGAGACCTTGAACACCACACCGCCATTGCCAGCACCCAGCTCGCTGATCTTCTCAAAGTCATCATCCTTGAGTTCTCCCACCTTCTGCTTCTGGGTCAGGAAGGCCTCAAGGCGCTTCCGCTGCTGCTCATCAAGCTCCAGCTCCTCCAGCTTCTTCTGCAAGGCCTCCAGGTTGGTCCTGTCCAAGGGGAGGGTCACAGGTCAACGGTATTACAGGAGGAGTCCCAGAGGAGTACCCCATCATGCAAGGCTCCAGCTCAGGGGCCAACCGGACAGACTGGAGGAGGAGGCTGGCGGGCAGGGTTCTGCCACCAGGCTCTGCCCTTTGCTGCAGCTGCCTGGACAGCTTCACCATCAACACCCTCCACCTCGTAGGACTTGGGCTTCCTCATTTGTAAAATGAAAGACTTAGGTCTCTCTCAATGTGGTCGAAGTCTGTATGAGGAACCAAAGAATCTCCTAAAATCAAGAGTGAGCCATCTTAAATAGCTTTAATGCCCCAGTTTAAAAAGTCCCACTAATGGTGATTTCATTAAGTTTACATCATACACAAAATGAAATTTCCTAAATCATCTCAACTGAAACCAAACCCAATTTAAACTGAATCACAACAGTGGGCACTTTCAGGTCCAAGAACCAGACTAATCAGAAAAGTTAGACCAA
Organism: Muscardinus avellanarius; assembly: GCF_963383645.1. Classification (NCBI taxonomy): domain Eukaryota; kingdom Metazoa; phylum Chordata; class Mammalia; order Rodentia; family Gliridae; genus Muscardinus; species Muscardinus avellanarius. Next base: position 132,003,427 of record NC_137788.1, on the reverse strand, counting down.
GATATCATTAAAAATGACATACCTAAAGCCTGTGTTTTCACAATCGTACAAGTCTGCATTCATTCACTCATCCGTTAACAATGGCTATGACCGTTTGAGTAGGATTCACTGCTAACAGCACCACATCATCTTTACACAACCCAGAACATAAAGCACTACAACCTCCAAATCCTAATTCTATAAAAGGAACTAAAACTGTAGACACTGGCAGAGTAATCACAACATTAAATTTTAGAATCTTAATGATTCCCCCAAATTTATTGCTCATCTAATTTGATAGTAATGTATTGTGGTGACATGGCCTTACTGCATCTTCCCACAGGTTTTAACTAATGTTCAAAGAACAAAAGAAAGTCACTTCATCTGCAGTCATATTTCAACAGTTTATCTGATATTTAAACATATTACTGCCAGGCGTGGTAGCACATGCTTATAATCCCAGTACTTGGGAGACTGAGACAAGAGACTCACAGGTTCAAGGACAGCCTCAGCAACTTAGACAGGCCCTCTGCAACTTAGTGAGACCCTGTTTCCAAATAAAAAATAAAATAGGGCCTAGAGTATATAGCACAGAGGTAGACTGTTCCTAGGTTTGATCTCCAGTACCACAAAAAGTCAATAAATCAATAAATACTTTACTTAGCTACAAAGCTAGCTATGCTGTTGCTGTGGCTTTGGGAACAAGCCAGCTCTCTGTAAGCACATAACTGAGTCAGTGGGTGCCGAGGAGAGTGGGCACGGCAGAGGGCAGCCTGCCAGCCATGCATCCAGCATGCCATGGGCGTTACTCAGTGTTTTACAGAAAGAACTGAAAGTGCTCGTTACTTGCGTGAGTTGGTAAGAGGGCTTGTACTATATTTCATTTGCTATCATTCTCTAAACAGATGACATGGTGATACAGGTGACAAGACAGGCCTTATTATACATCTGAATATTGGTGCCCCTCACACCCCAGTTCTGAGCTGGAAAGAAGTAAGCATCGTCTCCTGCTCCTCCTTCAGGCCCACTATCCCAAGCCTCAAGAAGGCAGGGAGATGGTGACCACAGTCCTCCCGATGTACCTGGAGGTTCAAAGCTGACTCACAAAAATCAAGGTTCATGGGGCCAAAGCGGACACAGTATGGTAACACCAACACTCAACACTGGGTCACAGGGGCTGGGGAGGCTGGTCCTATGGAGTCAACTATACCCACCCCTCAGTTCCCACATGGAAGCCCCAAGCTCCAATGTGACTGCATTTGAACACAGCACTTTCAGGAGGTAATTAAGGTTAAATGAGGTCATAAGGTGGGATCCTGAGCCGGGCGTGGTGGTGCACACTCGTAATCCCAGCATCGGGAGACTGAGACAGCAGGACCATGGTTCGTGGCCAGCCTCAGCTACTTAGTGAGGCTCTCTGAAACTTAGTGAGACCCTGTTTCAAAATAAAGAATAAAAAATAGGGCTGGAGGTGTAACTCGGAGGTAGAATGTCCCTGGGTTCCATCCCGAGTACTGCAAAAACAAATAATAATAATAATGATGATGATAATAACAATAACAACAACAACAACAACAATAATGTGGGATCCTAATCAGATAGGACTGTAGGTCTTATAAAAAGAGGAAGCTTCCTCCTATACATGTAGAGGGAAAAAAGCCACACAAGCATGAGGAGGCAGCCATCTGCAAATGAGAGAGAGAGAGAGACCTCCCTAGAACCCAACCGAGCTAACATCCTGATCTGGACTTTCAGTCTCCAGAACTGTGAAAAAATAAACGTCTGTTTAAGTCTCCTAGTAGTGTTTTGTTATATATTAAATGGCAGAATATGAGAGTTGATCAATATTCTCACCTTGCTAAAAAGCTCGGCTAAGTCTCACAGTGCCCCCCCAATTTGTGGGGACTCAGAGCACATATAACTGCGGATAGCGTCCGCTCTCTCTGGTTTCTTTACTTCTGAGTCTCTCAGCAAAGAAGCCCAGTGAGGACCACATTTAGAAACACATGTCCAGTACAGCAAGGCGTGCTGATACACACTTGTAATCCCAGCACCTGAGAGGCTGAAAGAGGAGAATCTGGGTTCACGACAAGCCTCAGCCACTTATGCCCTCCACAACTTAGTGAGATCCTGTTTCAAATAAAGAATAAAAAATAGGGCTGGGGGTATAGCTTCAAGATAGAATGCCCTGGGTTCAATCCCCAGTACCACAAAAAAAAAAAAAAAAGAAAAAATAGAGAATAAAAAATAAAAGCTGGGTGTGGTGACGCACGCTTGTAATCCTAGCATTTGGGAGGCTGAGACAGGAGGATCCAGGTTTGTGGCCAGCCTCAGCTACTTAGTGAGGTCCTCCGTAACTTAGTGAGACCCTGATTCAAAATAAAAAATAAACCAGGTGTGGTAGCTCACGCTTGTAATCCCCGTGCTTGGGAGCAGAGACAGGAGGAACGTGCAGGTTCGAAGCCAGCCTTGCTGGCTTAAGAGACCCTGTTTCCAAAAATAATATAAAAATAAGTCTGGCAGTGTAGCCCAGAGGTAGGCTTCCAGGAACCCCGGCACCACCAAAAATAAATAAATAAATAAATAAATAAATAAATAATAAAAAATTGAGATGGGGGTGTAGCTTGGAGGTAGAATGCCCCTGGGTTCAATCCCCAGCACCACCAAAAAAAAAAAAAAAAATTTTTTTTTAACTTAAAAAAGGCTAGGCGTGTAGGTCAGAGGTAGCATGCCCCTGGGTTCAATCTCTAGTACCACAAAAAACATAAAACAAAAGACAAAAACCTGTAAAGTGTGGTGGCAATACCCTCCCAATAACAGGTGGGTTAAGAGTGACCAATCCCTTACTAGTATCATAAGACTAATGGAGTTGAAATAGTGTTGTCAAATCAGTAAGTCACCAGTTTCTAGGACTCCTGAATTCTTCGGTAAAATGAGTAGTAAAAATGCCATGATTACTGCTGGGTGTGGTGGTGCACGCTTGTAATCCCAGCACTTGGGAGGCTGAGACAGGAGGATCACACAGGTTTGAAGCCAGCCTCAGCTACTAAGTGAGGCTCTCAGCAATTTAGTGAGACCCTGTTTCCAAATAAAATATAAAATAGGTCTGGGAATGTGGCACGGGGGTAGAAAGCCCCTGGGTTCCATTCCCAGTAACACACACACACACACACACACACACACACACACACACCCATGATTACTCTACCCGGAGAGTAAAAATAGAAAACAAATGAGAGAAGCCGGACATGGCAGTGCACGCTTATAATCCCAGTACTTAAGAAGCTGAGAAAGAAGGATCTCAGGTTTGAGGCCAGCCTCAGCAACTAAGACCCTGTTTAAAAAATAAAACCAATAAGTCTGGCATGGTGGCACATACTTATAATCCCCGTACTTGGGAGGCTGAGATAGGAGGATCTCAGGTTCAAGGCCAGCCTCAGCTACATAATAAGGCCCCCCACAACTTAGTGAAACCCTCCCTGTTTCAAAATAAAGAATAAAATAGGGCTGGAGGTGTAGCTCAGAAATAGAATGCCCCTGGGTTCATCCCCAGGTTTGCAAAAAAAAGAAAACAAACAAATGAGAGAAACACTAAAATTTTTGACTTTTTTTTTTTTTTTTTTTTGGTGGTACTGGGAGTGGAACCCAGGGGCTTTCTACCTCCGGGCTATACTCCCAGACCTATTTTATATTTTATTTGGAAACAGGGTCTCACTAAGTTGCTGAGAGCCTCACTAAGTAGCTGAGGCTGGCTTCGTTTTTGACACATTTGGACACTAATGTTAAGAGTTAAGAGGGAGAGGAGGAGCTGGGGAAAGGAGGAGGAGCCAAAGCAACAGCAGCAGGATCCAGAAATCACTGCCTTTCCTGGAATCTAGTAATTCTTAGAGGACTTTAAGTGTTTTAAAAGTCTCTTTCAGAGCTTGATGTGGTGGTGCACACTTGTAACCCCAGCATTTGGAAGTCTTAGACGGGAGGATGGTGGTTCACAGACAGCCTCAGCTACTTAGGCCCTTTGCAGCTCAGTGAGACCCTGTTTCAAAATAATAAAAAATAGGGCTGGGGATGTAACTCGGGTTCCATCCCCAATACCACAAGAAAAAAAAAAATCTTTTTCAGAGAAAAACATATTGACATTGAAGTCTTTTTGAAGATCCTGGCATCAAAATGGCTTTTGGTGCTCATAACAAAGAGATCAATCAATAATGTAATAGTATTTATTCAGTACTGCACAGTCGATGATGTTCCACAAAGTTCATTTCTGGCCTCCCAAGGTGAAATGCTTCAAGCAATGAAAACAAGGAGAGAGGCTGTCATCCCTCACCAGCATCACAAGTCCTCAAACCTCAGAGATCAAGAAGAACCTGTGTCCTTTGTATCTTGGTTTAACTAAAATCAGCAAAAATTAGACTGGAGATCTAAAAACAAAACTGGAGCCCATTTCTCCCTCCCTCCCTCCCTCCCTCCCTCCCTCCCTCCCTCCCTCCCTCCCTCCCTCCCTCTCTCTCTCTCTCTCTCTCTCTCTCTCTCTCTCTCTCTCTCTCTCTCTCTCTTTCTCCAGGGACCAGCTGTGATTAGTTCCAACCCCCATCATGTTCACCACAGTGGCAAAAACAGCAAGCACACTGTACCATGAATTCTGCACATTTGTCTAACAGCAACACAAATTCTTCAAGATAAAAGAAGATTATAGGTTTGAAATGGGAATGTAGAGAAAAACAAGGATTGTCACTTACATTCTAAAAACACCATGGAGGCACAAGGAAATAAACGGGAAAGGATGATCCTATGGGGAAGAACATCTCCTTCCCTCTCAGTCCATCTGCTAAGCCTAATTTACAATGCCACAACTGGAGTCTTTCATATGTGGCTCAGCAATTTAATTCAGAAGTAGTATAAAATGTAGCACAGGGAAAGACTTTAAAGACCACCTGAACCAGGCATGGCTGCGCAGGCAGCTTGTAATCCCAGACTTGAGAGGCTGAGACTGGAGGATCCCAGGTTCCCAGCCAGCCTCAGCTACTTAGTGAGGTCCTCTGCAACTTAGTGGGACTCTGTTTCAAAATAAAGAATAAAAAATAGGGCTGAGGTTGTAGCTCAGTCCCCATGACCACAAAAAATAAAAATAAATAAAAATAAATGAAGACCACCTGAGCCAACCCCCATTTTGGACCAAAACAGGAAACAGGACCAAAGAGAACAAGGTTACAGGCTCATTGATGGCAGATCTCTAGAACAGAACTGCTGTCAAGGCCCCACAGTGCCCTCATTAAACCCTGATGGTTGCTGATCTTGAAAGCGGGCCTAAGGAATGATCACAAGGGGTGGGGAGGTGATGTCCAGAACAAAAAGAAGGGTTTTCAAATTGCCACACAGACAGGGGCCACAGTTGTAGATTAAACACAGACAGCTACCCAGGTGTGGTGGCGCACACTCGTAATCCTCCCAGGATTGGGAGGCTGAGATGGGAGGATCACGGTTCACAGCCAGCCTCAGCTACTTAGTTAGTGAAGCCCTTTGCAGCCCAGTAAGACCCTGTTTCAAGATAAAGAATATAAAAAAATAGGGATGGGGGTGTAGCTCAGAGGTAGAATGCCTCTGTGTTCCATTTCCAGTACCACAAAACACACACACACACACACACACACACACACACACACACACACACTGATAGCTGTCACCAACCTGATCCTCACTGAAGCCTAGGATTAGACTTAAAGGGGCAGAGATGTAGCCAGGCACGGTAGCACACGCGTGTAATGTCATGGAGGCTGAGACGGGAGGATCAGTTTCAAGGCCAGGCCCGGCAACCTAGCAAGGCTCTCATCAACCTAGTAAGACACTGTTTCTAAATAAAAAATAGTAAAAATAGGGTTTAGGGTGCAGCATCAAGGTAGAATGCTTCTGGATTCAACCTCTTAGTTACCTTCTCCCTTAAAAAAAAAAAAAAAAAAAGAGGATGGGTAGAAGATGACAACAAATCACTGCAACAAATCACTGTGCTGGGAGGAAAGCAAGCAAGAGACCCCAGCAGGGGGGTAAGGGCCTTCCCAGAGCCCAGGGAGTTGTAGAGTTCTCCCTCACCTGTGACACTTGGCAAGTAGGAATGCTCCCGCAGCGGGGACCAAGTCAGAAAGCAGGGAGGGCAACAGGGAGAAGCAGAGACCCAAGAGGAACCAGCACCTGGAGACCAAGGACACAAGGCCCTGATTACAACCTGCACCTGCCCAGCTGCAAGCTTGTGACCAAGCTACCCTTCTGTTTCCACATCCATAGAAAAAGTATTTGGAGCAGGGCGTGGTGGCACATGCCTCTAATCCCACTACTTGGGAGGCTGAGACAGAAGGATTACAGGTTCAAGGACAGCCTCAGCAATGTAGCAAGACTCTCCATAACCTAGTGAAACCCTGTTTCAAAAACAAAGAGTAAAAAGGGCTGGGGGTGTAATGGGGAGGAAGAATGCCCCAGGTTCAATCCCTAGTACCATGAAAAAAGAAAAAGAAAAAAAAAGTATTTGGAAGGAGGAAAAAAAGGATGGGAGAGCTACCGAAACATCTCTGAGGTCCAAGTCTACCCACGTGACAGCAAGTGAAGGAGGTTCAGACTATGGCAGAGAGCGTGTCCAGGCTGAAGGGCTGAGGCGCTGCAATGGGCAGAGGAAAATGTGAGAACCAGAGAACTGGCTCCAGGGGTCTCTGTACATCAGGTTGAGGGGACCAAAAGTGGAAGGAGTGGAGGAACACAAGAAGACAGAGCCCAAAGCACCAGCTTACAACTCGAAGGTTTCACCCTAACGATCCTTTCATTCTCAAATGAAAAATAACAAGAAGTGCGTGCAAGTACGAACCAGGGCCTAAAACCATGTAACACGGGAAACCAACCACTTTGCCCACAGAGAAGCAAGGCCCTGGCACTTAGCTGCGAAGTGTGTGTGTGTGTGTGTGTGTGTGTGTGTGTGTGTGTGTGTGTTACTGGGATTGAACTCAGGGACATTCTACTTCCAAGCTACACCCAATTTACTTTATTTGGGAGGGATACTGGGGATGGAACCCAATGGATGAGGCTGTCCAGGAACCAGGATCCTCCTCTCAGCCTCCCAAATACTGAGATAACGAGAGCGTTCGCCACCACACCCGGCTGACTGGGTGGTTTTAAAAGTCCTATTCAGTGTGAACATTCATTAATCCTATTATATTCTTCCTATAGTATTCCAAGGTTAGAATTCTGCACCTCAACTGGGCATGGTGGCATACCTTGTAATCCCAGTGGTTGGGAGGCGGAACAGGAGGAGTGCAGGTTTGAGACCAGCCTCGGTAACCTAAACCCTGTTTCAGTATAAAAAATAAAATTGAGCGGGGCATACTGGCACATCTCTGTAATCATAGTACTTGGGAGGCTGAGATAGGACTGCAGGTTCGAGGACAGCCTCGGCAAATAGTGAGACTCATTAACCTAGTAAGATCCTGTTTTCAAGATAAAAATAAAATCAGGCTGGGGGTATAGCTCGGAGGTAGAATACCACTTTTCTCCCCTACATGTCTGTCAGCAAGCAGAGTAGTAGAATATGTGTATAACATATGAAGGACCATCAACAAAAACAAAACACAAGCATTTGGGAGGCTGAGATGGGAGGATCGTGGTTTGCGGACAGCCTCAGCTACTTAGTGAGGCCCTCCGCAACTCAGTGAGACCTGGTTTCAAAATAAGCAATAAAAAATAGGGCAGGGGGTGTAGCTCAGAGGTCGAATACCCCTGGGTTCTATCCCTAGACCCGCAAAGAAAAAAAGAAGAAAACACAACTGATAGCACATCCTTGTATGTTTGGTTTTTTTTAAAGACATAAGTCGAAAAATAGTCTTTATGCTAACAATCCCCCTCATAGCAGAGACTACTAGAGGACCAGAAGGCTTACCTATAGTTTATGTTTTTATTTTATTGCTGTTGTTGTTTCTGATAGTGGGGATTGAATCCAGGGGCATTCTACCTCCGAGCTATACCCCCAGTCCTGTTTATTTATTATCATTATTATTTTTTTATTATTATTAATTTTGAAATAGGGTCTCATTTGGTTAATGAGACTCTCACTATTTGCTGAGGCTATCCTTGAACCTGTGATCCTCCTGTCTCAGCCTCCCAAGTACTGGGATTACAAGTATGTGCTACCACGCCCAGCTTGCCCATAGTCTAGAAGAGCCTCCTCCTGAGCCTTGGGATAGGCAGAAGCAGGTCTGAATACCATGTTGAGATGGATCTGAAGAAATGAATTATTTTGCAAAATAAAATGAAAGAATTTTGAGAAATGACTGAGAAATAGACAGAGAGGAAAAAAAGGATGCACTGTGGCAGAGTGGCAAAAGTCACTTAAGACCAAAGATACCTAATACCACTACATTTTGTCTTTATTGCTGTAACGTAATACACCCTCCCCACCCCAGACCTTCAGTCCAATCTGCCATGCACACAAATAGCTTTGTGTATATTTTGTTCCTACTGTTGTCTGGTGGGAACCAGGGAAAAGAGGCCAAATTCCAAACTGGTTCAAAATACAGGAAAGAGGAGGAAAAAAACATATAAAGGGAAAAGTGAGTCCCACAGCAGAAATGACCATGAGAATGTAGACTTTCAAGACTCCTTCAATCATAGCTTGATTGAGCTTGGGTGAACACCTGGGTACCAGAACTTTATACCTATCACTATGCAAATGCAATGCAGACTTGTTCTGGAGTCTCCACTGCATGAAAGGCTCTGTGCTGGGGACTAGGAAGGCACAAGTGAAGAATAGGACCCCAGCCCTCATAAGGCCATCTCAGTGTGTGGGCACGGCTGTGAGTAAGAGGGGCAGTGAGGGAGACAGACATTACAAGGTAGGTTTAGGAAGGCATCATGATACAAGCCAAACACAGGAGAGGAGGCTAACAAGTACAGTAAGCCAGGCGTGGTGGTAAAGCCTCTAGATCCAAGTACTTGGGAGCTGAGAAAAGAGGATTGCAGGTTCAAGGACAGGCTCAGCAAGTAGTGATACTCTCATCAACCTAGCGAGACTGTGTTTGAAAATAAAATAGGCTGGGGATAGCCAGGCATGGTGGCACATGCTTGTAATCTCAGCATTTGGGAGGATCAGACAGGAGGATCAAGGTTCACAGACAGCCTCAGCTACTTAGTAAGATCCTTTGCAACTCAGTGAAACCCTGTTTCAAAATAAAGAATAAACTGGGCGTGGTGGCATACCCTTGTAATCCCAGCATTCAGGAGGCTGAGACAGGAGGATTGTGGTTCACCGACAGCCTCAGCTACTTAGGAACTTTGCAATTCAGTGAGACCTTGTTTCAAAATAAAGAATAAAAAATAGGGCTGGGATGTAGCTCAAAGGTAGAACTCCCCAGGTTCCATCTCCAGAAGAAAGGAAGAAAAGAAAAAGAAAGGAAGGAAGGAAGGAAAAAAGGAAGGAGGAAGGAAGGAAGGAGAAGAAGAGCCGGGTGTGGTGGTGCACGCTTGTAATCCCAGCATTCAGGAGGCTGAGATTGGAGGATCACGGTTGGTGGACAGCCTCAGCTACTCAGTGAGGCCCTCCACAACTTAGTGAGACTCAGTGGTAGAATGTCCCCACGTTCCATCCTCAGACCCGCAGAAGAAGAAGAAGAGGAGGAGGAGGAGGAGGAGGAGGAGGAGGAGGAGGAGGAGGAGGAGGAGGAGCAGCAGCAGCAGCAGCAGCAGCAGCAGGAGGAGGAGGAGGAGGAGGAGGAGGAGCAGGAGCAGGAGGAGGAGAGAAAAAAAGATAGGGCTGGGGGTATAGCTCGGAGGTAGAATGTCTCTGGGTTCCATCCCCAATACCACCAAAAAAATGAAATAAAATAAAATAGGCTGGGGATATAGCTTGGAGGTAGAATGCCCCTGAGTTCAATCTTCAGTACCATAAACATACAAAAAGTACAGCAACAACTTTACTTGTTAGGGCTCATCAAAATGCCGAAAGTGAGATGGCACAGGGGGCCTTGGGAACAAAGAGATCAGCCCCCCAGTTCCATCTAAGATGAGGAAGAGAAAATGAAGGTCAGAAGATGTACTGCCCAATTTTAGTCCTAAATGGTGTCAGTTTTCACAGCAGAGAAAAAGGCAAAAGCAGCCCAGCTTTGGGCATCAGCTTGTGCAAGCCGTTCCAAGTGGCCAGACAGTGTTCCAAGGACTAGACAGTGGAGGGCATGCACACCATGCTATGGGGTCTGGGGTGAGGGCAGGCTCCTATAATTTTACCAGGAATTTAAAAAAGTGATGGGAACTCATTACAAAAAGAAATCCAACCAATCCAGAAATGTAAAAAGTAAAACTATGTGCCACCATGCCTCAGATAACTACTTACTGTTCACAACGTTGAACATATACATTTCTACATTCCTTCTAGTACATTTCTGCTGAGTATATACAGTATGTTTTGTTTTACACAAATGGAATTATATATACTGTTTTACAACAACAAATTTTGAAGTAAGAATGTGTTAAGATTGGTTTTATATTTTAAAACCAAGTCTGGCACTAACAAAGAGCTTAGGAATGGGGAGAGAGAAAAGAGGGAAAGCAGCTTGAAGCAGTGAGGAAAGCAAAAGATGACGTGAAAGGGTAGACAGCTGACCACACAGGGATGGAGAAGAGAGTGAATGGGACAGACTGAAGTTAAAGCTTGCGAGTCCCAGTGACCATCCAGTCATGGGAAGGGAAAGAGAGTGGAGGATGGGTCCAGATTTCTGACTGGGCACCCAGGGCACTGTTGTTGACAACATTATGAAGACTATGACTAGAAAGCCCTAGGGGTAGGAGATGCTGTACAATAAAGAATCTGGTTGGCAGCCGGGCGCAGTGGCGCACACTTATAATCCCAGTACTTGGGAGGCTGAAACAGGAGGATGGAAGGCTCAAAGCCAGTCTCAGTACTTAATGAGGTACTTTGTAACTTAGTGACACCTTTTCAAAATAAGTAATAAAAAATAAGGCTGGGAGCCAGGCGTGGTGATACACACTTGTAATCCCTGCATTTGGGAGAATAAGACAGGAGGATCCGGATTCTCGGACAACCTCAGTTACTACAACCTTTGCAATTCAGTAAGATCTTGTTGTTGTTGTTGTTGTTGTTTGCGGGTCTGGGGATGGAACCCAGGGGCATTCTACCTCCGAGCTACACCCTCTGCCCTATTTTTTATTCTTTATTTTGAAACCGGGTCTCACTGAGTTGCAGAGGGCCTCACTAAGTAGCTGAGGCTGTCCGCGAACCGGGATCCTCCGGGTCTCAGCCTCCCGAATGCTGGGATTACAAGCATGTGCCACCACGCCCGGCTGAGATCTTGTTTCAAATAAAGAATAAAAGAGGGCTGGGGGAGCCAGGTGTGGTAGCGCTCATTTGTAATCCCAGCATTTGGGAGGCTGAGATAGGAGGATTGTGGTTCAAGGATAGTCTCAGCTAACTAGTGAGGCCCTTTGCAACTCAGTGAGGCACTATTTCAAAATAAAGAATAATTAAAAATATGGCAGGGGGGGTGTCACTCGGGGGTAGAATGCCCCCAGGTTCCATCCCCAGTACCGGAAAAAAAAAAAAAAGAATCTTGTTGGCATCAGTCCTGCTTCTGGGAGGTAGCCTGTAAATCTTTGCAATTTCCTGAGTAATTGGAGTGTCACGGTTATTACTCACAGTGGGCCCTGATAGTTTATGCTAACAAGGCAACTCAGGATGAGCCCCTAGCAGTGTGTGTCAAGAAGACACAGGATGGGGCAGCAGACCATACCAGAAAGGCCAGGCATGTGATTAGTGAGCTGGGGTTTCAAGCCATGTGATATCAGCCCAACCTACAGGGAATGGACAGGGCTAGAGATTGAGTCCAATCACACCACCAATGATTAAATCAATCATGCTTGTGTAATGAAATTCAGGTGAGTTTCCCTGGTTAACAATACTCTGAATATTTTAACATACTGGTGTTCCAGGAAATTCATGTGCCATGATTCAGAGGCTTTGCATTTAGAATCCTCCTAGACCTCACTCCACGTGTATCTCTTTTTGACCCATCTTGATGTTTTTTTCTTCAGTAGTGGGGATGGAACCCAGGGGCATTTCACCTCTAAACTATACCTCCAGCCCTATTTTTTCTTTTTTTGGTGGTTCTGGGGTTCTTGGAAACCCTTCTACCTCCGGGCTACACTCCCAGACCTATTTTTTTTTTTATATTTTTACTTGGAAACAGAGTCTCTTAAGCTAGCGCGGCTGGCTTCAAACCTGCGCGATTCTCCTGTCTCCGCCTCCTAAGCACGGGGACCCAGCCCTATTTTTTATTCTTTATTTTGAAATAACAGCTCACTTGCCGGGCATGGTGGCGCACGCTTGTAATCCCCGCGCTTGGGAGGCGGAGACAGGAGGATTGCGCTGGTTCGAAGCCAGCCCCGCTGGCTTAAGAGACCCTGTTTCCAAAAATAAACAAGTATAAAATAGGTCTGCGAGTGTAGCCCAAGGTAGAAGGGCTTCCAGGAACCCCCCCCCAAAAAAAAAGAAAAAAGAAATAAAGAAATAAGGGCTCACTAAGTTTTTGAGGGCCTCACTAAGTATCTGAGGCTGGCTGTATACCTGCAATCCTCCCGTCTCAGCCTCCCAAGTACTGAGATTACAAACACGTGCTTGATATTCTTTTTAGTATATTAAAAAAAAAGTAATCAGAAATATAGCACTTTCTAGAAATCTGTGAATTGCTCTAGAAAGTTATGGAACCTGGAAGGGTAGCAGGAACCCCCAAAGTTATAGTCAGCTCATGAGAAGTGCAGGTGGCCTGGGAAGCCTTAGGTTTGCAGCTGATACTGAAAAGTAGGCAGGCTTGAGGAGGACCTTTAACTCATGCAGCCTGGCCTAACTCCAGGAAGTATCCGAAGTCACTATCAGAGACAAAGGGATTATGAATGTATTATTTAGACAAACTGAGTTGGAGATAACCTGCGGGTTCTATAAGTGAAATGACATAGTATGTGACTAAGCAAATATGCCAGAAACACACAAAAGACCTAAGGGAAGGCTAAAAGACAAAAGAGGAGAGCCAAAAAACTCCATGGATGGCCAGGATGACTGCTCTGGAATGCAATCCTTGGAAGGCTGAGACAGGAAGATTGCAGGTTCGTGGCCAGCCTCAGCTACTTAGTGAGACCCTCTGCAACTTAGTGAGACCTTGTTTAAAAATAAATAAATGAAACAATTTAAAAAATAGGGTTGGGGATGTAGCTCAGAGGTAGAAATCCCCAGGGTTCAATCCCTATATCGCAAAAAATAAATTAATAATTAAAAATGAAATAATAGGGCTGGGGTGTTGCTCAGAGGTAGCATGTCCCTGGGTTCAATCCCAGTACCAAATAAAAAGTATGTGCTCCAATCCTTAGCAAGGCCAAAAGTAGTCCCAAATTTTTGTCCAATCCAGTGTGAGCTATATAATAAGCACTAAAAAAATGCCTACACTACAGAGTGAATAACAGTGAGACTTTCTTATTTTCTTGTTATTAAGTTCACAGTTTGTTTTAGCATTACTATGATTTGTTTTGCAGTACTGGGGATGAAACCCAGAGGCATTCTACCTCCAATCTACATCTAGCCCTATTTTTTATTCTTTTCTTTTCTTTCTTTTTTTTTTTTTTTTTTTTTTTTGTGGGTCTGGGGATGGAACCCAGGGGCATTCTACCTCCGAGCTATACCCCCTGCCCAATTTTTTATTCTCTATTTGGAAACAGGGTCTCACTGAGTTGCAGAGGACCTCACTAAGTAGCTGAGGCTGTCTGCAAACCACGATCCTCCGGTCTCAGGCCTCCCAAATGCTGGGATTACAAGTGTGTGCCACACGCCCGGCTTATTCTTTATTTTGAAACAGGGTCTCACTGAGTTGCAAAGGGCCTCACTAAGTAGGTGAGGCTGGGCGTGAACCTGCGATCCTCCTGTCTCAGCCTCCCAAGTACTGGGATTATAAGCATGTGCCACCACGTCCTACTGTTAGTATTACTATGATTAAGTAGACATAGGGAAGTCAGAGAATTTAAACATCAACAACCAACATTCTGACTAGAGAAAGATAGTTGAACTAAGTCTCATCTATGGAGTTTTATTTTGGTGCTGGGGATTGAAACCAGGGCTTCACAAACACACAGACATATTCTACCACCGAGCCACATGCTCAGCATCCAGTTTTGTTAATGGTTTGTTTAAAACTTGCTCTACTCCACTGAAAAAAATACAACTCAGAAGCAACAAGAAAACAGTGAAGTCAGGGTGGTGGCACACACCTGTAACCCCAGTACTGGGGAGGCTGAGACAGGAGAGTCACACAGTTCAAGGCCTGTGATGGCAACATAGCAAGACCCTGATTCAAAATAAAAAAGAAAGCCTGCCTCAGCTATTTAGTGAGGCTCTCAGCAATTTAGTGAGACCCTGTTTCCAAATAAAATATAAAATAGGTCTAGGAGTGTAGCCCAGAGGTAGAAAGCCCCTTGGTTCCATCTCTAATACTACCAAAAAAAAAAAAAAAAAAGTCCTAAAACATCAGCCTAAAATAATTCAAGATGTTTAGCTATGTAAAGAACAGCTTGACAGCTTCTTAAAAAATTTTTTTAAATAAAAAATATTTGTTTTAATATTTAAACATCTAAAATTTTATGTAAGATTATATATATATTTTGTTTGTTTGTTTGTTTTTGCAGGTCTGGGGATGGAACCCAGAGGCATTTGACCTCCAAGCTACACCCCCTGCCCTTTTTTTTTTATTATTATTCTTTATTTTGAAACAGGGTCTCACTGAGTTGCGGATGGCCTCACTAAGTAGCTGAGGCTGTCCATGAACCGCGATCCTCTGGTCTCAGCCTCCCGAATGCTGGGATTACAAGCGTGCGCCACCAGGCCCAGCTGAGATTATATTTTGACCAGAATGCAATTTAAGTATGCAGCTTCAGGGGAAGACCACCCATAATGTGCTCATGTGCTCATGCGAGGTATACATTGTCAATATAACAATCATAGTCTGGAACTTTCTGTGTGTGTGTGTGTATGTGTGTGCTGGGTTTTTTGTTTTTGTTTTTCTTGTGGTACTGGGGATAGAACTCAGGGCATTCTACCTCCGAACTATACCCCAGCCCTATTTTTTTTTTTTTTCCGTAACTGGGGATGGATCCCAGGGGCATTCTACCTGAGCTACACCCCCAGCCCTATTTTTTTATTCTTTATTTTGAAACAAGGTCTCACTAAGTTGCTGAAGGCCTCACTAAGTAGCTGAGGCTGTCTACGAACCACAATCCTCCTGTCTCGGCCTCCCAAATGCTGGGATTATAAGCATGCTCCACCACGCCTAGCCCCAGCCCTATATTTTACTCTTTTTTTTAATTTTTGAAACAGGATCTCACTAAGTTGCAAAGGGCCTTGCCAAGAGCTAAGCCTGTCTGTTAATTGTGAGCCACGGTCCTCCAGGCTCAGCCTCCTGGATGCCTTTACAAGTGTGTGCCACCATGCCTGGCTTGGAACTTTCAAAGGAATATAGTCAAGGATTGTACATGGCTTCCTTAAAGAGCTATACAGAAACTTAAAGTTCAAAAGGTGCTAAGCTCAAGCCGGGCGTGGTGACGCACGCTTGTAATCACCGTGCTTGGGAGGCTGAGACAGGAGGATCACACAGGTTCGAAGCCAGCCTCAGCTACTTAGTGAAGCTCTCAGCAACTTAGTGAGACCCTGTTTCCAAATAAAATATAAAAAGAAAAAAGGTCTGGGAGTATAGCCCGGAGGTAGAAAGCCTCTGGGTTCCACCCCCAGTACCACAATAAAAAAAAAAAAAAAAGAATCAACTCAAAGAAGCCTTGATAGCACAGTCAAATCCAGCCCAGTATATATGCCAGCCCACAGGAAAGGGAGAAATATTTTCACATTCCAAACCATAGTTTTGGATCTTAAAGTCTCAATTCCTAAACTCAACACTTTATATTATTGCTATCTATGTAATGAATTTGTTTTATTTATTTTTATTGTCTCTATTTTTTTTTTTTAGCAGTACTGGGGATTGAACCCAGGAGACATCTACCTCAGAGCCACATCCCCACCCCAATTTTTGTTTGTTATTTTTGTCTTGTTTTTTTGTGTTTGTTTTGCAATACTAAGGATGGATCCCAGGGAAATTCCTCCTCCGAGCTACACCCCCAGCCCTATATTTTTATTCTTTACTCTGAAGCTAGGTCTCACTGAGTTGCAAAGGGCCTCACTAAGTAGCTGAGGCTGGCCAGGAACCTGGATCCTCCTGACTCAGCCTCCCAAGTACTGAGATTACAAGCTTGTGACAAAACACCCAGCTTCTATGAAATAAATTTATAAATGATCATTGTTTTCCAGAGACAATGAAGCCTCACCAAATTCAGTTCACCTATTTCATATACCCATTACTGGTTCTTTGAAAGAAATGTTTATTTGCAAAACTATCCTCCTTTGATAATTTTTCCCTAGTATGTAAACTATGCTCTTAATAAAAGGTTAATTATCTTAATAAAATGGCTGGAGATGGAGCTAAATAGTAAGTCATTTGCTTCGCATGTTTGAGGCCCTGGGTTTGAATCCAAGCACCAAAAAATAGAAAGTACTAACATTGTGGGAACAACCATAGAAATCAGGTGGTCTGAAGCCCTCCGTCAGTTCTGTTGACAACCAGTCATGTGACCTGGAACAACAACTCTGTCTACAATAAATGGAAGCATACTCTTATCCTGGATCACAAACAACTGTTATGAGAATCTATACAGAGAACGGGTAGAAATGTGTTGTGAAATCAGTAAGGTTTGCTTGTTTGTTTGCAGTACTGGAGTTGAACCCAGGACATTCTACCACTAAGCTATATATATTCCTAGACCCACTCTGTTTTTATTTATTATTGTGTGTGTGTGTGTGTGTGTGTGTGTGTGTGTGATGCTGGAGATTGAGCCCAGGGCCATTCTACCTCTGAGCTATACCCTCAGCCCCATTTATTTTTATATTTTTGAAATAGTATCTCACTAAGTTGTTGAAGTTGGCAGAACCGGTGATCTTCCTGCCACAGCCTCCCAACTACTGTATTACAGGCATGCACTGCCATGCCTTGCTTTTTTTTTTTTTTTTTTTTTTTTTGAGACATGTCTCACTAAGTTGCCAGGCTGGCCTTGAACTTGTGATTCTTTCCCCACCTTAGTATTGGGAACTGAACCCGGAGGAATTCTCCAAGCTATAGCCTCGCCTTTTTTATTTTTGAAATAGGATTTTACTAAGCTGCTGAGGGTCTTGCTAAATTCCTGAGCCTGGCCTTGAATCTGTGATCCTCCTGACCCAGTCTCTCAAGTACTAGGATTGCAGGTGAGCACCACCATCACCAGCTGAACTTGTCTTCCCTCAGCATCCCCAGATTACAGCACCCAGCGATAAGTAGATAACACTGAAGAGACACTTTTCCAAGCAACATACCTCTCTTCTAATTTATTCTTAGTTAGAAAGGGTGTGATTCTGGATGACGTGTCATGTTCAATGTGACTCTCCAAAGGGTATTAAACCATATATCTGGGGCAGAGGGGAATACACCTGTGACCAAGATTAGAAAACAAAATCTACTTACATAACACTCCACTGCATATTAAGCAAGTTATTAGCTATGGAGAAAAATGAGACAACTCCAAAACCAGCGTCACACCGTTCTTAGGATTTGGTCACTTTGGGTCAAAATTCTACAGGTTTGCCTGACTTTCAAAATAGCACATTGTTATAGCAGAGATAAAAAATGTGTCCAGTGAGTGCTTCCTCTTTACTTCCCCCACCTACTTCCTTTTCTTCCAAAGGAGAAGCCTCTCATTTACCCTCTGGTTTGCCACATCCTGCCTCTGAGCTACTGTGTCGGAGCTGCCTGGGCTACTCTAGGAGCTTTTAACTCTATCAGAACTTCAGGCCACAAGTATATTTATGATATCCATAACTAACACAATCTAGTAACTAGACTCTAACTGACCAAATAATATTCCCAACTTCCTTTCCACCAGACACTAGAGTAAGCACTTATCTACAACAACCCTAAAAGGAGTCCCATTTCTTGGCTCCATCTGAAGGTTCTAACTTCAGTCAAAAAGGACAACAAAAAATTAAATAAAAGGATTTAATAATAGTTATTAAGGCTGAGATAGGACGATCGTAGGTTTACAGTCAGCCTCGGCTACTTAGGTAAGGTCCTCTACAACTTAGTGAGGCCCTCTGTTTCAAATTAAAGAAGAAAAACAGGGATAGGGGTGTAGCTCAGAAGTAGAATGTGCCTGGGTCCAATCCCCAGGACCGCACACACACAAAAAGAGAGTAATTATCAGTGAGTAGAGGTGTTACTCAGTGTTAGAGGGCCATGGAGTTTGATCCCCAGCAACACACACACACAAACACACACACACACAGAGTTATCAACGTAGCTTCAATGGTAAAGCACGCAATTACCATATGTGAGGCCATAGGTTGAATCTCTAGCATCAAAAAAATAAAAATAAAAAAAGTTATCAAGAAACTCAATAACATAAGCATTGTATCTATTATCAGTAAAAACTCAATTGTACAAAGCTTCTGTCCCACGCCCTGTACACCAACAGTAGCTTCCCACGTTTACTGACCACCTGTACACACCAGGCCTGGACTAAAGAGACTGAATTCTTGGTTTCTAGAAGCTCACAATGTAGGTAGCAAAACAGAACAAGTATATATAAAGATACACACACCTTCCTGGCCTGGTAAGTGATCTGTCTCCTGAGCAGTTCATGTATGATCCCACTGGAACTTTTCCAGTGGAGACCACGTTCAAGATAATATCTGACTTCAACTCTCAAGAAGATATAGGTTCCTAAACACTGGAATAAGCATGAGGGAGAAACTCCAAGTGAAATGTCAACAGTCCGAGGTAAAATTATTTTAAATACTATGATTTCATTTTCATGCTAAGGACCTTATATTAGCCCTCTAAACCCTATCAGTTATTTCTGAAATCCTGCATTTACTAGTGAGAAAACTAGGGATCAGTAACCAACACAACTAGTTAGGGGGGCGGTGCAAGGATGCCAGTCTCAGCATCTGCCTTCAGGGATCACTCCTAAGACACAAAGAACACCCACTAATGGCCAGAACAGAGTTTGTATCTGTCAAGAGCAGGGTCAGATGGTCAGCAGCTCTTTTGCCCCTCAGAAAAAACTTGATACCTTTGTAACCCTGAGTAAAATGTGGTGTGTGTGTGTGTCTGTCTGTCTGTCTGTCTGGTCTGTCATACTGGAGATTGAACCCAGGGACATTTTACCCAGGGGCTATGCCGTGCCTGGTGGCACATGCTTGTAATCCCAGTACTTGGGAGGCTGAAACAGGATGATCACAGGTTTGAATCCAGTCTCAGCAACTCAGTGAGGCCCTCCACAACTTGGTGAGACCCTGTTTCAAAATAAAAACTAAAAAAGTACTGTGGATATAGCTCAAAGGTAGAATGCCCCTGGATTCAATCCCCAGTGCCACACACACACACACACACACACACACACACACACACCTCTTAGATACACAACCAGACCTTCCCCCCACCCCCAGTACTGGGAATTGAACCCAGGGGCATTCTACCTCTGAGCTACACCCCCAACCCTATTCTTTATACTTATTTTGAAACAGGGTCTAAGTTGCAGACAGGGTCTTAGGCTTCACTAAGTAGCTGGGGCTGGCTTTGAACCTGCAATCCTCCTGTCTCAGCCTCCCAAGTACTGGGATTACAAGTGTGGGCCACCATGCCTGGCTATAACCAGACCTTTCTATTTTTAGTTTTTGGGGGGATTCTTTTGTGTGGAACTGGGGGCTGAATCCTGAGGCATTCTACCTCCAAGCTATACCCTCAGCCCTATTTTTTATTCTTAATTTTGAAACATGCTCTAAGTTACAGAGGCTTCACTAAGTAACTAAGGCTGTAATCTTCCTGTCTCATCCTCCCAAATACTGAGATTACAAGCATGTACCACCACACCTGGCTTATGTTGTTTAGGGTGTGTGTGTGGGGGGGAATCCTGGGGATGGAACCCAGGAGCATTCTACCTCCAGGCTACACCCGCAACCCTATTCTTTTATTCTTTTTTTTTTTTTTTTTTTTCTCCAAGCACTGGCGATGGAACCCAGGGACATTCTACCTCCGAGCTACTGGAATTACAAGCGTGAACCACCACACCTAGCTTATTCTTGAGTTTTTTGTTTGTTTGTTTGTTTGGGGTTTTTTGCAGATCTTGGGATGGAACCCAGGGGCATTTGACCTCTGAGCTACACCCCCTGCCCTATTTTTTATTCTTTATTTTGAAACTAAGTTGCAGAGGGCCTCACTAAGTAGCTGAGGTTGTCCACAAACTGTGATCCTCTGGTCTCGGGCTCCTAAATGCTGGATTACAAGCGTGCACCACCACGCCCAGTTTTAGTTTTTGAAATAGTGTCTGAATAGGCTGCTTAGTGATAGCCTCTCAATGTTGCTGAAGCTGTCCTAAAATTTTTGATTCTCCTGTCTTAATCTCCCAAATCCTGGGATTATAGGCATATGCCAGCATGCCCAGCAAACAAAAAGAAAAAAGAAAAAAAAATTGGGGGGGTACCAAGGATTGAACTCTGGGGCGTTCACCTTCAAGTTCACCTCCTAGTCTTTTTTTTCCTCTCTTTTTTTTTATTTAGTGGTACTGGGGATTAAACCCAGGGCATTCTGGCTAGCCCCCAGACCTCTTTTTGTTCAAACACAGTCTCAGTGAGTTGCTGAGGGTGGTCTAGAACCTGCAAGCCTCCTATCTCAGCCTTTATATTTTGATTGGAACAGGATCTCATTAGATTGCTAAGAGTTTTGCTAAATTGCTAAAGCTAGTCTTGATTTGTGACCTCCTGAAACAGGGGTTTCTTCTGAGCCACCCAAGATGAAACGGGGGGTTTCCTGAGAAGAAACTCGGCATTTCCTTACAGGGTTCTTGCCTATGGTGAGCGAAGAATGACACCCGCAGACCTCAGGAAGGGGATTAAAAGGTTTATTGGAAGCAGAAGGGAATAAGGAAGATGGCTGAACACCCCAAAGGGGCTGTCGGGTCTCTGATGTCCAGCTGCTGGCTTCAGGACATTACTTGGGAGTAGCCCAAGCCTAATGCCTTCAATTTACAGGCGGCTTTCTTCCAAAATCCACGCGATCTGCCAGAAAGGAATAGGAAAAGTGGCAGAACAACACTCAGGCTGTTGAGTCTCTGATGTCCAGTAGCTGCCTTTACGTCACTACCCGAGTGTCTCCCAAGCCAAGTGCCGTCAGTTGCAAACTACTTTCTCCCAGAGTCCATGCGATCTGCCAGAAAAGAGGTGCAGGTCACCCCTAGAGGCCCTGGTCAGCCTTGATGTCCAGCAGAGGCCTTCAGGTCACTATCCAAGGGTAGTCTGAGCCACGTGCCCTCAGTTGCACTCTGCCTTCTCTCAGGGCTAACACGACCTGCGAGACTGAGAACAGCTCCCCAAAAGGGGAAGGGGTCCCGAGAGGGGAAAACCCCATTTGCTGGCCGGCTAGGGGCCTTTGCCCGATGTTTGTGAGTCCTCTTTTGGGTTAGGGTGACTTTGAAATTCCGGGAATTCTGGGAAGCAGCTCTTATAATTTGCATAGGGTATTTGCAAATCCTTTGAAGAGTCTCCTTTCAGGAGTGCCAGACTTGCTCCTGGATTTGTTGATTAGTAAACCGATGGCTTTGTGAAGCTCTGGTCCTTCTTATCTCTGAGCCTTGGAATTTCAGATATTCATCGCCCCTCAGGAAACTCAGGAAATTAACTTTTTTCTACCGAGGCCTTTTCCCTATCTGCCTATTTCCTTTCTACCTCCTCACTCCCATCTCAGTACCCCAAGTACTGGGATTGCAGGCATGCGCCACCACACCTGGCTAAATTTTTTTTTTCCCCCTTCAGTACTAGGGATGGAACCCAGGGGCATTCTACCTCCAAGCTGCACCCCCAGCCCTATTTTTTATTCTTTATTTTGAAACAGGGTCTCACTGAGTTGCAAAGGGCCTCACTAAATAGCTGAGGCTGTCAATGAACTGTGATCCTATCTCAGCCTCCCAAATGATGGGATTACAAGCATGCACCACCACCACAACTGGCTCCTGTCTACCATGTTTGAAACATAATCTGATGATTTACAGAGCCAAAAAGAATGATTGTGTTGTCATTCTAGATTAAGTATTTTAAAAATAACAAAATTTTCTCTCCCTCCAACTACACTTATCCTTTGCTTGCCTTTTTTTTTTTTTCCTTAAAGGTTAAATCCTACCAGTAAAACCCCTAGGCTGCATTTCACTGTATAAAATTCTATCAGACTTTAAAGGCCCTTACCAAAGATATGTCAAGAGAAAATGTAAAGGTTAACAAGAATTTAATTCACACTGAACTGGAAGCCTTTAACAACGAACACCTTTACTGTTATTCATTATAAACTGAACATATCAGAGAGTAGCCTGTGGCGCAAGGCAACAAACAGGAGGCTCAAACTAGAGAAGTAAGGAGTTCTGGATCTCATCCAGGTCTTTCGGCCATGACATCAATCACACTGTCCAGTTTCTCTGGACCTTAGTCTCTTCATGTGTACATAAAAAGAGGTTGAACTATGATGATCTTTTCTTTTTTTCTTGGTATGGTGCTGGGGATTGAACCCTACCTCCAAGCTAAAACCTCTGCCAGGTTTTTTATTCTTTTATTTTGAAACAGGACCTCAGTAAGTAGCTAAGGCTGGCCAAGAACTCAGAGATCCTCCTGTCTTAGCCTCCCAAGTACTGGGATTACAAGCATGAGCCACCATACCCGGCTTATTATGATCTTTTCCATCTCTTAACATTTTAAGAACAGGTGTCTGTACTCAGGGAAGAAGGAATTAAAGGTAATGGTGGGGGAAAGAATGATTAATATACTTCTATCCTAGGCCCAGAAATAGCCTGGCTTAGTTCTGCGTTCACCTTATCAGCCTAGATTTATTAGGGGGGTGGGAGGACTGGTGGGCAGGAATAACAGCCACCTACAGTGAAATTAAGCTCTGTTCCCAAATGAGTTCTGCTAAAGTGTGATTTATAGAGTGTTAAACAATTTACCAGCAAGTATGAGCCATGCTACCAAAATTGTGTTACTGTACAAACTTTTCCACAAATGTGATTTGCAAAAAAGCTTCAGAGCTGAGAATCCTGCGTCTGTGGCCATCTGTCCTATCCCAATCCCCCGAGAGGTGTGAAGGGGTGTGTGAAAAGCCACTAGGTGCCATGGAAATTCAGCCACCCAATGTCACATTCACCAAGGAGCCCAACATTGGCTGAGGATGAGTAGGCAGCTCAACGTACCAGGCACAGGGCTGAGGGAAAGCCACAAAATAGGTAAGGTGTCACGACCACAACCTGCATCCCAAGCGTTTCCCTCTCTGGGGTAAGAAGGGGCTGTTGGCTGAAGAGGCAACAGCAGACGAGGGGAGGACTATAGCACTCAGCTGCCTGTGTGCCCTGCACGCCTTTCTATGTCCAACTGCCTCACTTAACCCGCAAGATAGTTAGGCAGTAGAGACACCTCCCCCTTGTCTCAGGGGTTGAGTAAGGAACTAGCGGATGTACAAATAAGAGCACAAAGAGCCCCACAGAACAAATGTGATTACCATCAACACTGTGGCTCTGTCCTGCTTAGATATTACAAAAACAACTGACCATCAATGAAGTCAAGGTCAGAGCTTTGCCCTCTGCAGAGCAGTGTCTCTAGCCCTCCATCTTCACCCCACCTCGAGGTCTGTTTAGACACCAACAAAACTGTTCCAAACCAGAGTCCAGGGGCTATGGCTTGGATCTGCAAAGTCTCCAAAGGCCCATGTGTTAAAGGCATGGTCTCCAGGTTGGCACTATGACAAGGTGGTGGAACCTTTAACAGATGCAAGGTCTTCAGGTCATTGGGGAAGGGGGGGATGCCCTTCAAGGTTAGAAGGACCTTGGTCCATTCTTTTATTTATTTTTGTGGTACTGGGGGTGGAACCCAGGGGCTTTTCTACCTCCAGGCTACACACCCAGACCTATTTCCTACTTTATTTGGAAACAGGGTCTCACTAAGTTGCTGAGAGCCTTCTAAGTAGCTGAGGCTGGCTTCGAACCTGTGCGATCCTCCTGTCTCAGCCTCCCAAGCGCAGGGATTACAAGCGTGCACCACCATGCCTGGCCCTTGGTCCATTCTGATGACGTAGAAGAAAAGAAACAAAATTTTAGGTAGAAAGGAGACACAATGGGAAGCAAAGTAAAAATACGGTTTTATATCTGAAATCTTCAGTTTAAGAGAGACTTGGTTATTCTTCTAAAGCCAGGCCCACTACTTTTATATCATAATGGTCTGGCTCAGGAAATTCCTTAGGTGATTATATTTTTACCTTTTGTCTGCCTCCAGAAGATCCCCAGAAAAAGTGACACCTTTTGTTAAAAAGCCCTGCTCCCAGGCTTCAAGTCTCTGCTCCTTGGGATTCTTATCTAAAAGAAATTCCCACCTTTTTTGAACCAGAAAGCTTCAAATAGAAGAGATGGCCAACCCATGTGACCTGGCCTACCCCTCTCTAGTAAGGCCTGCAAGAAAATATAGCTTTGAAGAGCTCTGGGCCATCTGGGGTCATTCTGAGCCACTGGGGGCAGCTTTTGCAGCTCTTGCCCTCTCCCTGCACTGCTCTCATGTTCTGGGGATATGGCTAGTGCTTCCCCTGAACGTGTATCTTTACTTGAATTAAAACCCCTGCCTTTACTTCTCTGACTGGCATGTGTTGAAGTTCTTTTTGCCATGGAAGCTGAGAACCCACAGAAGTTATGGTGTTGCCCGTGACCCCTTCCCTCTTTCTTTCACTTTCCAGCCATGAGGGGAGATGTCCGGCCCTGCCGTACGCTGTTGTCACAGTGTGCTGCCTTGGCACAGGCCCCGAACAAGAGGACCAATCATTAAAGACCAAACCTCCACAGCCCTAAGCCAAAATGAGTCTTTCCTTGGAGGAATAATGATGGGAAGCTGACTAACACATGAGGGAATGTGCTATGCACCAGAAGGAAGAAAGAATAAAACCCAGCCCAGAAGTGGTGCACATGTGTAATTCCAGAACTTGGGAGGCTGAGACTGGAGGGTCACAGGTTCGAGGACAGCCTCAGCAAGTAGTGAGACTCTTATCAACCTAGCAAGACCCTGTTTCAAAATAAATAGAATTAGGCTACGGGTGTACCTTGGAAATAGAACAACCCTGAGTTCAATCCCCAGTGTACCAGTTTGGGAATGGCCTAGGAAGATTTGAGAAAGCTCTGATTATTAATATATTTCAAAAATTGGGTGAGAGGCAGATCTATGAAAGGACTTGGTTTCTGCCAAGAAGCAGGCAACCATTCCAATGTAAATTAACTTAGCTAAAGGTAATTAACAAGTCTATAGGAGAGGGGAACTAGGACTTCCTCATCCTCTAGAATTCTAAAGAGAGGTTTACATAATTGGATAATGTAGCTAGGATGGGAGGAGGGGGTCAACCTTCATGAAAGGAGACACCTCAGCGGGAAAAAGTAAGGGGAGGAACTTTACAGGGGCTTTTACTATCTCAGAATTACATGAAACAAGATGGAGGATGTCATGTTTTTAAAAAGTCTGTTCCGTGTTTTGTACTTCAGTGATTTCGTTCGAAGCACCCTCTCTTGTTACCCTTGGGTAACATGAGACTATAACTATCTTCTGTATTTCTATCTTTTTAATAAACTTCTTTAAATCTTCAGCAAGAGTCTGGGCTATTGCATATTTATCCTTAGCTCAGGACAAGAACCCGCGGTTTTTGTGTTTGGGGGGAATTATTCCCAGGGGTCTAACAAAGGTCCCTGGGGACAGTTCCCCTAGACAGTAAGTCACAGTCCAAACCTCATCATCTTTTCTCAAAACCGTAACACCAGTAACACCCACACACACACATACAAAAAAAAAAACCCAGTCCAGGCTTCCCCAAGTTCAGTGCAACTGAATAGTCACACAAACTAAAGTGTGCTGGAATATGTAGAGTTGTTTAGAGGGTGGAGCAGCTGGCTCCTGCCTAGAGCGGGGCAGAAGAGAATCTGTAATAGATTTACAGAAGAGGTAATGGTCGATTTATTTATTTATTCATTTATTGCGGTACTGGGGATTGATCTCAGGGGCATTCTACTTTCCAGCTCTATTTTTTTCCTTATTTTGAAACAGGGTCTCACTGAGTTGCAAAAGGCCTCACTAAATAGGTGAGGTGGTCCGCAAACCACAATCTCCTGTCTCAACCTCCCAAATGCTGAGATTAAAAGCATGTGTCACCACGCCCAGTGAGGTCGGAGATTTACAGAAGAGGTAGTCACTTCAGAAGAGGTGACTTCTTACCCATTGAACTGTGGCCCAAGACTAGGATTTCAAAATACTGAGTGAAGAAAGGAATCCCCAGTAGAAGACACAGAGCAGTGGGTGGGGCCCTTTGGGATGGCTAGAAGAACCAGGAGCTGATACCAACATCTGGCTTCAGATATAGAGAGGGCGTGTTATCTTCCAATTATGGCATCAAAGGCCAGTTACTACTGTCTCACTGTGCCCTCCTCGCCCACTCTTCCAGGCACATGTACGTGTACACACACACACACACACACACACACACAGCGCCAGCGCGAGCACGAGCGAGCAGGAAATCCTCTTGGAGAAGAAAGCCGGGCTTCCTGGGTGTTCATCGGGCAGATGGCCAACCCGGAGAAGCTGGAAGGAGTCTATATTAGGATGCACTCTGTGGCAGTTGTTTCCCCAGCACCTTTTGCAGACTCCTGTTTCACTGAAAATAATTCTTTTACTTCCTGCACATCCTAAAAAAATTGCAAGTATGCCCGGGGTTGTCTCCATTCTAAGTCTGTGTGGATAAAGAGCAGCTGAGGAGTGCTGTCACTGCATGTTCTTTGGAGGTGAGAGTTCTCTCTTCTTCTCACCTAATGCAAAGTCAGGCATCCTGGGCTGAGGCTCTAATCCTGCTCCCATTAGCTCTGTTAATCATGAAAAGCAGTTTATATACACAAAGTGTTTACGAATCCCTTCTGCTGGGTAAGTGTTAATAAGCCTACTTTACAGATGTGGAAAGACTCAAGGATGTGAAAATTTGCACAAGAACATAGAGAGTAAAAAGCAAGGTCACAATTCAAACTCAGTTCTTCTGAGGTTTCAAAGCCTTTCTGCTGTGCCACAATTCCTTCAAGCTGTGTTACTCAAAAGTCACAAATTCAAAATAGTACTGCTGTGTGATACAACAAATGTCTCTTAACCCCCATTTGTAGTCCCAGATTCTTTCTCTGCCAAAGGACAGAACTGCAACAGACCATTTCTAAGATTCCTTCCAACAATAAAATTTAATCTACTTATTATCTACTCAGAGCTTAAAAGTGTGCTGACTGGTGACCCATATAATCATGTGGAGCTCATATATACACTGAGAGATGGAAAACCACTACCATCTCCCCCACTTTGCAGGGAAGAATCCAAGGCAAGAAATGGCCAATGGCGACTTAACCATTGCACCAGGAAAGGAGCTCAGACCTCACACTTTCACCCTGCACAAGATACTGTCTTTCTAGAGCACTGTGGCCTGAACATGCTGAAGCCTGAAGACTCCCGTGCCCCTCTGAAAGGAGGGGAGTAGTCTCTGAATGCAAGAACCACTTGAAGAAGAGAAATGCTCGTTCACTATACAACTGAGAAGCGGGGCTTTTCCTTGCATTGCTAGCACTCATAACAAGCACCACTCCGTGAACTGCCGTCCTTCCCCAGACCATCCTGCCTTTGAAGCTGCGTACTCCAAACTCACACACCTATTCCCAATGTTCTAGAAATCAGACCCAGCTCAACACAAGAATAGAGAGACCTCTGAATGCTCAGCTCCATGCTAGCTGAAACTGCAGAGAGAAAGACCAGATGTCAGGACCCCTACTGATTCCTTCCAGCTGTTCTACTGGGGGTTGGGGGCTGGAGGATTGAACCCAAGGGAATTCTACCTCCCAGCTACACCCCCAGCACTACTTTACTTTTCATTCGAAAATAGGGTCTATGTTGCTGAGAGCCTTGCTAAATCATTACTACAGCTGGCTTCAAACCTACAATCCTCCTCTCTCAGCCTCCCAAATACTGGGATTACAGGTGTACCACTCCTGGCTCTTCCCACCACTGTGTGTGTGTGTGTGTGTGTGTGTGTGTGTGTGTGTGTGTGTGTGTGTGTTACTGAGGACTGAGCCCCAGGAGCATTCTACCTCTGAGCTATACTTCCAACCCTTTTTATTTATTTATTTTTTGTGTGTGTGGTACTGGGGGTGGAACCCAGGGGCTTTTTTCCTGCCTCTGGTATATTCCCACACCTATTTTATATTTTATTTGGAAAGAGGGTCTCACTAAATTGCTGAGGGTCTCACTAAGTTGCTGAGAGCCTCACTAAGTAGCTGAGGCTGGCTTTGAACCTGTATGATCCTCCTGTCTCAGCCTCCCAAGCAACTGGGATTACAAGCGTGCGCCACCACGCCCGGATTTTTTTTTTTTTTTTTTTTTTTGCAGTACTGAAGATTGAACCCAGGAGCATGTTACCTCTGAGCTACATCCCCAACCCAATTTTATTCTTTATTTTAAAACAGGGTCTCACAAAGCTGCGGAGGGCCTCACTAAGTAGCTGAGGCTGGTCGCGAACCCAGATCCTCCTGTCTCAGCCTCCTAAGTACTGGAACTATAAAGCGTGTGGCACCATGCCCAGCTATTTTTTTATTTTGAAACAGGGACTCACTAGGTTGATGAGAATCTCACTATTTGCTGAGGCTGTCCTTGAACATGCAATCTTCCTGACTCAGCCTCCCAAGTACTGGGATTACAAGCCTGCGCCACCACAGCCAGTTTCCCACCATCTTTAAAGTCCTTTACACCCCTGTCTTCACGTTCTCAGGAAAGACAGGAACTTCCCTGGATAACCTGCTATCATTCCAGTTTCTCCAATTTAAATCTCTCCAAGAAGCCAGGCATGCTGGTGCCCACTTGTAATCCCAGTACTTGGGAGGCGGAGACAGGAGGATCCTGGGTTCACAGTAAGCCTCAGCTACTTAGTGAGGCCCTCTGCAACTGAGTGAGCTCATGTTTCAAAATAAAGAATAAAAATAGGACTGGGGGTATAACTGGGAGGTAAAATGCCCCTGTGTTCAATCCCCAGTACCACAAAAAATAAATAAATCTCTCTAAGCATACTAATGCACATGACTTTTAACACTTAGGAAGAAACCCAAAACTTCAATTTCTCAGTTTCTGAAAGACAACTTTCTAAACCCTGACTGTGTTAGTTATACTGCAATCAACTATCACATTTAGGCTTCCTAAAAATATCATCCCAGTACAATGTCTCCTTTTTTGCTCCCACGTGCCCATCCCCCAAGCGCACACACATACATTTTATACTGTCACTTAGACACTGGAGGGTGTAATTTAAATGTCTTTAATAGCATCTACTACAAGGACATTTGTACAATCCTTCACTTCAGAGATTTCACCTAAAGCTTTTACTGAATTCCAAGACTAAGTAGGTATATGTATGGATGGCAAACACTGACAATATAATTCAGACAAGAATTTAAAACGTATTAGAGTTGTTTATAACATCTGTATTTTTTCAATTTTCAGCAAAGTCCTTTAGTGCATTATGTAACCCAGTGCCTTGGTATGTATTAAGTATGCACTTAGTATCAGTTGAATGAATGTTGATACAGCTGAACCTGTAAATTAAAATTTTATTGCTAAGCCTGGTGTGGTGGCACAAGATTGTAATCCCAGCATTTGGGAGGCTGAGACTGGAGCCTCAGATACTTAGTGAGGCCCTCTGCAACTCAGTGAGACCCTGTCTCAAAATAAAGAATAAAAAATAGGGCAGGGGTGTAGCTTGGAGGTCAAATGCCCCTGGGCTCCATCCTCAGACCTGCAAAAGAAAAGAAGAAAAAAACAAACTTATTGCTGAGACTAGTGAGACTAGAGAACCACCATTTGCGGACAGCTTCAGCTACTTAATGAGGCCCTTTGCAACTCAGTGAGACCTTGTTTCCAAATAAAGAATAAAAGATAGGTCTGGGGGTATAGCTCAGAGGTGAAGTGCTCCTGGGTTCCATCCCCAGTATTGCAAAAATAATAAAAAATAATAAAAAACTATTATAATTTTGGTCATACTCTATTTGACCCTACAATTGCCATTTAAATCAACAGCA
Organism: Muscardinus avellanarius; assembly: GCF_963383645.1. NCBI lineage: Eukaryota > Metazoa > Chordata > Mammalia > Rodentia > Gliridae > Muscardinus > Muscardinus avellanarius. The sequence continues at coordinate 131,973,154 of NC_137788.1, read as the reverse complement.
AATAATAGGCAGCTGCTCACAAAACCACTGCCATTTGAACTGTTCTAAAGTTGGTCTTGTTTAGAAGACAAATGGTTAGCAGCTGCAAGTTTAATTACAAAGTGGCAGGAAGGCAGAAAAGGAACCGGAGGGAATCCAAGTGCCACTTCATACAGTAAGCATGGAATTCCTTTCCAACAAACATCTTTCATTTCCTTGGGGGAAACTAATCCGGTCGTGCCCTCTGAACTTGGGAAAACACAGGGCTGTGCTTTGGGAGAAAAAATCCAGTTTAAAGGCTAGGCAAAGCTGGGAGAGTAGGGGAGTCACTCCTTTTAAACATCTCCATTCTGTTTTCAGAGAGTGTATAGGGCATGGGAAAATTCACCAGGCAACCAGTCCAAAGGCTTGGATTAATTAGATGTATGATGTTAACAAGTTACTTCCTTTGTCCCTCATTTCCTCCTTTGTAAAATAAAGGAGCAAAAATAAAAGGACAAGATTAGTTGAACTCCAGACCAGCACTAATACAACTTTCTGCAATGACAGAAATGGTTAAATGTGTTTTCTAATATAGTAGCAACTAGCCACATGTGGACACTGAATCCTTGAGGTGTCGCTGGTAGTTTAGAAACTGCTTTTTTTTTATTTTAATAATTAATTTAAGTATAAATAGCCACATGTGGCTATTGACTAGAGTTTTGGGGGAAAAAAAAAAAAGCCTGAGCACTAACACCTGAGTGCTAATCATTAACTTAGCTCCACCGTGTGCCAGTTGTGCAATCTTTGAGATGACTTCCCTAGACTTCACTTCCCCACTGTACAGCAGAATGCTGTAACCTTCTGCAGAATTAAGTGCAAATCTGAGATGTAGAGACCATGGAAACTGGTGGTGTGGTGCAGTCTGTAATCACAGACTTGGGAGGCTGAGACAGGAGGATAGCAAGTTTAAGGCCAGCTTCAGGAGCTTACTCAGCAACTTAGTAAGATCCTGTTTCAAAATAAACTAAAACAGGACTAGGGAGGGGGTGATGGCTCAGAGGTAGAATGCCCCTGGGTTCAATTTCCAGCGCCACAAACAAAAAGCCGATGTAAAGATAGATACCAAGTGGATTACTAGGCAATGGTGGCTACTTCTCCAGGTGTCTTTTAAGAAAACTTTCATGCCTTCTTACTTCTTCCTACTGCTTCTTCTTGCATTAGGATCCATTTTCATCAGCTCACAGATTCGAAGCTGTGGCCCCCGCTGGGTGTGGTGGTGCACACCTGTAATCCCAGTACCTGGGAGGCTGGGACAGGTTTGAGGCCAACCTCAGCAAGCTAGCAAGACCCTGTTTCACAATAAAAAGGGCTGGCAGTGTAGCTCAGAGGTAGAAAACAATCCTGGATTCAATATGCAGTGCCAACGACAACAAGTTGTGGCCCTACACATCCAGCCCTGTCTATTAAAAAAAGCAACTAGCTCAGGAATTGTTCCAGGTGATAAGCTTTGGGCAAGCCTCTGTGCCCTTGGAACCAGAGATTTCCGCTTACCCTGTCCCTCCCACATCACACCATCATGCAGGAATTCACAAACTCTTCCCTGTGACTGCATATCAAGCTGACACTTTCTTAGGTGCAACCAAAACACCTGTTGGTAACTTCTGGTACTTTCCTCACTTTCTCCTTGACCACCCCTAATCAAGATGGTGCAGCTTTTTATTTGGAAATGCTTTAGGGGTTTTTTAATTCTTCAGTAATTTAGAACACTCAGAAACACATCAAGATTTTTTTTTTTTTTTTTTTGGTGGTACTGAGGGTGAAACCCAGGGAAGCCAGGGGCTTTTCTACCTCCGGGCTATACTCCCAGACCTATTTTATTTTTATATTTTATTTGAAAACAGGGTCTCACTAAGTTGCGGAGAGCCTAAGTAGCTGAGGCTGGCTTTGAACCTGTATGATCTGTCTCAGCCTCCCAAGTACTGGGATTACAAGTGTGCACCACCATGCCTGGCTCGCATCAAGATATTTTATGACTAACCCAGCATTTAATTACCAAATAAAGTAAGGCAAGAGACTGTTTTAAAGGAATGTTCCAGTAAAATATTAAAAATGTTCTAATCTCTAAATTACTAGTAGATATGTCATATGCAAATATATACAATTATAATATAAATATAAGTAAGATCCTGGCCCAAGGGTTTTTTGGGGTTTTTTTTTTTTTGTTTTTTTGTTTGTCTGTTTGTTTTTGGTGGTGCTGGGATTGGAACCCAGGGGCTTTTCTATCTCCAGGCTATATTCCCAGACCTATTTTATACTTTATTTGGAAACAGGGTCTCACTAAGTTGCTGAGAACCTCACTAAGTAGCTGAAGCTGGCTTTGAACCTGTGCGATCCTCCTGTCTCAGCCTCCCAAGCACTGGGATTACAAGCGTGCGCCACCACGCCCAGCTCAAGGCCCAAGATATTTTGATGGTCTTCTTTAGTGGATGGAACCTTTCCTTAGCTTCAACAGTCAAGTTTCATCAGTAGACACAAATGAGTGTCTAAGATAAGCAAAATAAATTTTCTATTATACTAGTAAGTATTGGAATGTTAAGTGGCGCTCTTCATCCTGTTTCCCCACCATTCCACAAACTCTAAGGAGAGAGAGGAGCTGGAAGACAGGATGGCAACCTGGTGGGATTTCAATGTGAATTGGGTAAACCATTACACAAATGTTTACAGTTAGCTTGGAATTTTTGTTAATTTTTGAGGTCTCCCCTCAGACTTTCCAGAAGGCTTGTTTAACAAAGTGTAGTACAAAAGCAGGAGGGCAGCAGGCGTGGTGTCCCACTCTTGCGATCCCAGCATTTGGGAGGCTGAGACAAGAGGATCACTTTGCGGACAGCCTCAGCTACTTAGTGAGCCCTTAGCAACTCAGTGAGACCCTATCTCAAAATAAAGAATAAAAAATAGGGCTAGGGAGGTAGCATGCCCCTGGGTTCCATCCCCATACCAAAAAAAAAAAAAAAGAAGCAGGAGGGCAAATTATTTTAAAAGTTGGGGTTTTTTGTTGTTGTTGTTTATTTGCTGAGAGCTTTGCTAAGTTGCTGAGGCTAGATCTGAATCTGTGATCCTCCTGTCTCAGCCTCCCGGGTTTGAGGACAGCCCTCTGCAACTTAGAGAGAATCTGTTTCAAAATAAAATAGAGCTGGAGTATAGCTCAGAGGTAGAATGCCCCTAGATTCAATCCCTAATACCCAAAAAGAAAAAGAAAACTCAGTTAAACTGGACCCAGACAAACCTAAAAGGACAGCAATGATTGACTAATTAGCTCTGTCTACTTCCTACAAGTCCCCAGATTCAAGATTTAACCTGAATCTCTCTGGAGCCCAAGTGGATTATTCACTCAATTGTTCCGCTTTATCTGAAAAGCAAATGCACTTAAGAGCATTTGAGACTGGAAAACTTCTTGCTAAACCCTTCTTGCTAACAGTTAAACTCAAAATAGGTCAATTCCAGAAAGGCATGCATTTCAAGGGAACTTTCGTCTATGGTTATTTTGAAAACCACTGCTTTTAAAACTGACATTATGAAACTTAAATATAGGCCCTCCTACTCAGGATCAAGGACGAAAATACCTTTTCCTTCCCCCCATTTCCTTATTCTGTTTTCTCTCAATTACCTAGGAGAGAAGGGATAGAGAAGGGTAACTTTTCCACAGCATCATATTATTACTTGAGAAAAAAAATATATTTTAGAATACTGGATAAAGTTACCAAAATTCAGGGGACATTTGGTTATCAAAATTTGTGAAAAGTTGGAAATTTTTCAAACCATTTAGTATCCCAAGTAAAAACATGTAATATATACGCTATCAGTAAATGAGATAAAAGCTCAACCACCTCCTTCCGCTCCAGCAGTGTGAACTCCAGTAATTTCCTTCCGCCCTGGCTCTGGTTTCCTCATCTCTCAAATGAGCTCTCACAGAGCTCATGGCCCCACCAGCCCTAACTGGCCCTGCATCTATAAAGCTGGGCAGCTGCTTCCTATCTTCATGGCTCCCTGGAAAGAATATAAAACCCTGGGCACAGAAGGTCCTTATGAAGCCGCATTACACGTGAATGCCCCGAGACACAACTGCCCTGAAGAAATGCAAGCTGCGGCTGTTAAAAGGAAAAAGTTATGTTTTGCAGATGACACTAATAAACTGAGAAATGCCTATGTAGTCAATAAAAAAATGACTAGATATAAATGAATTTAAAAACTATAGGATGTCTGTAATACCAATACTTGGGAGGGTGAGAAAGGAGGATTGCAGGTTCAAGACCAGCCTCAGAAATTTAGCAAAACTTGTAGCAACCTAGCAAGACTGTTTCAAAACAAAACAAAAAAAAGTCTGGGGGTGTAGCTCAGAGGTAGAATGCCCCTGGGTTCAGTCCCTAATAACACACACACACAGGTAGTGGTGCACACTTGTAATCCCGGTACTAGGCAGGCTGAGACAGGAGGATCGCAGGTTCATAGCTAGCCCTAGCTACTTAGTGAAGCTCTCAGCAACTTAGACCCTGTCTCAAAATAAAGAATAAAAAATAGGGCTGGGAGCCAGGCCTGGTGGCACAGACTTGTAATCCCAGTATTTGGGAGGCTGAGATGGGAGGATCGCGGTTCACCGACAGCCTCAGCTACTTAGGCTCTTTGCAACTCAGTGAGACCCTGTTTCCAAATAAAGAATTAAAAATAGAGATTGGGGTGTTGCTCGGAAATAGAGTATCCCTGGGTTCCATCCCCAGTACCTCAAAAAACATTTTTTAAATAGAAGATATTAGAACTCATTTTGGAGATAAATTAACTTAAACCTATACCTCACACCAAACACATTAATTCCACAGGGACAAAAAGTTAACCACATAAGGAATAAACAAATCTAAAAGGAGGTCACATACTCCAGCTAGTTGCAAAGAAGTGATAGATGTCTAAATGTTAAAGAAAATTAGGCTATCATAATTTTTTCAAACATACTTTTAAGCCAGACATGGTGGTGCACGCTTGTAATCCCCGCACTTGGAAGACGGAGACAGGAGGATCGCGCAGGTTCAAAGCCAGCCGCTTGCTCTGGCTTAAGAGACCCTGTTTCCAAATAAAAATGTAAAAATAGGTCTGGGAGTGTAGCCCGGAGGTAGAAAGGCTTCCAGGAACCCCAGTACCACCAAAAATAAATAAATAAATAATAAGACAAAAAAGTGAAGTGTTTACTCCTCTGGTGAGGCCATTATAACTTAAAAAAACATACTTTTAAAGATTAAAGAAATAAAATGTTTAATACAACATTAAATATGATTGGACAATATGTAGTAACCACACAAATTATAAAACTTTAAAATACAAAGGACATTAAAATGATCAAAAGGGGGGGAAAAAACTTTGCATGGGGGGGAAAAAACTTTGCATGTGACTTCAAAATGTTCTGCCTCATAGCACAACTCCTTCCAACCTACCTATCCAGCTTCATCCTGCTCCCGCACAGCCGCACTGAGCCACCTGGGCTCCAGCTCCCAGCCTCCCTGGTGAAGGCTCCTACAGTCTCGCTGCCTGCCACGCCCCTCCCCACCCCAGGGAAATCCTAGACATCCTCCAGGACCCAGTTCAAATATCATCTCCGAAGGCTCTCCCGTCTCCCGGCTGGATGTGTGGTCTCCCTCCTCTGAGCGAGTTTCCACAGTGCTTTCTTTGTACCTCTTCTTTGGGGGCATTTTTCTTCCTCCACAGCCATTTGTTTCGTTCTCTGGCCCCTGCTGATAGCCTTCTTCCCTTCCCTTCCTATTTAGACTTTAAGATCCTTGGAGGCAGAGATAATCTTACTCATCTGAGTCATCTACCTGCAGCTCCTAACACAGTGACTTACATTCAGTAAATATTAATCTAAACTGAAATGATGAAATACAGAAAATAATCCCATTTTTTAAAATATAGCTAACAATGAAAAGAAGGCAAATTGGTTTAAAAAATCATATACTACCTATTAAGCTGTAATATATTTAAATTTTTATGGATATATATTTACTATATATATTTATAAATATACAAATATTTATATATTTGTGTATATATATGCTACATATGTATATATAAGACCTACAAATTTTTTTTAAAGTCTGGAGGTTTAAAGAAACAGGTGAAATATACACTATAAACCGGCTCAATCTTTTTTTTTTAACATGCTGTTAATATGTAACAACAGCGGTAGCATGGTTCATTGCCTTTCAGTTGGTGAGTGAATTCAACTGAAAGCAAAATAAAATTGGTTCAAAAACAGTTACAAGCCGGGCATGGTGGCACACCATTGTAATCCCCACGCTTGGGAGGCTGAGACAGGAGGATCGCGTTGGTTCGAAGCCAGCCTCAGCTGCTTAGTGAGGCTCTCAGCAACTTAGTGAGACCCTGTTTCCAAATAAAATATAAAATGGGTCTGGGGAGTATAGTCCGGAAGTAGAAAGCCTCTGGGTTCCACCCTCAGTACCACCAAACAAACAAACAAACAAACAAACAAAAACAACAGTTACAAGCCGGGCATGGTGGTGCACGCTTATAATCCCAGCATTTGGGAAGCTGAGACCAGAGGATGGAGCAGACAGCCTCAGCTACTTAGTGAGGCCCTCTGCAACTCAGTGAGACCCTGTTTCAAAATAAAGAATAAAAAATAGGGCAGGGGTGTAGCTCGGAGGTCAAATGCCCCTGGGTTCCATCCCCAGACCCGCCAAAAAAAAAAAAAAAAAAAAAGTTACAAAAGGCCTGACATGGAGCATGCTTATAATCCCAGTATTAGGGAGGCTGAGACAGGAGGATCACAGTTTACCGGCAGCCTCAGCTACTTGGCCAGGCCTCAGCTACTTAGGAAGGTCCTTCTCAATTCAGTGGGACTCTGTTTCAAAATAAAGAATAAAACATAGGGCTGGGGATGTAGTTTGGAGGTACAATGCCCTGGGTTTTAAGCAACTAAGTGCCATTAGCATAGCCAGAACTTACCATAGTCTACTCTTCATCCAACAGAAATGACAAGTATGAGGATTATGCCTATGTGTAAAAGGGGTAGGAGAGAATGATGGGCTCATCTTAAAGATCGAAGAAAAAAAAGCTGGGGAAGGTGCAGGCTTGTAATGCCAGTACTTGGGAGGCTGAGACAGGAGGATCACAGGTTCAAGGCCAGCCTCAGCTATTTAGGCCCTCCCAACTTAGTGAGACCCTGTTTCAAAATAAAGAATAAAGCCCGGCTTGGTGGCACACACTTGTAATCCCAGCATTTGGGAGGCTGAGACAGGAGGATCTCAGTTCAAAGACAGCCTCAGCTATTACTTAGGCCCTTTGCAACTCAATGAGACCCTGTTTCAAAATAAAGAATAAAAAATAGGGCTGGGGGCATAGCTTGGAGGTAGAATGACCCTGGGTTCCATCTCCAGTACCACAGGGGGGAAAAAAAAAACAGCTGGGAGAGCCGCGCGTGGTGGCACACACTTGTAATCCCAGTATTCAGAAGGCTGAGACCGAAGGATCACGGTTCTTGAACAGCCTCAGCTAACTTAGTGAGGCCCTCTGTAACTTAGTGAGACCCTGTTTCAAAATAAAGAATAAAAAAGAAGGCAGAGGGTGTAGCTTCGAGGTCGAATATCTCTGGGTCCCATCCGTAGTACCGCAAAAAAAAAAAAAAAAGAATAAAAAACAGGGCTGAGGGTTTAGCTTGGAGGAAGTAGAATGCTCCCAGGTTCCATCTCTAGTAACACACACACACACACACACAAACACACACACACAATAAAAATTTTAAAGAGGTATTTTGTATATCCAAACTTTCTAGAGTTCTCATTAACTATTCAAAGAAGGAAAGGAGGAGTAGAGGTCATTCTACTTGTGCCTACTTTCTTTAGCCTCCTTGTAACCTTTTCTTAATCTTTTTGTTTGTTTTTGTTTGTTTTGTAGTACTGGGCATTCTACCCGAGCTGCATACCCAGCCCAATTTTTTATCTTTTAGAGTTTGAAGCAGAATGTCACTAAGTTGTAGAGGGCCTAAGTTGCTGCGGCTGGCTGCAAACTTGAGATCCTCCAGTCTCGGCCTCCCAACCTGACTCCCTTTCTGACATCAAAGCAAGATGCCCCTGGGAGCATCACAGAGAAACCAGATACCCTATCAGCATTTCAGCAGTAAGCTCTTCACCAGGGTCCAGAGAGGCCAAACAAGACACTATTCCTCCTTGGAGGAGTTAAGTTAGCAAACAGGTATGCGGGCCTCTACACAGCTCTCATGGGATTTTGAACAACAAAAGCAGAGCATGGGATAGAAGTAAAACCACAAATCAAGTAGCAAGAAGAGAACAGGGTGATTTTTCAAAATTGGCAGCATCTGGAAGGGAACAACAGAAACAAAATCAGGACCCTACACTTTCTTTCTCAGGCCTGCCTCATCTTATCCTCCTAGCCTTTGGGCTCTCTGGGTTCGTTTTCTCAACCTGTCAGAAAGACCCACTGCTGCTTGTCCTGTACTTGACATGGATGAGATAGGAAAAAACCACCATTTATACGCAAGAAAGGCAGCCGACAGGGTTTGTGGTGGTGATGGCTGGGTTTCCATGTGTTTGAGTGACATGGGTCTTGCTATATTGCCCAGGCTGGTCTCCTGAACTCAAGCAATCCTCTGACTCAGTCTCCTGAATAGCTGGGGCTACAAGCACGCAACACCAGGACAGGCTTGAGTTTTTTCAAATCTACCTGCAAGGATGTGTTTTATCTGCAGTGCTATAGTCACAAGGGTCCAGATAGATTCCCTAACAAGATAAGAGGGTGGGGGAGATACATAGGTACACTTAGTAGTAAGTGTAAGAAATGGTAGCAGAATGGTGGAACATGCCTATAATCCTAGCATTTGAGAGGCTGAGACCAGAGAATCGCAGATTCAAGGCCAGCTTCAACAAATTAGCAAGACTCTGTTTCAAAATAAAAAATAAAAGCTGAGCATGGTGGCACATGCTTGTAATCCCAGCTAGGAGGATGAGATAGGAGGATCGCAAGTTCTCGGCCAGCCTCAGCTACTTAGTAGTGGGGTCCTCTGCAACTTAGTGAGACCCTATTTCAAAATAAAGAATAAAAAATAGGGCTGGGGGTATAGCTTGGAGGTAGAATGCTGCCGGGTTCAATTCCCAGTACCACAAAAATAAAAATAAAATAAAATAAAAAAATAACATAGGGCTGGGAGTGTAGCTTGGAGAAAGAATGTTCCTGGGCTCAATCCTCGGTCCTCGGTGTGTGTGTGTGTGTGTGTGTGTGTGTGTGTGTGTGTGTGACACACACACACACACACACACACACAGTAATAAGTAGCCGGGCCTGGTGGAGCATGCTTGTAATCAAAGCATTCAGGAGGCTGAGACATGAGGATCCCGGTTCGAAGACAGCCTCAGCTACTTAGTGAGGCTCTCACTAATGTAGTGAGACCATTTCCAGATAAAATATAAAATAGATCTGGGAGTGTAGCCCAGAGGTAGAAAGCCCCTGGGTTCCATCCCCAGTACCATACACACACACACACACACACAGAGCCCTCAAAAGGCTGTCTCAAGATTCCTGTTCCTTCCTCAAGGGCCTCACACTCTAACAGATGTATCTTCCTTACAAACCTAGCAGAACTGCTAATGCTATGAACCGTGCTCTGAATGCAATTAAGTCTGCATGTTTCAAGGTTACACAGAAATACTTCAAATCCAAAATCATAGATAATACCAAGGCCAAGCAATGAACCCTCTTGAGTTTATTTAGCACCTTATAGCAGTCAAAGCATATCAAAGTGTTATCTTGTTTCATCTTCATAATACTATTTTTGGGTAGAAACTGTCCAGCCATTTACTTAGCAAGTATCAACCTAGTACTGCCTATGTAGTAGACACTATTCTGTACACTCAGCAAGGAACAAGGCGAAGCCTCAACCATTATAAAATTCACATTTGGAGGCAGGGGGGCAATAAACACATATGCTTTGCAACATTAGTGGTAGCACCACAAAGAAGAAAAAGGCATAAGCTGGGCGTGGTGGCGCATGCTTGTAATCCCAGCATTTGGGAGACTAGACAGGAGGTTCACGGACAGCCTCAGCTACTTGGTGAGGCCCTGTACAACTCAGTGAGAGCCTGTTTCAAAATAAAGAATAAAAAATTGGGCAGGGGGTGTAGCTCAGAGGTCGAATGTCCCTGGGTTCCCTAGACCAGAGGAAGGAGGAGGAGGAGGAGGAGGAGGAGGAGGCGGCGGCGGCAAACCAGGCATGGTTGTGCACGCCAGTAATCCCAGCACCTAAGAGGCTGAGACAGGATGATCACAGGTTTGATGCCAGCCTCAGTAACTTTGTGAAGCCCTCTGCAACTTAATGAAGCCCTGTTTCAAAATAAAAAAATAAAATAGGACTAGGGGTACAGCTCAGAGGTAGAATGCACCTGGGTTCAAACTCCAGTACCACAAAAAAAGAAAAAAGAAAATCCTATGCTTAAAGTTTCTGGTAATATAAGAAAGGTAGATAATAAAAAAATCCCTAGTTTAAAAAAAATGGCAATGATTAAGTCTTTAAACAATCAATGACACAAAAGATACTTTAGGTGATCTATAAGGAAATTACATTTTCACGTGTAAGCATAGAGGTGATGATTGCTTTCTTCCTCCCCAGGAAAGATGATTCATTCCAGGAAAAGGGAAGAGCATTTGCAAAGGCCAGGAGGGAGTATGACCTTCCCATGGAGGAAGTGAAAGAGGACCAGTGTAGAGGAAGAAAGGAGCGGCAGGAAATGAGTAAAACAGATCTGGGGCTGGGCTGGGGGTCCTGGCAGGCAGTCACTTAGGATCTCAGAGTAATATAAAAAGTTTGGATTTTAAGCCAGGCGTGGTAGCACATACTTGTAATCCCAGTACTTGGGAGGCTGAGACAGGAGGATCTAAATTCTCACGCAGCCTCAGGTACTTAGGCCTTCAGCAACTTAGTGAGATCCTGTTTCAAAGTAAAGAATAAAAAATTGAGGCTATACCTCAGAGGCAGAATGCCCCTGGGTTCTACTCCAGTAACACAAAAAAAAAATTTTTTTAAGATAGCAGTTTGAGCCAGGTGTGGTGGTGCACACTTGTAATCCCCACACTTGAGAGGCAGAGACAGGAGGATTGTACAGGTTCAAAGCCAGCCTCGCTGGCTTAAGAGGCCCTGTTTCCAAATAAAATATAAAATAGGTCTGGGAGTGTAGCCTGGAGGTACAAGGATTCTATCCCCAGTACCACCAAAAAAAAAAAAAAAAAAAAGCAGTTTGGATTTTATTCTAATTGCAATGGAACCAGAAAAACATTTTAAACAGAGGGAATGATATATTTCTAATTTATTACTTTTTTTGTTTGTAGTACTGAAGATTGAACATAGGGGCATCTACCTCCAAGCCATACCCCTATCCCCAGCCCTATTTTTTTTAACCTTTTTGTGTGTGTGTGGTACTGGGGATGGAAACCAAGGGCATTCTACATCGGAACTACACCCCCACACAAGCCCTATTTTTTTTTTTTTTTTTTTTTTGAAACAGGGTCTCACTGAGTTGCGGAGGGCCTCACTAAGTAGCTTTGGCTGTCTGGGAAACGCAATCCTCCTGTCTTAGCCTCCCAAATGCTGAGATTACAAGCATGCACCACCACGGCTGACTTTTATCCTTTATTTTGAAACAAGGTCTCACTAAGTTTTGGAGGGCTTCACTAAATACCTGAGTCTGGCCACAAACTTACCTCCCAAGTATTGGGATTGCAAGCAGGTGCCACCACACCCGGCTCTAATTCATTATATTAAAATACTTAGGATCCTAACAATATGCACACGTATTTTTGCATTCTTTTTGAGGACCCTCCCAAACTTGCATAAACTTCAGGTTCCATATTACTCAGCTCCATCTCTAGGTGAGGTACAGCAATCCTGAACATTTATTAACAAGGGTTCTTCACTGGCAATGGACTCTTTTCCTCCCTTAATTCATATTGTCCAATGTTTAAAATTGTCCTGTAACCTAATCACAGAAATTACAAGCTCAGCAGAGTTCTTTCTGCCAGCAGCCCAAGATAAGAGAAGCTTTGCCTGACAAACACTCAGATGAAAGGTGAGGGTGTGCACACTTTCCCCGCTCACTAGTGCTAGGAAATATGGGGGAACAGTCCCTGTTTGTCTCAGGCAGCCTACACAGCTACCTCCTATTGTAACACAGCAATGAGTCAGGGAGATGCAGAAGGCAGGAAAACTAAGCTAGGGAGGGCCGTGTGTCAAGAAGCACCTTCACACACACATACACCACCAAAATGGAAATTACCTCCCAGTGTCCTTCAGCCCTCTCACAATACCAGTAACAAAAGCACTGTGTGTGTGTGTGTGTGTGTGTGTGTGTGTGTGTATGTGTGTGTGGTACTAGGGTGGAACTCAGAGGCTTTCTACCTCCGGGCTATACTCCCAGACCTATTTTATACTTTATTTGGAAACAGGGTCTCACTAAGTTGCTGAGAGCCTCACTAAGTAGCTGAGGCTGGCTTCGAACCCGTGCGATCCTCCTGTCTCAGCCTCCCAAGTGCAGGGATTACAAGCGTGCGCCACCACGCCCAGCCTCAAAAGCACCATTTTTTTAAATTTTTACTATATTGAGCTCATTTAATGTTCACAACTAAGGTAAGTAGATTCTGTGATTATCCCAATTTTGTAGATAAATAAATAAACCTAAGCCTAAATGAGACTAAGAGACTTGACCCAGGTCACAAAACCACAAGTGACAGAGCCAGGTTTCAAACTCACTCAACTCCAGAGCCCAACCTCCTCCTAGTCCCACCCAAATTTCTCTCCAACCAACTAATTTCTCCAACCAAGATAGTTTCTTCTTTTTTTTTTTTTTTCTTTGCAGGTCTGGAGATGGAACCCAGGGGCATTCTACCTCCAAGCTATACCCCCTTCCCTACTTTTTATTCTTTATCTTGAAACTGGGTCTCACTGAGTTGCAAAGGGCCTCACTAAGTAGCTGAGGCTGTCCGTGAACCGCAATCCATGGGTCTCAGCCTTCTGAATGCTGTGATTACAAGCATGTGCCACCACGCCAGACTCTTATTTTTTGAAACAGGGTCTCACTGAGTTGCCAAGGGCCTCGCTAAGTAGCTGAGGCTGTCCATGAAGAGGGATCATCCTTTCACTCTAGAATTGAAGGTAGCCTAAAAAGGGGCCTATTGGAAATAGGTCTAAGGAACCTAAGTTCACAAAAGTTCACCACTGGCCTCGTGACCATTATTGGGATGGACAGTCACCAAACCAACAGGTCTTGGGGTTATAAAAAATTAGGGAAAAGAGGCAGAAGTGATGGTGTATACCTGTAATCCAAGCACCTCCAGAGACAAAGGCAGAGGATCACAAGTTAAGAGGCCAGCCTGGCCAACAAACTTAGCAAGATCCTGTCTCAAAAAAGGGCTGAGAGCCGGGCATGTTGGCACACGCTTGTAATCCCAGCATTTGGGAGGCTGAGACAGGAGGATTGCAGTTAGAGGGACATCCTCAGCTACTTACTGAGGCCCTCTGCAACTCAGTGGGACCCTGCTTCAAAATAAAGAATAGAAAACAGGGCTGGGGGTGTGGCTTAGAGGTAGAATGCCCCTGGGCTCCATCCCCAGTACCACACACACAAAAAAAGGGCTGGAGATGTAGCTTAGTGGTAAAGTGCCCCTGGGTTCAACCTCACTACAATGAACAAGTGAATAAATAAATAAATCTAGGGAGGGAGAAAGGAGGTTACAGAAATTACCAAGGGCTGAAGGTCCCTGCCTACTTCAATGACTTTATCAGCAAGCATAGAGGTTAAAGAGTAAGAATGGAAGCAGGCTGTGGCGTAGGCTTGTAATCCTAGTACTTGTGAGGCTGAGACAGGAGGAGTGCAGGTTCACGACCAACCTCAGCAACTTAGTGCGGCCCTCCATAATTTAGTGAAAACCTGATTATTTCTCCAGCTACCCAGGTGTCTCTCCCTCATGATACTGTCCCTTGCCCACAACCCAAAAGAGTTGAGAGCTCATAAATCCCCATGAAAACAGCCTCATGAAATAAGTGCTGGTATGTGAGCAACACTGCATACAGAGGACCCTGCTGCAGTGTCCAGGGTCATGGTGTTCACTCGGGAGTTCAGAGCTCATACATAGTCAAAGAAGAAAAATCCAGGGAACCACTGGTGAGAGGATGGCTTGTTGAATGATGATCAGGTAAAGAGGACAGTCGCTTCCCTTCAGCAAGGCAGTTCCCAGGAAGAAGGCCAAGGACGGGGAGTCCCCAGACAAGGGGAAAGCCTCGGGAAGTCTGCGTACACGCGCCCCCGCTGGCCAGGCGGCCCACCGGCTACCAGGACCCACAGGTGTCAAACACCAAGGTAAGGATGGGGTTTGCCGATCACAACTCCGCACTCCATACCGGAGCCGGCCTCGCAGGCGCAGGTGCGATCTTAATTCTTTGCGAGACATTTGCGTCCACATCCCGTTCCGGACCAGAATCCCAGGGGATCACATTCTGAACACAGCCGCGGGGAGGGAGGGGAGATGCGCTTGCTTTCATTTTCTCGGCAGAAGACGGGTCAGCGGCCGGGACGAGTGAAAGGGTCGAGAACGGGGGGTGAAAGTCGACACTAGCCGGGTCCACTCACTGGTCTGAGTCAGGAGCACGATCAGTGCTTAGTCACCGACACCGAGGCGGCGGGGAGTCCCTCGCCCCCCGCCAGCCCGAGCCGTACGTGACGACCCGCGCGGAGCCGGCGCGCCCGCACCCCGGCCGCGGCCGCCCCGGGGCCTCCCCCCGGCGCGCGCTCGCGCCCCCGACTTACTCCGCCGAGCTGGTCCCGTTAACCGCGGAGCCGTCGGGGGCCGGGTTCAGCTGGATGGGCGTCGGCTTCTTTTTGGGCATTTTGTACCGGGAAGGAGCTCCCAACTCCGAGGGGAGGAGAACGGCCCCTCTCGCGCCGGGTCCCGGCCCTGGGGCTGCCTTCGAGGCGACCCTGCACAGAACCGAAGGCGCGGGTCTCGGGGACCCCCGCCCCACCGCGCGGAGCTCGGCGCGCAAGGAGCCCACGGGCTGCCCGCGGGCGGCAGAGCGGGACGGGCGGCTCGGCGAGCCGGGAGCCCCTCGCTCTCGCCCTCGGCCGCACTTCCTCACACTCCGCGGCCCCAGCGCGCGCGGGAGCGCCCCGCTCCAGCCCCGGCCCGGGAAAGTGCGGTCGCCGCCGCCGCCGCCGCGCTCCGGCCCAGCGCGCAGCCGTCCCCGGGAGGGAAGGGGAGCGGAGGCGGGGCGGGCGGGCGGGCGGGGCGGGGAAGCCTCGCCGCCTCCCAACGCGGCGCTCCTCACGCCCACTCCGCTCCGCCCCTACTGCCTCGCGACAGCCAATGGGAGCGAGCGACGGCGGTAGATGACGCGGAAGTGCGTCACGGGGGCGGAGCCCGCGGGCGGCTCCACGGCGCCCTCTGCTGCCCGGAGGCGCCAGGTGGACTCAGGGGAAAGTATATCTCCAGCAGGACTCTGCTGCCGGCAGGCAGTGCGGGGAGGGGGGGGGGGGGAATTCAGGGTTTTCAGGGCCAGGTGTCTCTGCGAGAAAGTCACGTTCACAGAAATGATATTACAAAATAAAATTAATAAGGAAAAGGATAAGCCGGGCGTGGTGGCGCACGCTTGTAATCCCCGCGCTTGGGAGGCTGACACATGAGGATCTCATGGGTTCAAAGCCAGCCTCAGCTACTTAGTGAGGCTTTCAGCAACTTAGTGAGACCGTGTTTCCAAATAAAATATAAAAAGAAAAAAGGTCTGGGAGTATAGCCCGGAGGTAGAAAGCCTCTGGGTTCCACCCCCAGTACCACTAAAAGGATATCTTGTGTCCAGAAGATAGGCTGTGTTAGGAAAATAGAAAACTTGTCCATAGATTTCTTTTGCCAAACTGGTGCGAGTGTGTGTGTGTGTGTGTGTGTGTGTGTGTGTGTGTGTGTGATTTTCCTCTTGTCATACTACTGATGAAGGTATAGAGAGATTGATGGGTACTCACAGCTGATGATAGTAAATTGGTGCAACTTTTGTGTGTGTGTGTTACTGAGGATGGAACCCAGGGGCATTCTCCATCTGAGCTACTCCCTCAACCGTATTTTTTTATTATTATTCTTTATTTTGAAACAGGGTCTCACTGCGTTGCAAAGGGCCTCACTAAGTAGCTGAGGCTGGCTGCAAACAGCAGCCTCCTATCTCAGCCTCCTAAATTCTGGAATTAACAAGCATGCGCCAACACGCCTGGTTTGGTGAAACTTTTTTTGTGTGTGTGTGTGGTAGTGGGGGTGGAACCCAGGCGCTTTTCTAACTCTGGGATATACTCCCAGACCTATTTTTATACTTTATTTGGAAACAGGGTCTCACTAAGTTGCTGAGAGCCTCACTAAGTAGCTGAGGCTGGCTTCAAACCTGTGCATTCCTCCTGTCTCAGCCCCCCAAGCGCTGGGATTACAAGTGTACACCACCATGTCTGGCTTTTGGTATAACTTTTTTTTTCTTTTTTTATCTTTTTTATTGGTGCACTGTATCCATACATCATAGTGGGATACAAAAAAACTTTTGTACACATACATGCACACATCGCCCAATCAGCCCCCACTCAATCCCCACCCCATTCCCTCCCCATCCCTCCTTCCCATGCTTGGCTTAGTGGTTGACATCTAGTATTATAGCAATTTATCCAAAATTAAAAATGATAATCTCATGTAACAGTTTCATTTGTCTGATACCAAGCTTTTGATAACTTAAAGATAACATTTCAATAATTCTTTTTACTTTCTTTCTTACCAGAGAATATTTTTTTCTTTTTTTTTTTTTAGGTGAAACTATCATATATTTATATATTTATTTTTCAGAAAAAATCTATCCTAATATGGAATATGGACTCTAGATACCCAAAACGATCTCGAAAAAGAACAAAGCTAGAAGATATATATTTTCTGATTTCAAACCATATAAAGCTACAATAATTGAAACAGTGTAGTACTGTTCTAAAGGCAGATATATAAACCATTGGAGTTAAATAAAAGCCTAGAGATACATTCTTCCATATATTGTCAAGTTATTTTTGACAAGGTTTCCACGAATATTTGGTGGAGGAAATAATTATCTTTTAACTAAATATTGTTGAAAAATAATAATTACATGAAAAAGAATAAAATTGGACCCTTACCTAATCCCATATACAAATATTAACTCAAAATAGATAAAAGACCTAAATATAAATCTTAAGACTATAAACTTTTAGAAGAAAATCTGGGTCATAAAACCTCACAACATTGAAATTGGCAGTGATTTCTTGGATATGATTTCAATGGCACAGGCAACAAAAGGGTAAACAAACTCCCTAAAAAATAAAAAAAATTGTATATCCAAAGACAATGTAAACAGAGTTAAAAGTTACTGATAGAATGGGATAAAATATTTCCAAATGCTATATCTGAAGGTATATTAATATTCCAACTAGAAATCCTAAAAATAAACAATAAAAGCAAACAATACAATTTAGAGATAGGTATAAGATTAACATAAATAATGAATCTCCACAGATAACTAATCTTAGTTGTCTGTTGGATGGAAAATCTTGTTTCTCTGGTTCTGGTGTTACCTATTTCTTCTTTGTAGTTAATCTCTTTGAGTATTTTCTCTAGCGCTGGTTTTGAAGACATAAATTCCTTCACTTTCTGTTTGTCATGGAAGCTTCTTATTTCTCCATCTAATTTGATAGAAAGTTTTGCTGGGTAGGAAATTTTTGGCTGGAAGTTGTTTTCTTTCAGAGTTTGAAATATGTTACTCCAAGCCCTTCTGGCTCTCATGACTTGGTTTGGGAAGTCTGGATGGATTCTAATTGGTTTGCCTCTGAATGTCACTTGGCCCTTTGTTTTTGTTGCCTTTAAGATTCTCTGCTTGGCTTCCACATTGGTCATTTTGACAATTATGTGGCGTGGGGATCCTCTTCTCCGATCCTGTCTAAAGGGAGTTCTATAAGTTTCCTGGATCTGTGTATCAACCTTTTGCTCTATGTTTGGAAAATTTTCTGCTATTACTTCCTTGAAGAGATTGTTGATCCCTTTGGTTTCACTTTATTTTCCCTCCTCTATTCCAATTATTCTTAGGTTAGCTCTCTTAAAATGGGCCCATATTTCTTCAATGTCAGATTCCTGCTGTCAGATATTTTTTTCTAGATTAAAAACTATGCGTTCATTTTTGGATTGCTCATCTTCTAAGAGCAAGATTCTATTCTCCATGTGGTCTAATCAGTTGTTTGTACTTTGAATTGTGGCCTTTACTTCATTAATTGCATCCTTTATCTCTTTTTGGCTCTCTCTGAGATCTTTTCGAAACACCTCTATTATTTCTACAGTTATTTTCCTGATTTGATCTTCTAGAAATCTCTGAATTTCTGTTTTATTGGGTTCTGATGTTGTGGTGTTGTGCGCATTCATTGCTCCATTGTTATTCCTCTTTCCCATGATTTCGGAAGTTTGTGCCTTCTCTGGGTTCTTCCCTTGGGTCACTACGACTTCACTTAAGGTGCTCTGGATCTCAAGTCTGTGGTATCTCAGACCCCACTACTCCTTTACTGGGTTGTATCGCAGAGTCTCAGACCCAGGGAGTCAATCGAGGCTGCTTTAGACCATGGGGGCTGCCAGATTGGACGTTCTCCTATGGTGTGATATCTCTGCCACCGCCACTCCCCCACTAGGTCAAGTCCCTGGGAGTCAGTACTGGGATTTCTCCTCTGGGGCCTGCAATTTGACTCACTGTTGTTGAGTACTCAGATGGAGCTGTAGTGGACTCGGTGAATTCACTGCTGCTGCCGCCGGTGACAATATGGTGCCGCTGCCACGCCCTCGGCTGTGAGGTTGGCGTATTTCTTCTCTGGTTTTGAGTTCCGCTCTGAGTCCCTGCAGTGTGTGCTGAGCCCAGCCACTGGGAGCTTTAGATGCTCCCTGCGCCGAGAAATCTGCCGAATCCCGCCGGGCTGTTCCGCAGCGGCTCATCTCGGCTCGCTGTCCGCTGCTCCTCTCTGGAGCCTGGTGGGCTGCTGAGTGCGTTGGTCTGGTGCCGTCCAGTGAACTCGCCGCTGCCACCGGCAGTAAGGCGCTGCTGCCGCGTCCCCGGACATGAGGCCGGCGTGTCTCCTCTGTGGCTCTGAGCTCCGTTCTGAGTCCCCCTCCTCTCTGGGGCTGGTGATTTTTTTTTGTTTCTCTGGTGATGGTGTTTTCTGGCTATGAAAGGTGCTGATTTTGTGGTAATAGAGATTGGTTGTTAGCGGGGCTCTTAAGCCCCGCTTTTCTCGGTCGCCATCTTCCCGGAAGTCCACTTCTGGTATAACTTTTTTTTTTTTTTTGGTGGTACTGGGGTTCCTGGAAGCCCTTCTACCTCCGGGCTACACTCCCAAACCTATTTTTGCATTTTTATTTGGAAACAGGGTCTCCTAAGCCAGTGCGCGGGGCTAGCTTCGAACCTGCGCGATCCTCCTGTCTCAGCCTCCCAAGCGCGGGGATTACAAGCGTGCGCCACCACGCCCGGCCTGGTATAACTTTTTTAAAGAGTGGGCTAATATTTTTTGGGGGGGAGGCGGTACTGGGGATTAAACCCAGGGGTATTCTACCTCAGAGCTCCACCCTCAGCCCTATTTTATTTTTAATTTTGAAATAGGGTCTTGGCCAGGTGTGGTTGTGCATTCCTGTAGTCCCAGTACTCAAGAGGGTGAAACAGGAGGATCACAAGTTCACAGCCTTCGCAACTTAGTGAGGCTGCCAGTAACTTAATGAGACCAAATTTTAGGCCAATATACAGTAATTTAGCCAGAACCAGTTTCAAAATCAAATGTAGCTGGGCATGGTGGTGCACACCCGTAACCCCAGTATTTGGTAGGCTAAAACAGGAGGAGGATTACAGTTTTAAGATCACCTTTAGCCGGGCGTGGTGGCGCACACTTGTAATTCCCGTGCTTGGGAGGCTGAGACAGGAGGATCGTGCAAGTATGAAGCCAGCCTTAGCTGGCTTAAGAGCCTCTGTTTCCAAATTTAAAAAATATATTAAAAAAATAGGGCTGAGAGTGTTGCCCGGAGGCAGAAGGCCCCTGGGTTCCATCCCCAGTACCGCAAAAAAAAAAAAAAAAAAAAAAAAGACCACTTTTAGCAACCTAGAGAGACTTGTTTCAAAATAAAAAATAAAATAAAATAAAAGGGCTAGGAGTGTTTTTCAGAGATACAATGCCCTGGGTTTCTTTCCCAGTTCCAAACAACAAATAAAATGGGCTGGGCTGGAGCTCCATGGACGAAACCCCTGCATTCAATCCCCAGGGGCAGGAAGAACATCCTAAGCAGCTGCACCTATGTTTCAGAACCAGGTGTCACCCACCTAGTGGGTAAGTAGGCTGTAGACACCTGAGAGGGTGAGGACAGCTTGCACTGCACCCTAGGGAAGCCACCCTACACAAAGCTTCCAGCCCTAGAGCCCAAATGAGGACAGCAAGGCACCCAGTGGGGGATTCCTAGCAGTTTTAGGTGGGAGTCTGGTTATACATTGCATAATTGATCAAAATAACTAAATAAAGGTCGGGTGTAGTGGCACACACTTGTAATCCCAGCTTTCTGGGGGTGGAGAATGGAGGATCACAGTTCATAGACAGCCTCAGCTACTTAGCGAGGCCCTTTGCAACTCAGTGAGACCCTGTTTCAAAAAATGAAAAGACAGCCGGGCGTGGTGGCGCATGCTTGTAATCCCAGCACTTGGGAGGCTGAGACAGGAGTATCACACAGGTTCGAAGCCAGCCTCAGCTACTTAATGAGGCTTTCAACAACTTAGTGAGACCCTGTTTCCAAATAAATTATAATACAGGCCTGGGAGTGTAGCCCAAAAGTAGAAAGACCCTGGGTTCCACCCCCAGTACCACAAAAATAAAAATAAAAAATAACGTGGTGGCACATGTAATCCTAGTACTTGGGAGGTTGAGACCAGAGGATGGAAGATTCAACTACAGTCTCAGCAAGTAGTTAGACTCTCAGCAACCTAGGGAGACAATGAATACTGCTTCAAAATAAAAATAAAATATGACTGGGGGTGTAGCTTGAAGGAAGAATGTCCCTGTGTTCAATCCCCAAAATGAAAGAAAGAAAGGAAGGAAGAAAGAAAGGAAAAATCTGGTTGGGGTTTTAGCTCAAGGGCAGAATGCCCCTGTATTCAGCTCCCATGATGCAGCCAGTTTTCTCACTGTGGGAGAATGAAATATAAGAAGTGAGAAATTGGAATTAGAGGTATCTGTGAACTCACTTTTTGCCACAAGAAAATAGTACTACTGCAATAACTTAGTGAGACCATGTTTCAAAGAAACATCTTATTAAGAAATTAAATAGATCTGGAGGTGTAGCTCAGAGATAGAGCACCCTGGGTTCAATCCTACATACTCCCTCCCACACACAGACAAAGTAATAATACTTTTATATATAGTTCAAAAACTGACAAACCAAAGCTGGGCGTGATGGCGCACGCTTATAATCCCAGTACTTGGGAGGCTGAGACAGCAGGATTGTGCAGGCTCGAAGCCAGCCTCAGCTACTGTAAGACCAAAGTGGGGCCATGACAGTCTTCATCCATACAGCAAACACGCTAGGCCTAAGTTTCAGTTTCCCAGAAATACAACTAACAGTTAAGTGCCAGTTTTGGCACCTGGGTCAGGATGAAAAACTCCCAACCAACCCCAGGAGGCACGAACCAAATGGGAGGCACCAAGTATCCTGCCGTTGCTTGTGATAACAGCAGTAAAAATTCCTTTTGGTCTAAAGATAACTCCTTTGCAAATCACAGCCCGAGTGACTGAAATGTATAAAACTGCCTTGGAACAAAGACTCGGGGTCCTTGTCAAAACTCCATTGCATTGGAGGGACTTGGACCCTAGCTTGAGCTAGTTCCCCAATAATACCCCCCTCCTGCCTTTGCAGTATTGTGTGTGGTGGTGGTCTCTGTCACCCTGGGGTCCCGGACTTTGAGTATAACACTACTTAAGTGAGGCTCTCAGCAACTTAGCGAGACCATGTTTCCAAATAAAATATAAAATAGGTCTGGGAGTGTAGCCTGGAGGTAGAAGGCCCCTGGATTTTATCCCCAGTACCACAAAAAGCAAAAAAAAAAAAAAAAAAAAAACAACAAGAAAGACAAATGACAAACCAGCTGAGTATGGTGGCGCATGCTTGTAATCCCAGCACTTGGGAGGCTCAGACAGGAGGATCGCAGTTCGAGGACAGCCTCAGCTACTTAGTGAGACCCTTTGCAACTCAGTGAGACCCTGTTTCAAAATAAAGAATAAAGCCGGGTGTGGTGGTGCACACTTGTAATCCCTGTGCTTGTGAGGCGGAGACAGGAGGATCGCGCAGGTTCGAAGCCAGCCTCACTGGTTTAAGAGACCCTGTTTCTAAAAAAATATATAAGACAGGTCTGGGAGTGTAGCCCGGAGGTAGAAGGGCTTCCAGGAACCCCAGTACCACAAAAGGAAGGAAGGAAGGAAGGAAGGAAGGAAGGAAGGAAGGAAGGAAGGAAGGAAGGAAGGGAGGGGCAGGCAGGAATATAGTTCGGAGGTAGAATACCTGTGAATTCTATCCCCAGTACAGGGGGGAAAAAAATCTGACAAACCTCTTCTACAATGATAGAAGCTGGGATAATAGTTATCCTTGAAGTTAACTTTGAAGAGGGTACAATAGTAAGATGTGATGAAGGCGTTTTCAGTAAAGAATAAAAAACAGAGCCGAAGGTGTAGCTTGGAGGTAGAATGTCCCTGGGTTCCATCTGCATTACCAAAAATGAGAGAGAGAGGGTAGAGAGAGAGAGAAGGAGAGGGAGAGGGAGAGGGAGAGGGAGAGG
Source organism: Muscardinus avellanarius (assembly GCF_963383645.1). Lineage (NCBI taxonomy): Eukaryota > Metazoa > Chordata > Mammalia > Rodentia > Gliridae > Muscardinus > Muscardinus avellanarius. The sequence continues at coordinate 131,950,257 of NC_137788.1, read as the reverse complement.
GAGAGGGAGAGGGAGAGGGAGGGAGGGAGGGAGGAAGGAGCCGGTATGTTGGCACACAATTGTAATCTCCGCACATGGAAGACTGAGACAGGAGGATCGCGGCTCGTGGCCAACCTCAGCTACTTAGTAGGTCTACGCAACTTAGTGTGACCCTGTTTCAAAATAAATAATAAAAAAATAGGGCTGGGGGCATAGCTCAGAGGTAGAATGCCCCTGGGTTCAATTCCCTGCACAAAAAAAGAAAAAAGAAAAAAGAAAAGAAAGAAAAGAGCCAGGCGTGGTGGCGCACGCTTGTTATCCCCGCACATGGGAGGCTGAGACAGGAGGATTGCACAGGTTCGAAGCCAGCCTCAGCTACTTAGTGAGGCTCTCAGCAACTGAGTGAGACCCTGTTTCCAATTAAAATATAAAAAAGGTCTGGGAGTATAGCCTGGAGGTAGAAAACCTCTGGGTTCCACCCCCAGTACCACAAAAAAAAAAAAAAAGAAACAAAAAAGAAAAGAAAGAAAAGAAAAGAATAAAAAAATAGGACTGGAGTATACCTCAGAGGTATAATGTCCCTGGGTTCCAACCCCAATACCGCCAAAAAAAAAAAAGGGCGGGGGGGGGGGGAAGGAACACCGGTCAGGGTAGAGTGCTCCTGGAATCAATTTCTAATACTGGGGTGAGTGGGAGGAGAAGCAATTAACAGGGGAAAAAGAGAAATTGTTTGGACAAAAATTATTTGTGCATGTGTTACTGGGGATTAAACCCAGAGGCAATCTATCTGTGAACTACACACACATTCTTATTTTATTTTTTATTTGGAACCAGAGTACTCACTAAGCTGCTGAGAGCCTTGCTAAATTGTCAAAGCTGGCCTTGAACTTGCAACCCTCCTGTCTCAGCGTCTAGACTACTGGGAGTACAGGATATACCACTAAACCCAGCTGTAAAACTATTTTTTCTTTTCTCTCCTTCTCCCCTGTATTAGGTCAAAACAGAAAACTAGGCAGATCAGCTCAAATGCAGATGTTCTTTTTTTTTTACATTAAAAGAATAATATTGGCCTTTCTTACATTCTACCTCTGAGCTATACTGCCAGCCCTGTTTTATTTTTATTTTGAAACAGGGTCTCACAAGATTTTAGAGGCTGGCCTCAAATTTATAATTGTCCTGTCTTAGCCTCCCAAGTACTGAGATTATAGGCATGTACCACCATGGCCATTTTTAAATTTTTATTTATTTATTTATTTCTATTTTTTGTGGTACTGGAGATGAAACCCAGGAGCATTCTACCTCCAAGCTACACTCCCAGCCCTATTTTTTATTCTTTATTTTGAAACAGGGTCTCACTGAGTTGCAGAGGGCCTCACTAAGTAACTGAAGCTGTCTGTGAACTTGGATCTTCCTGTCTCAGCCTCTCAAATGCTGGGATTACAAGTGTGTGCCACCACACCGGGCTGCCAGTTTATTCTTTATTTTGAAAAAGGCCTCACTAAATTGTTGAGGCTGGCCTGGAACCTGTGATCCTTCTGTTATCAGCCTCTTAAGTACTAGGATTACAGGAGGGTTCCACTACTCTGGGTTGGTTATATAATTTTTAAAATTATTTATTTTTGTGGTACTGGGGATAGAACCCAGGGGCACTATACCTCTGAGCTACACCCCCACCCATATTATTTATTTATTTATTTATTTATTTATTTATTTATTTATTTATTTTTGTGGGTCTGGGGATGGAACCCAGGGGCATTTAACCTCCGAGATACACCACCTGCCCTGTTTTTTATTCTTTATTTTGAAACCAGGTCTCACTGAGTAGCAGAGGGCCTCACTAAGTAGCTGAGACTGTCCATGAACCACGATCCTCCAGTCTCAGCCTCCCAAATGTTGGGATTACAAGGGTGTGTGCCACTACGCCCAGTTCTATTTTTTATTTTTTTGTGTGTGGTACTCGGGGTGGAACCCAGGGACTTTTCTACCTCTGAGCTATACTCCCAGACCTATTTTATACTTTATTTGGAAACAGGAAACAGGGTCTCACTAAGTTGCTGAGGGCCTCACTAAGTAACCGAGGCTGGTTTTGAACCTGTGCGATCCTCCTGTCTCAGCCTCCTAAGCGCTGGGATTACAAGCATGCACCACCACGCCCGGCACCACCACGCCTGGCTAATCTTTTTATTTTTGAAGCAGGGTCTCACTAAGTTGGAAGGGCCTTGTTAAGTAGCTGAGGCTCTCTGAGAAGCTAGCCTCCAGTCTCCGCCTCCTGAATGCTGGGATTACAAACAAGCAACACCACACCCGGCCAGTTATATAATTTTAAAATAAGACCTTTAGCCGGACAAAGTGGCACATGCTTGTAATCCCAGGGCATGAGAGACTGAGACAGAAGGACTGCAAATTGAGGACAGCCTCAGCAAGTATTAAGAATCTCATCAACCTAGTGAGACACTGTTTCAAAATAAGAATAAACAGGGCATGGTGGTGCACACTTGTAATCCCAGCATTTGGGAAGCTGAGACAGGAGGATGGAGTTCATGGCCAGCCTCAGCCACTACTTAGTGAGGCCCTTTGCAACTCAGTGAGATTCTGTTTCAAAATTAGGAATAAAAAAATAGGGCTGGGAGCCAGGCATGGTGGCACATGCTTTTCATCCCAGCATTTGGGAAGCTGAGACAGGATTGTGGTTTGTAGACAGCCTCAGCTACTTAGTGAGGCCCTTTGTAATTCAGTGAGACCCTGTTTCAAAATAAAATATAAAAAATAGGACTGGGGGTGTAGCTTGGAGGTAGAATGCCCCTGGGTTCCATCCCCAGTACCACACACAAAAAAAAAGAATAAAATAAGGTTGGGGGTATAGTTTGCAGGTAAAATGTCCCTAAGTTCAATTTGCCCCAGTACCAAATAAATAAATAAGTTAATTAATTAATTAATTAAGAGATATGAAGGCAGTGTGGTGGCACACACTTGTAATCCCAGTAGTTGGAAAATTTAGACAGGAGGATTGCAGGTTCGAGGACAGCCTCAGCAACTTCCTGAGACTCTCAGCAATTTGGTGAGACTCTCTGCAGGTATAGCTCAGAAGTAGAATGCCAGCCAGGCGTGGTGGCACATGCTTGTAATTCCAGCACTAGGGAGGCTGAGGCAGGAGGACAGCCTCACCTACTTAGTGAGGCCCTTTACATCTTAGACTCTGTTTCAAAATGAAGAATAAAAAATCGGGCTGGGGATGTAGCTCAGAGTTAGAATGCCCCTGGTTTCTATCTCCAGTACCGCCAAAAAAGAAAAAAAGAAAAAAGAAAAGAAAGAAAAAGAAACACACACACACACACACACACACACACACACACACATTAGAACTCAGTCTGGCATGATGGTGCACACCTATAATCTCAGTACTTGGTGTGCTGGTATTGGGAAACATCTTTGGTACTAATTTCCAATGCTTTGGCATTAATTTTAAAATACAGAAAGTAGTCAGAGCTCGGGTGTTTCACAGGAATTCGGGCAGAGAAGGATGTTGTGCCACTTTAACACTTGGTGTGATTCTTTTTTTTTTTTTTTTTGCGGGTTTGGGGATGGAACCCAGAGGCATTTGACCTCCGAGCTACTCTCCCTGCCCAATTTTTTATTCTTTATTTTGAAACCGGGTCTCACTGAGTTGCAGAGGGCCTAAGTCGCTGAGGCTGTCCGTGATACGTGATCCTCCTAGTCTCAGCCCCCCGAATGCTGGGATTACAAGCGTGCGCCACCACGCTTGGCCCACTGTAACACTTGGGAAGCTGAGTCAGGAGGATCACAGGTTTGAGGCCAGCCTCAATAACTTAAAAATAACTTAGCAAGGGCCGAGATGTAGCTCAGTGGCAAAGTGCCTGCTTTGCAGGTGCAGCACTCTGGGTTATATCCTGGTTCCAAAAAGACAAAAAAAAAAAAAAAAGAATCTCTTTTAAAAAAATAACTTGCCGGGCGTGGTGGCGCACGCTTGTAATCCCCGCGCTTGGGAGGCTGAGACAGGAGGATCGCGCAGGTTCGAAGCCAGCCGCGCGCACTGGCTTAGGAGACCCTGTTTCCAAATAAAAAAAATATAAAAATAGGTCTGGGAGTGTAGCCCAGAAGTAGAAGGGCTTCCAGGAACCCCAGTACCACCAAAAAAAAAAACTTAAGGCCGGGCGTCGTGGCACACGTTTGTAATCCCCGTGCTTGGGAGGCAGAGACAGGAGAATCGCACAGGTTGGAAAGCAGCCGCGCTGGCTTAAGAGACCCTGTTTCCAAAAATAAAAATGTATAAAATAGCTCTGGGAGTGTAGCCTGGAGGTAGAAGGGTTTCCAGAAACCCCAGTACCACCAAAAAAGAAAAACAAAACAAACAAACAAACAAACAAAAATTGAGCAGCTGAGTGTGGTGGTACATGCTTGTAATCCCAGCATTCAGGAGACTGAGACAGGAGAACAGCAGTTTGCAGACAGCCTCAGCTATTTAGTGATGCTCTCTGCAACTCAGTGAGACCGTGTTTCAAAATAAAGAATGAGCCGGGCGTGGTGACGCACGCTTGTAATCCCCGCGTTTGGGAGGCTGAGACAGGAGGATCACACAGGTTCGAAGCTAGCCTCAGCTACTTAGTGAGGCTCTCAGCAACTTAGTAAGACCCTGTTTCTAATAAAATAGAAAATAGAAAATAGGTCTGGGAGTATAGCCCAGAGGTAGAAAACCTCTGGGTTCCACCCCCAGTGCAACCAAAACCAAAACAAAAAAACTATTTTAAAAAGTACAGAATGAAAAATAGGGTTGGGGGTGTAGCTTGGAGGTAGAATGACCCTGGGTTCCATCCCCAGTATCACATACACAAAAATAATAATTTAGCAAGAGCTGGTGTCATGGTGCACGCTTGTAATCCCAGTACTTGGGAGACTGAGGTTTTTTTTTTTTGTTGTTGTTTTTTTGGTGGTACTGGGGTGGAACCCAGAGGCCTCCTACCTCCGGGCTATACTCCCAGACCTATTTTCTATTTTATTTGGAAACAGGGTCTCACTAAGTTGCTGAGAGCCTCACTAAGTAGCTGAGGCTGGCTTCGAACCCATGTGATCCTCCTGTCTCAGCCTCCCAAGAGCGGGGATTACAAGCGTGCGCCACCACGCCCGGCCTGAGACTGAGGTTTAAGGCCAGCCTCAGCTACATAATGAGGCCCTCCACAACTTAGTGAGACTTGGTTTCAAAATTAAAGAATCAAAAATAGGGCTAGGGGTGTATCCTGAAGGCAGAATGCCCCTAGAATTAATCCCCAGTTCCACACACACAAAGAATTGTAATAATAATTCCTATAGCTGGGCATGGTGGCGCACACTTGTAATCCCAGCATTTAGGATGCATGGGAGGATCATGGTTCACGGACAACCTCAGCTACTTAGTGAGGCCCTTTGCAATTCAGTGAGACCCTGTTTCAAAATAAAGAATAAAAATAGGGCTAGGGGTATAGCTTGGGGGGTAGAATGCCCCTGGGTTCTATTCCCAGTACTGCAAAAGAAAAAAAAGAACAGTTATAATAATAATAACTCTTGCTGGGCGTGGTGGCGCACGCTTGTAATCCCAGCATTGGGAGGATGAGACAGGAGGATCATGGTTCGCGGACAGCCTCAGCTACTTAGTGAGGCCCTCTGCAACTTAGTGAGACTCTATTTCAAAGTAAAGAATAAAAAATAGGGCAGGGGGTATAGCTCGGAAGTAGAATGTCCCTGGGTTCCATCCCCAGACCCGCAAAAAAAAAAAATAATAATAATAATAACTCTAAGCTGGGCGTGGTGGCACAAGCTTGTAATCCCAGTACCTGAGAGGCTGAGACAAGAGGATCACAAGTATAAAGATGGCCTCAGCAGTGAATTCTCATTAACCTAGTGAGACCCTTTTTCAAAATAAAAATAAAATGGGGCTGGGAGTATAGTTTGGAGGTAGAATGACCCTGGGCTCAATCCCCAGTACCACCAACGCCGAACCAACCAACCAACAGCTGAGGAATGTAACCCATGGTCTGAATGTGTGCGCTCCTGCAAGTCCGCAGCTGTCCCTGTTGGGTAACTGAGTGAGCTTGCCAGTGACACCGGGACACTATGACACTGAAGCCCGGCTCTGAGCAGCATCCGCTTCCTCAGTTCTTGGTCAGACAGGTTATTTTGGGAGCTACTTTTCATGGTCACTTGCCCTTCATTTAAAGAAAAAGATGCCTCAGCAAGGTGGCTGATGATATAGTGTTAGTTGCTATTTAAGGATGTGGCTAAAACCAGACAGGATGTCAGGTCTGGCATCCTTTTATAAAAAATTTATTTATTTATTATTTGTGTGTGTGTGTGTGTGTGTGTGTGTGTGTGTGTGTGTGGTGGCACTGGGGTTCCTGGAAACCGTTCTACCTCGGGGCTACACTCCCAGACCTATTTTTATTATTTTTTATTTGGAAACAGTGTCTCTTAAGCCAGCCCGGCTGCCTTTGAACCTGTGTATCCTCCTGTCTCCACCTCCCAAGTGTGGGGATTACAAGCGTGCGCCACCACACCCGGTGAAATTTATTTATTTTTTGGGGGGGATGTGGGGTAGGAGCCTCCCCCTGATTTGACGGTGTCATGCATGTATTGGTACTTTGCTTTTTACCCTTGGATAGCACAATGGCAGCAGATAGACTTGGGATATACCAGCTTCCTAGAGGGCTGCTGTGGAGAAGGAAGACAGGACTTCTTGTGGAATCACAGTGTAGGACCCCAGATATTCTACTTCCAAAACTGGTCTGAGACTAAAATTTCAAATATCTTTCCCAGAACATTCATTGGTCTTTAATTAATTAATTAATTAATTTAGTGTATGGTATTAGGATTAAACCCAGGAGCATTTTACCTCTGATCTACACTCCAACCCTATTTTATTTTCATTTTTAAATTATTATTATTATTAGGTCGGGCGTGGTGGCGCACGCTTGTAATCCCCGCGCTTGGGAGGCAGAGACAGGAGGATCGCGCAGGTTCAAAGCCAGCCGTGCGCGCTGGCTTAGGAGACCCTGTTTCCAAATAAAAATGTAAAAATAGGTCTGGGAGTGTAGCCCGGAGGTAGAAGGGCTTCCAGGAACCCCAATACCACCAAAATAAATAAATAAATAAATTATTATTATTATTATTATTATTATTATTATTAGCGGTGGTGGTACTGGAGATGAAACCCAGGGTGTCTTTCTTTCTTTCTTTCTTTCTTTCTTTCTTTTTTTTTTTTTTTTTGGTGGTACTGGGGGTGGAACCCAGAGGCTTTCTACTTCCGGGCTATACTCCAGACCTTTTTTTTTCTATTTTATTTGGAAACAGGGTCTCACTAAGTTGCTGAGAGCCTCACTAAGTAGCTGAAGCTGGCTTTGAACCTGTATGATCCTCCTGTCTCAGCCTCCCAAGTGATGGATTACAAGGGTGAACAATCACGCCCGGCTTTTATTTTTTATTTATTTATTTATTTTTGGTGGTACTGGGGGTGGAACTCAGAGGCTTTCTACCTCTGGGCTATACTCCCAGACCTTTTTTTATATTTTATTTGGAAACAGGGTCTCACTAAGTTGCTGAAAGCCTCACTAAGTAGCTGAGGCTGGCTTCGAACCCGTGCAATCCTCCTGTCTCAGCTTCCCAGCACAGGGATTACAAGCGTGCGCCACCATGCCCAGCTTTATTTTTATTTTGAAACAGGGTCTTGCCAGATTGTTGAAAGTTTTCTTTATTTTCTGAGGCTGTCCTTGAATCTGTTATCCTCCTGTCTCAGTCTTCCAAGAACTTGGATTACCACCATTGCCTGGGTTTTTAAAATTTGTTTATTTATTTTTGCGGAATTGGGGATGAAACTCAGGGACATTCTACCTCTGAGCTATGCCCCCAGCCCTATTTTTTATTCTTTATTTTGAAACAGGGTTTCACTGAGTTGCAAAGGGCATCACTAAGTAGCTGAGGCTGCCCCGGGAACTGTGATCCTCCTTTCTCAGCTCCAAATGCTGGGATATAAGCACAAGCATGAGCCACCACGCCCGACCACTATTTACTTTTTAAAGCATTACATTGGTTTTGCTTGGCATAATGGCACACACCTCTAATCTCAGTACTTGGTAGGCTGAGACAGGAGGATCTCAGGTTAAAGACTGCATGTGCTAATTTAGGGAGACCCTTAGCAACTTAGTGATATTGTTTAAAAAATAAAAATATTGTTATCCATTAATTTATACAGCACTCAAAGTATCTATGATTGTGTGTGTGTGTGTGTGTGTGTGTGTGTGTGTGTGTGTGTGTGTCTGGAGATGGAACCCAGGGGCATCTGACCTCCGAACTACACTCCCTACCCTATTTTTTATTTTGAAACATGGTCTCACTAAATTGTGGAGGGCCTCACTAAGTAGCTGAGGCTGTCCCTGAACTACAATCCTCCAGTCTCAGCCTCCTGAATGCAATCTATGACTTTTTAAAACTAAGATCTGTTAAAAGGAAATCTGTTTAAACAGATGACTGTATACAATACCATGTGGTGAAAATGAATTCAGATTTATTAAATGACAAACTTGTTAAATCTTTTCAGTGTCTTATTTATCAGCACAATATGCACAGAACTGTTTATGGCATATTGAATCGATTGTGTGTGTGTGTGTGTGTGTGTGTGTTGTGTGTGTTATCGGGCATGGAAGCCAGGGGCAGTGTACACCCCCAGCCCTATTTTAATTAATTAATTTATTTATTTTGCGGGTCTGGGGATGGAACCCCAGGGCCATTCGACCTCTGAGCTACACCCCCTGCCTTATTTTTTATTCTTTATTTGGAAACAGGGTCTCACTAAGTTTTGGAGGGCCTAAGTAGCTTGAGGCTGTCCGGGAACCGCGATCCTCCGGTCTCAGCCTTCTGAATGGTGGGATTACAAGCGTGCGCCACCACGCCCGGCTAGTATTTTTATTTTATTTTACTTTATTTTTTTTGGTGGTACTGGGGTTCCTGGAAGCCCTTCTATATCTGGGCTACACTCCCAGACCCTTTTTTTTTTTTTTTTTTTTTTTTTTTAGTTTTGGAAACAGGGTCTCTTAAGCCAGCTCGTCTGGCTTCAAACCTGCGTGGTCCTCCTGTCTCCGCTTCCCAAGCGCAGGGATTACAAGCATGCGCCACAACGCCCGGCCAGTATTTTTATTTTTGAAACAGGGTCTCACTGAGTTGCAGAGGGCCTAAGTAACTGAGGATGTCCGCGAACCATAATCCTCCGGTCTCTGCCTCCTGAATGCTAGAAGTGAGCGGCACCACGCCCGGCTTTTTTCTTTATTTTTTGAAACAGGGTCTCACTGAGTTGCAAAGGGCCTCACCAAGTAGCCGAGGCTGTCTGTGAACCGCCATCCTCAACCTCCCAAATGCATGCGCCACCACGCCCAGCTTAGATCCAGTACTGTTGAGGCTGAGACAGGGCAACGGCCATTTCGAAGCTAGCTTCAGTAACATTGCGAGACTCTCAGCCTAGCAAGAGATAGTGTCCAGATAAACTCATAAAAAGGGCTGAGGGTAAGATGGGTGTGGAGGTGCACACCTGTAATCCCAGTACAAGGCAGGCTCGAGACCGGAGGATCGCAGCTGTGAGCTTGCCTCAGCAATTTAGCGAGGCTCTGAGCAACTTAGTGAGTCCCTTTTTCCATGGATATCCTATGTCCTTGGGTTCAATCTGCAGTACCACACGCACAAAATAAATGACTTCATATGTTAAGAAAATGGGCAGCCTGCCAATGGCTTGTGGCTGTTTTATTAAATACTTGAGGGGCTCAGGTAGGAGGGTCTCAAGTTCCAGTCCAGCCCGAAAGGGCTTGGTCGGTGTCGTGGTATCCCCTGTGCCGGGGAGGGGGCACTGACCGGACACTCCTGCTCAAGGCATTCTGCAGAGCTCTGCAGAAGCGGTATCTTCGCACCAGTGCGTCTCGACGCTACCGTTTTTACTCTGTCCACAACTCAGTCTAATAAAAAAAAAAAAAAGACCGAACTTCAAAGTTTAAAGTACCCACAAAGTAAAAACTAAAAACTTAGCCAGCAACCTAAGATGCACAGGCGCCCGCCGCGAGGCGGAAGCAGAGACCGAGCGTGGCGGAAGCGGTGCCGGGGTGGGGTCAGGGGACCGGAAGCGCGGCTGGGCGGGGCGGAGATTTGGCGCCAAATTCCGAGGGCTCAGTTCCCGGCCGGAGCTCGAAGTCTCGCGAGAAGTGCGACGTGCGGGCTCCTTGAGCGTCGCGCTAGGGCGGCTGCGGTCTGCGGGAGGTGAGAGCGTGCGAGCGGCGGGTGGGACAGTGGGGCGGCCGGGCTGGGGGGCCGGGCGCCCTCGCCGCTCGCCGCTCGCGTGGTTTCCAGCCGCCTGTGGTCAAGCCCAGCCCTTACCTGGCGGGAACGTGTTTCTGGTGCATCTTTCTGGCGCCAGCTGCTGTGTAGGGTCCGCCCGTACGGGGCGTCCCGAGTGCAGCGGGTGAATGCGGTTGGAGAGGGTGGACGGCGCAGGCCGGAGAAGAGGGCCGGCAGGTTTGCTGTGCTCGGGGGCACCCAGGGGGACGTGGAGTCAGCCTGGGAGGATTTCCTTGGCGAAGAAAGTTGGACATTGGGAACAGGAGGGTCTGAGGACGAATTGTGGTTTGGATATTAAAGTTTTGTGGGTCTTTTTTTCGGTACTGGGGATGGAACCCAGGGGTATTCTACCTCGAGCTACACACCCAGCCCTATTTTTTATTTTTATTTATTTATTTTTTGGTGTGTGGTACTGGAGATGGAACCCAGGGATTTTCTACCTCCGGGCTACACTCTCAAACCTATTTTATATTTATTTATTTATTTATTTATATTTTTGCGAAACTGGGGGTTTAACCCAGGGGCATTCTACCTGGGCTACATCCCCTGCCCCATTTTTTATTCTTTATTTTGAAACAGGGTCTCTCTGAGTTGCCAAGGGCCTAAGTAGCTGAGGCTGTCCGCGAACCGCAAGCCTTCTGTCTCAGCCTCCCAAATGCTGGGATTACAAATTTGTTCACCACGCCCTATTTTATTATTATTATTTTTTTCTTGCGGGACTGGGGCTGGAACCTAGAGGCATTTAACCCCCGATCTACACCCCCCTGTCCAATTTTTTATTCTTTATTTTGAAACAGTCTCACTGAGTTGTGAAGGGCTCACTAAGTAGCTGAGGCTGTCTGCGAACCGCGGTCCTCTGGTCTCAGCCTCCCGAATGCTGGGATTAAAAGTGTAAGCCATCACGCCCGGCTGGCTTTATTCTTTATTTTGAAACAGGGTCTCACTAAGTAGTTGAGTCTGGCTTGGAGCCTGTACCATCTTCCTGTCTCAGCCTCTCGAATTCTGGGATTACAAGCGTGTGCCACCACCCCCAGCTTTATTCTTTATTTTGAAACGGTATCACCTGGTTGTGGAGGGCCTAGCTAAATAGTTGAGGCTGGCTGTGAACCTACCATCCTCCTGTCTTAGCCTCCCAAGTACTGGGATTACAAGTGTGTACCACCATGCCAGGCTCTGTCTTACTTTTCTAAATACTTTTTTTTTTTAAGAGTCTGGATTTCTATGTTGGCCAGCCTGATCCCAATTCTTTGGGTTTAGTTCTTCCTGCCTTAGCCTCCCAAGGCTGGGACTGCTTGGATTACAGGTGCAGGCTATTGTGCCTGGCTTGGAAATTTTTTTGTAACTTTCTTCACTTAACATATATGAAGCACCTATTGTGTGTCATCATTAAGAACACCAGTGGTGGAGCTCTGAGACCTGCCTGGTCTTTCCCTTTTTAGAATTAGTCTGGTATGACCCAGGCATGGTGGTGCACGCTTGTAATCCCAGCATTTGGGAGGCTGAGACTGGAGGATCATGGTTTGCGGACAGCCTCAGCTCCTTAGGCCCTCTGCAACTTAGACCCTGTTTCAAAATAAGGAATAAAAAATAGGGCAGTGGGTGTAGCTCGGAGGTCGAATGCTCTTGGGTTCCATCCCCAGAAACCCCCCCACCCCAATCAGTCTAGTTTGGGGAACAAATGAACAAACGTTAGATAAGCACACAAATAAAACTTTTTTCGCCGGGCGTGGTGGCGCACACTTTTAATCCCCGTGTTTGGGAGGCTGAGACAGGAGGATTGCACAGGTTTGCAGCCAGCCTCAGCTACTTAGTGAGGCTCTTAGCAACTTAGTGAGACCCTATTTCTTTTTTTCTTTTTTTTTTTTTTTTTTGCGGGTCTGGGGGTGGAACCCAGGGGCATTCGACCTCCGAGCTACACCCCCTGCCCTATTTTTTAATCTTTATTTTGAAACCGGGTCTCACTGAGTTGCAGAGAGCCTCACTAAGTAGCTGAGGTTGTCTGCAAACCGCGATCCTCTGGTCTCAGCCTCCCGAATGTTGGGATTACAAGTGTGCACCACCATGCCCGGCTGAGACCCTATTTCTAAAAAATATATAAAATAGGTCTGGGAGTATAGCCCGGAGGTAGAAAGCCCCTGGGTTCCACCCCCAGTACCACCAAAATAAATATAAACAAGTAAAACTATTTTCTTTTTTTGGTACACTGTTTTAGATGTCAAGGAAAACATTTTTTAGAAAAAGGAATGGACAACCTGGGCGTGATCACACATGCTTGTATACCCAGTACTTGGGAGGCTAAGACAGGAGGATCACAGGTTCATGGTCAGCTTTAGCTACTTAGTGAGGTCCTCTGCAATTTCGTGAGACCTTGTTTAAAAATAAAAAAATAGAGCTAGGAGAGTAGTTCAGAGGTAGAATGCTCCTGGGATTGATCCCCAGTAATGGAGAAAAAAAAAAAAGGAATGATATTGCTGAGAGGTGAGATAAGGTGGTACTGAAAACCATTCTTTCCAGTTACCAGCCTGAAGATACTTTTCTATTTTTCAATGGAAATACTACCTGGAGCCAGGTGCTGTGGTGTACACTTGTAATCCCAGTACAGTACTTAGTAGGCTGAGACAGGGAGATCGTAGGTTTGAAGCCAGCCTCAGCAACTTAGTGAAACCCTGTTTCAAAATAAAAAGGACTGCATAGGAGATGCCCCTAGATTCGGTCCCCAGACCAAGAAAAAGGTAAGCTTATCTAGAAAACTAGTGCTACTCTAAGCAGACATGGTTGTTCGTGCCTGAATCCTAGTATTTGGGAGGCTATGATAGGATTTCAGGCTCAAGAACAGCCTCAGTATCCTAGTGAGACCATGTTTTTAAATAAAAAAGGTTGAGGATATACTTCTGAGGTAGAATGCTGCTGGGTTTAATCACCAGTACCACCCCACCACCCCCCCCACACACACAAAAAAACGCTACTCCAGGGTTGAGGAGTAGTTAGGTGGTAGAGAACTTGCCTGACATGTACAAAGCCCTGGTGTTGATCAGTAACACTCATAAAGCTGTTCTGGTTGTAGGGAGAATTATCTGTATCCAGCCTTTTTATTGGGGGGGGGGCAGGTCTGTCTGGGGATGGAACCCAGGGGCATTCGATCTCTGAGCTATACCCCCTGTCCTATTTTTTATACCCCCCCCCCCTTTTTTAAGCCAGGTTTCACTGAGTTGCAGAGGGCCTCACTAAGTCTGTCCACGAACCGTGATCCTCCGGGTCTCAGCCTCCTGAATGCTGGGATTACAAGCGTGTGCCACCACACCTGGCTTGTACCCAGTCTTTTTGTGTATATGTTTGTTTGTTTGTTTTTGTTTTTGTTTTTTGCGGCACTGGGGATTGAGCCCAGGGGCATTCTACTTCTAAGCTACACCCCCAGCACTATTTTTTATTCTTTTAAAACAGGGTCTCACTAAGTTACAGAGGGATTCACTAGTTAGCTGAGGCTGGTGGCGAATGTGTGATCTTCCTGTTTTAGTCTCCCAGTAGGATTATAAGCATGTACCACCACGCCTGACTCTTCCCAGCGTATTTGATAACTTTTTGTATCACAGTTTAGAATCTTATGAAAATAAAATTAATCCCCTTATGGTATAGAAAACTTAGTAGAGATAAAATAATTGGTTAAAAATAATTGGTTAAAAATCATAGTTATTTAATGGTAGTATCCACCTTAGAACCTAGTTCTAATTTCTTTTTGTGTGTGGGGGGGGGTACTGGGGGTAGTACCCAGGGTCATTCTACCTCTAAGCTATACCCCCAGCCCTATTTTTTATTCTTTATTTTGAATCAGGGTCTCACTGAGTTGGAGAGGCCCTCACTAAGTAGCTGAGGCTGTCTGCACACCCTCCTGTCTCAGCCTCCCAAATGCTGGAATTATAAGGGTGCACCACTACACCCGGCCCTAGTTCTGATTTCTAGCCTAGTCATTGTTAGAATTGTTATTGTTATTATTATTATTTTGTGGTAGTGGAAATTGAACCTAGGGACATCCTACCTCTGAGCTATACCCCCAGCCCTATTTTATCTTTTTTATTTTGAAATAGGGTCTAACTAAATTTGGAGGGAGTTGCTGAGGCTGGCCTTGAACTTAAGATCTTCCTGTCTCAGCCTCCCAAGCACTGGGTTACAGATGTGTGCCCATTTCACCTGTTTAGTTGAAACATGTGAATCTTGCTGCTGATAAAACTTGACTGTATAAAAAGGTGCTGAGTGTGGTAGCACACGCCTGAAATTTCAGCATTTCGAAGGCTGAGACTGGAGGATCGCTGTTCGTGGACAGCCTCAGCTACTTAGGCCCTTCAGTGAGACCCTGTTCAAAAAAATAAAAGGACTGAAAGATAGAGCTGGGGATGTAGCTTAGAGGTAGAATGCCCCTGGGTTCCATTCCTAGTAACACACACACACTGTTTTGGATGATTGAAAATAAAATACTTTTTTCACCCAGAGGAAAAGATGCTAGAACCACAAGAGGATGGTTTGCTTGATATACCAGAGTATGAGCATGGAGAAGATGAGACTTTTCCTCCTTTCCCACCTCCAGCTTCCCCAGAGAGAGATGGCGAAGGAGCTGAACCTGATGAAGGTCGGTATCAAGAGTGTCGCAAAAGTATCCATGTTCAGTTATTCACATGGAAGTGTACATCTGCAAATAAGGCTCAAGTTTCTTAATACTAAATCTTGTTGTATTTCTCTAGAATCAAGGAGCAGAGTGCCTGTTCCTGTACCTCCAAAGAGAACGGTTAAAAGGAATATTCCCAAGCTAGATGCTCAGAGGTACGTTTTTCTATATATATTTATACTTTGTTTTTACAGCCACTGTTGTTGTTCTAATGTTAGAAGCTTATGGTTGGGATGATTTGGAGATCAGAAGGGTGTGTGTGTGTGTTACTGGTGATGAACTCCTCTGAGCTACATCCCCATTCCTTTTGTAGTTTGAAACAGGGTCTCACAAGTTACAGATGGCTGATCTCCAACTTGTGATTCTCTTGTCTCAACCTCCCAAGTATCGAAATTAGAGGCATGCGCTACTATTACTATAACAAATAGATATATCTTTTTTTGTGGTACTGGGAATAGAACCCCGGAGCTGTCTACCTCAGAGCTACACCCCCAGCCCTATTTTTTATTCATATTTTGAAATGGGATCTCACTGAGTTGCAAAAGGCCTCACTAAGTAGCTGAGGCTGGCTGAGAGCCGCGATCCTCCTGTCTCAGCCTCCCAAATGCTGGGATTACAAGTGTGCGCCACCACGCCCGGCTATAAGTAGATTTCTATAAGCTTTTTCTGTTCAGGAGAGCATATTTTTTCATCTATGGTCTTGGTGTGGACATGACTTTAGGACACTTGAAGTTCAAAATGTATTTCTATTCACAGATTAATTTCAGAGAGAGGGCTTCCAGCTTTAAGACATGTGTTTGAAAAGACAAAATTCAAAGGGAAAGGTCATGAGGTAAGAAATGCCTAATTTTTATTTTGGATTTCTTCTTTTTTTTTTTTTTTTTTTTGCGGAGCTCTGGATTGAACTCAGGAGCATTCTATCTCTGAGCTACGCTCTCAGCCCTGTTTTTTATTCTTTATTTTCAAATAGGGTCTCATTACGTTGTGGAGGACCTCACTAAATTGCTAAGGCTGGCTGTGAACTGGTGATCCTCCTGTCTCATCCTTCTAATTACTGGGATTACAAGCGTGCGCCACCACGCCTGGCACAAATCCTATTATATTTGAATCATCTAGAACTGGAGATAGAAGTTGTAGTTTAAAGTGCTTAACTGTGTTCCTCTTTAAATTTTAACCTGCAGCGTAGGTTTTAGCTTCTAATTAAGGAAGCTAAATTTTAAAGTTCAAGTAGCCTGTGTCAGTAATTAAAAGTGTGTCTTGACTTTGCACCTTATAACTTAAATAAAATAATATTTATACATCAGTGAGTACCGCTTCCCATTTAGGTATGGAATGTAGGATAATTTGGAAGGAGAAACCAAGGCAGGCCGCAGCTCAGGCTGTTTTACCACCAGTGGGATGAGGTGATACCAGCCCAGAGAGGGTAATAGTGGAGAGATGTACAGCACATGGGACCTGTAGGTGACTGGCTATGAGCAAGTAGGGAAGGAAGAGAAATAATTCCAAGACTTCAAACCTGGGAGGCTGAAAAATTACACATTTGGACACAAAGAGTATAAGGCAGCCGGACGTGGCGATGCACGCTTGTAATCCCAGCATTGGGAGGCTGAGACAGGAGGATCTCGTTCACAGAAAGCCTCGGCTACTAAGTGATGCCCTTTGCAGCTCAGTGAGGCCCTGTTTCAAAATAAAAAATAAAAAAATAGAGCTGGGGGTGTTGGTTAGAGGTAGAATGCCCCTTGGTTTCGTCTCCAGTACCTCACCAAACACACACACACACACACACACACACACACACACACACACACGTACCTGTGTTCTGTTGCCACAAAATAAACATAAATCAGGGCATTTCATATATTTATTTTTTGTAGTACTAGGGATTGAACTCGGGCATTCCACCTCAAAGCTATACCCCAAGTCCTATTTTTTATTCTTTATTTTGAAATAGGATCTCACCAAGTTTGTAATGGCCTTAATATGTAGCTGCAGCTAGCTGTAAACCTGTGATCCTCCCCAGCAACACACACACACACACACACACACACACACACACACACACACAGTTTTCAGTGCTGGGGGATCTCCTCTAGGGCTTTGCAAACGTTAGGTGAGTGCTCTACCACTAAGCCATACTCCTCTGTTTGTTTGTTTGTTTTTCCTTTTTTGTGATATTAGGGATTGAAACCAGGGGTAATTTACCTCCTAGCTATACTCCCAGCCCTTTTTTGTGTGTATTTGTTTTGAAACAAGGTCTTGTTAGGTTGCTGAGAGTCTCACTAATTGATGAGGCTAACTTTGAACCTGTAATCCTCCTGGCTCAGCCTCCCAAGTACTGGGATTACAGGTGTGAGCCATCATGCCCCACTCATTTTTTCCTTTCTTTCTTTTCTCTCTCTCTCTTTCTTTCTTTCTCTTTTTTTTTTTTTTTTTTTTTTTTTGTGGTACTGGGGGTGGAACCCAGAGGCTTTCTACCTCCGGGCTATACTCCCAGACCTATTTTATATTTTATTTGGAATCAGGGTATCACTAAGTTGCTGAGAGCCTCACTTAAATAGCTGAGGCTGGCTTTGAACCTGTGCAATCCTCCTGTCTCAGCCTCCCAAGCACTGGGATTAAAAGCGTGTGCCACCACGACTGGCTGCCCCACTCATTTTAACAATTCTTTTTTCTTTTTTTCGTGTGTGTGATATTGGGATTGAACCTAGGGACATTCTACCTCTGAGCTACACATTTATCCCTATAATATTTCTTTTCCTTTTTTATTTTTCAGTCTGGGGATTGAACCCCTGGGCATTCTACTTCCAAACTACACCTCTAGCCCCATTTAATTTAATTTTTAGAAACAGGGTCTCAAGCCAGGTGTGGTGGCACACGCTTGTAATCCCAGTATTCGGGAGGATGAGACAGGAGGATCACAGTTCACAGACAGCCTCAGCTACTTAGTGAGGCCCTCCGCAATTTAGTGAAACCCTGTTTCAAAATAAAGAATAAAAAATAGGGCAGGGCGTGTAGCTTGAAGGTTGAATGCCCCTGGGTTCCATCTCCAGACCCGCAAAAAAAAAAAAAAAAAAGAAAGAAAGAAAGAAAGAAAGAAAGAAAGAAAGAAAGAAAGAAAGATCACACTAAATTGTCGTGAACCTTGCTAAATTGCAAAGACTAGCTTCAAACTTGTGTCAGCCTTTCAAGTTCTGGGATTATAGCCGTGTGCCAATATGCCTTGTTTTTATTCATTTTGAAGCAGGGTCTCACTAAGTTGAGGACCTCATTAAGTTGCTAAGGCTGGCAGCCAACCTGTCTTCCTCTATCTGGGTTTACAAATGTGTGTGCTACTATGCTTGGCTCATTTTTATTTTTTTGTGGTACTGGTATTTATTCTTTCTTTTTTGTGTGTGATACTAAGGGTGGAACCCAGGGGCTTTTCTATCTCTGGGCTATACTCCCATATCTTTTTTTTAAATATGTACTTTATTTGGAAACAGGGTCTCACTAAGTTGCTGAGAGCCTAAGTAGCTGAGGCTGGCTTTGAACGTGTGCAATCCTCCTGTCTCAGCCTCCCAAGCGGTGGGATTATAAGCATGCACCACCATGCCCGGCTCTTATTCTTTATTTTGAAACAGGGTCTCACTGAGTTGCAAAGGGCCTCACTTAAGTAGCTGAGGCTGTCCTCGAACTGTGATCTTCCTGTCTTGGTCTCCCAAATGCTGGGATTATAAGCGTGCACCACCACACCTGCTTGCTTGGCTCATTTTAACAATTCTTTTTTCGCTTGTGTGTGATACTAGGTATGGAACCCAGGGGCATTCTACCTCTGAGCTACAGCCCCGGCCCTATTTTATTTTTATATTGAAACATGGTCTTGCTAGATTGAGGAGAGTCTCAGTACTTGCTGAGGCTGGCCTCAAACTTGCAGTCCTCCTCAGCCTCCCCAATACTAGTATTACAGGCATGCATTGCCACACCTGGCTCATTATAAACATTTTTTTTGGGGGGTGGGTGGGACCTAGGGGCATTCTACCTCCATGATACACCCTCCAACCCTATTTTTAAAACTTACTTACTTTGAAACAGGGTCTCACTGAGTTGCAAAGGGCCTCACTAAGTAGCTGAGGCTGTCCGTGAACCCAGATCCTCCTGTCTCAGCCTCCCAAATGCTGGGATTACAAACGTGCACCACCACACCTGGCTCATTTGAACAATTTTTAATTGGAATTTGAAATATAGCACGGTATTATGGCTTGACACTGTTTAAACTCTTCTTGCTAGTTTCTACACTTGGGGTTTCTAAATATGTTCTTAGAGTTCTGAATTCTGAATGCTTTCTTCTCTATATATGATTTAGGGACCTGTCACAATGTTCAGTTATTCCTGAACGATTTTTTTTTTTCTCCTGAAAGATTTGTTGACATGTTGTATTAAAAATTTTTTTGAGCCAGTTGTGACAGACAGGAGGATTGCAGTTTTTTTTTTTTTTTTTTTTTTTTTTTTGTGGTGCTTGGGATTGAACCCAGGGCCATTCTACCCCTAGTCCCATTTTTTATTTTTATTTTGAAACAGGGTCTCGCTAAGTTGCAGATGGCCTCACTAAATAGCTGAGGCTGACCACGAACTTGGATCCTCCTGTCTCAGCCTCCCAAGTACTGGGATACAAGTGTGCTATGCCTGGCTTTTCCTGTAACTTTTTCTTTGGTACTGGGGATGGAACCCAGGGGCAATCTGCCTCGGAGCAGCACCCTTGGCCCTATTTTTTATTCTTTATTTTGAAACAGGGTCTCGCTAAGTTGCGGAGGGCCTCACTTAAGTAGTTGAAGCTATCCACGAACTGCAATCCTCTGGTCTTAGCCTCCCAAATGCTGGGATTACAAGCATGTGCCACCACACCTGGCTTATCCGGCCCTATTTTTTAATTCTTTATCTTGAAACAGGGTCTCACTGAGAGTTGCATAGGGCCGCACTAAGTAGTAGCTGAGGCTGTCTGTGAACTGCGATCCTCCTGTCTCTGCCTGTCTCAGCCTCCTGAATGCTGGGATTACAAGCGTGCACCCATGCCCGGCTTTTTCTTGTAATTAAAAAAAAATCTTGACATGACTACAAAAGTTAAAAAGTTTCTCAACCTTATAAATATAACATCAGTGACTTTGATATTGCTTTTCAGTTTTAAAATGTGCTGACAGGGCTAGGTGTGTGAATGAGTCTTCTGTTTAGCATTTTTATTTTTATGTGCCAGGCTGAAGACTTGAAGACACTAATCAGACACATGGAGCACTGGGCGCATAGGCTATTCCCCAAACTGCAGTTTGAGGACTTTATTGACAGAGTTGAATACCTGGGAAATAAAAAGGAAGTTCAGGTAATTGTGATTATCATGAATGTCATTCACAATGCTGAATAGGACAAGGGTAGATTTAGTTAAAAGCTAAATTGCTATTTGGGGGTCTTCGTTTAGAAATCTGTGTTGGTAGAGAGGGAAAATTAGTAGTAGTTGTTTGAGGAACAAATGAAATGAATAATCATTTCCCTCCCTAACAGTGATTGAAGTGTAAAAATATCTTTTGTATTTTCAGACTTGTTTAAAACGAATTCGACTTGATCTCCCTATTTTACATGAAGATTTTGTTAGCAATAATGGCAAGTATATAGGTTTATTTACTATTTAACAATTTTGCTTTTAAAGCTAGTTGCCAGGTCTGCTGTCATATGTTTGTAACTTCAGTAATTGGGAGGCTGAGACAGGAGGATTATAGGTTTGCAGCCAGTCTCGGCTACTTACTGAGGCCTTCAGAAACTTGGTGAGACCCTGTTTCAAAATAAATAATAACTAGAGCTGGGGGTGTAGCTCAGAGATAGAATGCCCCTGGCTTCAATCCTCAGTTCTGCAAAAAAAAAAAAAAAAAAAAAGATAAAGTATTCATAAGCAACATTAGAAAAAGTGGCTTTTGGAATTTAGGCTGAATAATTTGTTGATGAAAGTTTGCATTTCATTTTAAGTACAGATACTGCATTCAGGACTTTACTAAGACCTATGTGACTGTTCTTTGTGTTGATTGCATTTGTTAGTTGTACAGTGCAGTCATAGACAGTCACGCACATTAAAACAGATGGTTCCTGCCGACAGGGTCTGTATAGTTATCAGATTTTCTGTGCGATGGCTCCATACATTTATAGTATTTCCATTTGACTTAACATGCCTCTTTATTTAAAAAAATTATTTTTGTTTAAATCAAGCATGTAAGCCAGGCGTAATGGCACATGCTTGTAATTTCAGTACTTGGGAGGCTGAGACAGGAGGATTGCAGGTTTGTGGACAGCATCAGCTACTTAGTGAGGCCTCTTCAACTTAGTGAGACCCTGTTTCAAACTAAGGAATAAAAAATAGGGCTGGGGGTCTAGCTCAAAGGTAGAATACCTTTGGGTTCAATCCACAGTTCTACCAAAAAAAGAAAAATCATGTAAAATCAAGCATGTATTCACAACAGTTTCATACATCATCAGTTGTTTCTTTAGGTCTGGCCTCTTTCCCCTTTAAAATGCTTTTCAGTTAAAAGCTACATTAGCTCTTTTTATTACTAATCTAACACTATAGGTATACTAACTTTTTCTTCTCTGCTACAGAT
Organism: Muscardinus avellanarius; assembly: GCF_963383645.1. NCBI lineage: Eukaryota > Metazoa > Chordata > Mammalia > Rodentia > Gliridae > Muscardinus > Muscardinus avellanarius. The sequence continues at coordinate 131,928,648 of NC_137788.1, read as the reverse complement.
GAAGGAGCGGAAAATAATGGGCTTGATGTAACTGCTACTGAATTCGATCCCTTTTTGACAAACTCATCTGAAAGTGAGAAGTTTGTTTCTGAGTCCAGCAGAAGCCTAACAGAAGAGCAGCAACAAAGAATTGAGAGAAATAAACAACTGGCCTTGGAGAGAAGGCAGGCAAAGCTACTGAGTAATAGTCAGTCCCTAGGAAATGGTAAGTTTTATGCTGGTTTTTATAAGCTCCCATGAATATATCAAGGACATGATAGAAATGTTAACTTTTCTATCTCCCAAGATAAAATACCTCTTAGAATCGAAGAGTGTGATATTAAGTTTATATTTGAGAGAGAGAGAGAGAGAGAGAGAGAGAGAGAGAGAGAGAAGAGAGAGAGCGCGAGCGTGCGTGCGCGTGTGTGCTCACTATTTGGAATCTTCAAAGAATATATTAGTCTAAGATTGTTTTCTGGATAACTGAGCACCTCTTTTTTTTTTTTTTGGTATTGAGGGTTGTACTTGGGCTTTCTACTTTTGAACTACAACCTTAGTCCTAGTTTATTTTACTTAACTGATTTTTTTATTTTTTATTTTGGTGGCACTGCAGATTGAACCCAGGGGCATTCTACCTCTGAGCTACACTCCAAGACCTATTTTCTTGCTCTTTCTTTTTTTTTTTTTTTTTTTTGATGGTGCTGGGGATTGAACCCATGGGGAATTCTACCTCTGAGCTACACCCCTAGCTCAGTTTTTTATTCTTTATTTTGAAACAGGGTCTCACTAAATTGTGGAAGGCCTCACTAAGTAGCTGAGGCTGGCCACGAACTGTGATCCTCCTGTCTCAGCCTCCCAGTACTGGGATTACAAGTGTGAGTCACCACGCCCGGCTTTGTTTGTTTGTTTCTTTGCAGTACTGGGGGTGGAACTCAGGGAGATCTTTTGGTGGTACTGGGGGTAGAACCCAGAGGCTTCCTACCTCCGGGCTATACTCCCAGAACTATTTTATATTTTATTTGGAAACGGTCTCACTAAGTTGCTGAGAACCTCACTAAGTAGCTGAGGCTAGCTTTAAACCAGTGAGATCCTCCTGTCTCAGCCTCCCAAGCGAGGGGATTACAAGCGTGTGCCACCATGCCTGGCTAACTCAGGGGGATTCTACCTTTGAGATATATACCCAGCCTTATTTTTTTATTTATTTTGAAACAGGGTCTCACTGGGTTGTAAAGATTCTAAGAAGCTGAGGTTGGCCACGAACCATGATCCTCCTGTTTCAGCCTTTGTTTTTATTATTTATTTATTTATTTAATTTTTTAGAACTGGTGATGGAAGCCCAGGGCATTCTACTTCCAAGCTACACCCCCAGCCCTATTCTTTATTTTCAAACGGTCTCACTGAGCTGCAAAGGGCCTAAGTAGTTGAGGCTGGCCGCAAATCCCGATCCTCCTGTCTTGGCCTCCTGAATGCTGGGATTACAAGCATGCATCACCATGCCCGGCTCTGTTTTTATTTTTGAAACAGTATTTTGCTAGGCTTATAAGAGTCTCACTATTTGCTGAGGCTATCTCTAACCTGCAATCCTCCTGTCTCAGCTTCCCAAGTACTGGGATTACAAGTATGTGCCACCATGCAGACTTTTTTTTTCTCTTTTTTTCAGTACTGGGGGTGGAACCCAGGGGCATTCTACCTCCAAGCCACACCCGAGCCCTATTTTTATTCTTTATTTTGAAACAGGGTCTCAGAGAATTGCAAAGGGCCTCACTAAATAGCTGAGGCTGTCTGTGAACTTGGATCCTCCTGTCTCAGCCTCCCAAATGCTAGGATTACAAGCGTGCGCCACCATGCCCGGGTTTATTTTTATTTTTTTAAACAGGGTTTTGCTAGGTTGATGAGAGTCTTACTACTTTGTTGAGCTTGGCTTTCAACCTTCAGTCATCCTGTTTCAGCCTCCCAAGTACTGAGATTACAAGCATGAGTCACCATGCCCGGCTTTAACTACCTCTGAAAAAATTCTAAATCTGCTGGGTGTGGTGGCACATGCTTGTCATTCCAGCATTTGGGAGGCTTGAGACAGTAGGATTGTGGTTCGTGGACAGCCTCAGCTACTACTTAGGCCTTTTGCAACTCAGTGAGACCTTGTTCCAAAATAAAGAAAAAATAGGACCGGGGTCATAGCTCAGAGGTAGAATGACCCTGGGTTTCATCCCCCGTACCTCAAAAAAAAAAAAAAATCTAAATCCTTCAAAAGTCCTTTTTTTCCTGGCTAGGTGTGGTGGTGCATACGCATAATCTCAGAGACTTGGGAAGGTAAGGCAGGAGGATTACAAGTTTGGGGCAGCCTCAGCAACTTCTCAAAATAAAACCAAAAATGAACCACTGCAATGTAGCTCAGTGGTAGAGTGCCCTGGACTGACTCCTCAGCACTGTAGAAAATTTGTGTATATTCACCCCCCCTTTTTTGTCATACTAGGTATTAAACTCGGGGATCTTTTACCTTTGAGCTATACCCCTAACTCTTTTATTTATTTTTATTTTGAAACAGGCTCTTTTTATATCCCCAGTCCTTTTCTAAATTTTTTTTTACTTTGAAACAGGGTTTGGCTAAGTTGCTGAAGTTGTCTGGAACCTGTGACCTTCCTTTCTCAGCCTTACAAGTACTGGGGATTACAGGCATGTACCAGCATGCCTGGCTACAAGTAATTCTGATTTTGAATGAGAAGTTACATTTGGTTATGATTCAAGAGTTTGAGTTTAATATCATTCATCTGAGCAGAATCCCATAGTACAAACCTATGTAACCTATGTTTTTAGGAGGTTAAGGCAGGAGGATTACAAGTTTGAGGCCAGACTTAATGAGACCCTGTCTCAAAATAAAAAGGGCTAGAGATATAGTGCAGCCAGGAAAGGACCCCTAGATTCAGTCCCCAGTACACAAAAGGCAAAGACCCTAGACCTCATGCTTCATGCTCAGAACATACTGTCCCACTGAGCTGTATCCCAGCCCAAGACCCTTTGAAGAGATTTGTACTTAGGAAGTGTGATTGGATCGTGTGTGATTGGATCATTTGATTTCTTTATTTTAGACACATCGGTGAACACACCCAGCGTCCAGACAGTCGAAGAGATTAATTCTGGTGAGGATGGAAGGGAAGGGTCAAATGGATTAAACAAAGACACTCTAGACACTGCACGTAATGACACTTCTGTCAGTACTGTAAGTGAAGAGGAGCTAAAGTTGGAGGAAACACAACTGGACCAGTCCTTTTAAGATATATAAAAGTAAAGTTATGCTTCATCCAGAAACGTTACTGTGATTAGGTAGCTCACCATGAATAGACCCTGTATCTATTCAAATGCTCAATGTCCTGCAAGTTTGATTCACTATACATCTTGTCTCCTTCCTGAGAAAATCCTTAGGTAGTAAACCTTAGAGATTTTTGTTTAAAATCTGGTATTTATCTGATATTTATTTTTAATTGTCATGTATTAACCTTAGTTTATTTATTTTTACTTTTTTGTATTACTAGGGGTGGAACTCAGGGGCAGCTACCTCCAAGCTATACCCCCAGCCCTACTGTATTTTGAAACAGGGTCTCACTAGGTTGATGAGACTCAAAATTTGCTGAGGCTGTCCTCAAACCTACAATCCTCCTGGTCTCAGTCTCCCAAGTACTGGGATTACAAGCATCAAGCATGTGCTACCACACTTGTCTAGTTAAGTCTACTTATTTAGAGTTGGTGTGTTTGGTTTTTTTTTTTTTTTTTTTTTTTTTTTGTGGTACTGGGGTACCTGGAAACCCTTCTACCTCCAGGCTACACTCCTAGACCTATTTTATACTTTTTTTTAAAAATTGGAAACAGGGTCTCTTAAGCCAGCGCAGTTGGCTTCGAACCTGTGCGATCCTCCTGTCTCTGCCTCCCAAGCACGGGGATTATAAGCGTGCGCCCCCACACCCAGCTTTAGTGTTAATTTTTATGTACATGTAACTTCACAAATGATTAATAGTTTAATATGCTATTGCTAGGTTGCATTAAATGTCTTGTCTTCACTAAATTAGGTAATGTTTTAAGATGTAAATGTGTACTAGATATTGATGCCTTTTTAAAAAAATATTTTTTGTGTGGTGCTGGGTATCTAGCCCAGGGCCTTGTACATGATAAGTAAGTACTCTTTCATTGAGGTATACCTACAGCTTCTAAATGTCTATTTTTAAAAATAAATAAAATTATTTTGAAACTGCATTTAGAGGTTTTATGAAGTGTCTCATCATTACTTAGTTCTATAATTTGTACTTCAGGCAAGATGTTTAAGTATTTGCCTATATTTTAAGAGCGTTTATTTTGTGGTACTGAGGATTGAACTCATACCTCTTAGCTACACCCCCCAGGTCTATTTAATTTTATTTTGAAATGGTCTCATGAGGTTGATGAGAGTCACTACTTGCTAAGGCTATGCTCGAACCTGTGATTCTCCTGTCTCATTCCTAGTACTGGGATTACAAGTGTGGATCACACCTTGCTATGATAAGTTACTTTAATACTTAAAAGGGAACATGAGCTGGGCTGTAGTCCCAGTACTTTGGAGGGCTGAGACAAGAAGATTACAGCAAGGCCACCCTCAGAAACTTAGACCCTTGGCAACTTAGACCCTCTTACTGGGGATGGAACCCAGGAGCATTCTACCTCTGAACTTACACCCTCAGCCCTATTCTTTATTTTGAAACAGGGTCACTAAGTAGCTGAGGCTTTCCGTGAACCGTGATCCTCCCGTCTCAGCCTTCCCAATGCTAAGATTACAAGCATGCACCACACGCCTGGCTAGACCCTCTTTCAAAATAAAAAGGGTTAACCCGGCGAGGTGGCGCACGCTTGTAATCCCAGCATTTGGGAGGCTGAGACCAGAGGATTGTGGTTTGCGGACAGCCTCAGCTATTTAGTGAGGCCTTCTGCAACTGAAACCCCATTTCAAAATAATAAAAAATAGGGTAGGGGGTGTAGCTCGGAGGTCAAATGCCTCTGGGTTCCATCCCAGACCTGCAAAAATAAATAAATAAATAAATAAATAAATAAATAAATAAATAAATAAATAGGGTTGCACTTGGGAGGCTGAGACAGGAGGATTGCACAGGTTCAAAGCCAGCCTCAGCTACTTAGTGAGGCTCTTAGTGAGACCCTGTTTCCAAATAAAGTATAAAATAGGTCTGGGAGTATAGCCCACAGGTAGAAAAGCCACTGGGTTCCACCCCCAGTATCACACCCACAAAAAGTAAATTAAAAAAAAGAAAAAAGGGCTGGGGAGCTGGGCATGGTGGCACACACTTGTAATCCCAGCATCTGGGGGCTGAAACAGGAGGATCGCGGTTCCTAGTATCATCTCTCTCTCTCTCACACACACACACACACACACACACACACGAGGATGAGACAAGGATTGCAGGTACAAGAACATACACTTCCACTGAGACCTTATTTAAAAAATAAACAGTAAAGAGGCCTGGGAGTATAGCTCAAAGCAGAGTGCCCCTGGGTTCAATCCCCAGTACCACACACACACACACACACACACACACACACACACACACATAGATGAAACATATATGTGGATATAAAATGCTACCTTTTTTGTTGTTGTTGGTACTGGGGGTGGAGCCCAGGGGCTTTTCTACCTCCAGGCTATACTCCCAGACCTATTTTATACTTAATTTGGAAACAAGGTCTCACTAAGTTGCTGAGAGCCTCACTAAGTAACTGAGCCTGGCTTTGAATCTGTGAGATCCTCCTGTCTCAGCCTCCCAAGTGCTGGGATTACAAGTGTGAGCCATCATGCCCGGCTTTATTCTTTCTCTTTCTTTCTTCCTTCCCTCCTTCCTTCCTTTCTTTCTCCTCCTTCCTTTTTCTCTTTCATTTTATTGCGGTACTGAGGATGGAACCCAGGGGCATTCTACCTCCAACCTATACCCCCAGCCCTATTTTTTATTCTTTATTTTGAAACAGGGTCTCACTGAATTCCAAAGGGCCTAAGTAGCTGAGGCTGTCCTCAATCATGATCCTCTCACCTCAGCCTCCCAAATGGGATTACAAGCTTACGCCACCATGCCTTTTTCTTTTATTTTTGAAACAGTCTCACTGAGTTGTAAAGGGCCTCACTAATAATTAGCTGAAGCTGTCCTCCAACCAAGATCCTCCTATCTCAGCCTCCCGAATGCTGGGATTACAAGCGTGCGCTACCACGCCCAACTTATACTTTTATTTAAAGCAATTAAATTCATTACATGAGAAAACATTTTACACATGTATAAAATACCTACCAACTGATCAGAGTGTTGGATGACACAAAATTAGATGTAAAGTGTAAAAAGATGGTAAAGCACATAAGACAAATTGGTCTTTTAATGAAGTAAGAGTATCTTATATTCCATAATTGCCTGAAACATCCAGGAGAGCAAGGTCTCTTATCTCCTCCAGGAGTAGGTATAGACTCCTTCCCTTTGTTTGGCAATATTCTTGATATTCTTGCTGAAGGACGTTTACTTTGACTTCTTGGGCAAGCTGAGCTTCTTCCACAGATCTGGTCACTTCTTTCACTAATTCACTCTTCAAGAGAGAACTCTGAGGGCAAAGTTCCGTGTTTGGCATCATATATGGTTTGTTGCTTATTATTTCAAGCCTGATTGTATCAGAATGGCAGCGAAAGGCCTGCACGGATATTTTTACCTATCAAAGAGGAGAAAATACACATTAAATCACAGAATTATAACTTAAAATTGTTTACACAGAAAACAATGCCTTATAGAAATACAGACTTACTGTTACATGGTCAAACAAATGGAATGTAACACATTCGCCTTCTGTTGTGGTAGAGGTGATTTTGTCTTGAGATCTGTGAAGGGATCCTGGTTTCCACACAGAACGGCTATCTGGGCCACAGGAGACCACTAAACCATCTTTATTTTTCAGGTAAGCAGCACCTTTAATCCCATACCTTATAAGTCATTGCAGAATAGAAATCCAGAGATGATGGATTTTAGTATATAGAGTATGCTTATGGAGAATGCTAGTTTTTCTTCTAGGTTAAAAACAAATACTTTTCCTACTATTTACATCTAAGGATTATAATAGCAAACCAGCACACAAACTATTTAGCTAGAGAAGAAAATAAAGGCCTAAGATTGATATAGATGTACATATATGTGTTCCAATTGCCTGCTTCATTTCATAATTACATACGGAATCATGCATTATATACAACGCACGCACGCGCGTGTGCGCGCGCATGCGCGTGCGCGCCCACTGCTTGGGATCCTGTTCTGGGTACTGCATGCTAGGCAAATGCTCTATCACCAAGCTACATCCTTAGCCCTAAATGAATATTTTAGAATTATATCTAATGTACTTTTCTGTTCTATACGTTAGTCTAACTCTGCTTTCTCATTAGCTATTGCTTTGGTTGGAACGTACCTTGGTATAAACACAAGTACACCATTTGTTCTAATTGAATAAATAACTCCATCAGATATGCAACGCTCTTTGGTTTCAGGGTCTTTGTCTTTAAAGTACATGCACTGGAAGAGCTCAGTAGACTGCTTCTGAGAATGCTGTGCTGCCTGTAAGAAGCACAACCAACACAATAACAGATCCCCTTGCATTCCCAGAAGAATTTCATATTCCACAGAAAAACTGTCTTTTAAAAGGTTCAGTCTTAGCCAAGCATGGTACATATGCCCATAATCCCAGTACTTGGGAGGCTGGTACAGGAGGCACACAGGTTCAAGGACAGCCTCAGCAAGTAGTGAGACTCTCATCAACCTAGTGAGGCCCTGTTACAAAATAAAAATAAAAATAGGGAAGCCAGGCGTGGTGGTGCACACTTGTAATCCCAGTACGTGGAAGACTGAGACAGGATTGTGCAGGTTCGAAGCCAGCTTCAGCTACTTAGTGAGGCTCTCGGCAATGTAGTGAGACCCTGTTTCCAAATAAAATACAAAATAGGTTTGGGAACCTGGCGTGGTGGTGCATGCTTGTAATCCCAGCATTTGGGAGAATGAGACGGAGAATTGCGGTTTGCGGACAGTAAGGCCCTCTAAGTTAGTGAGACCCTGTTTCAAGATGAAGAATAAAAAGCCGGGCGTGGTAACGCACGCTTGGAGACAAGAGGATTGCATAGGTTTGAAGTCAGCCTCCCTGGGTTAAGAGACCCTGTTTCCAAATAAAAATAATATAAAATAGGTCTAGGAGTGTAGCCCAAAGGTAGAAGGGTTTCCAGGAACCCAAGTACCACAAAAAAAAAAAAAAAAAAAAAAAAAAAAAAATTTAAAAAATAGGACAGGGGGTGTAGCTTGGAGGTCAAATGCTCCTGGGTTCCATTCCCAGACCCACACACACACAAAAAAGTAGGTCTGGGAGTGTAGCCCAGAGGTAGAAAGCCCCTGGGTTCCATGGCCAGTACCCCCCCACACACACACACAATAGGGTTGGGGGGAGAGCTTGGAGGTAAAATGCCCCTGGCTCAATCTCCAGTACCACAAAAAAAGTAAAAGGTTAAATTTTATTTTATTTTTTTGTGGTACTGGGGATTGACCCCAGGGGCATTGTATCTCTGAGCTATCCCCCCAGCCCTATATTATTTTTTATTTTGAAACAGGGTCTCATTAAGTGGTGATGGACTTGATGTTACTGAAGCTGGCCATCAACCTGTGAGCCTCCTCTCCCAGGCTCCCAAGTCTTGTGATTATAGGTGTGCACTGCTGTATACCGCTAGATTCTATAAACTGTTAATATAAAACTATTCTCTATTATAAATTAATTAAATGTCGTGTGTGTGTGTGTGAGAGAGAGAGAGAGAGAGAGGGAGAGATACTGGGGACTGAACCCAGGGGCATTCTGCCTCACCCCCAGCCCTATTTTTTATTCATTCATTCATTTATTTATTTATGTATTTATTTATTGTGGTGCTGGGGATGGAACCCAGGGGCTTTCTACCTCTGGGCTACACTACCAGACCTATTTTTTTTTTTTTTTTTGGTGGTACTGGGGTTCCTGGAAGCCTGTCTACCTCCGGGCTACCCTCCCAGACCTATTTTATTTTTATTTGGAAACAGGGTCTCCTAAGCCAGCGCAGCTGGCTTCGAACCTGCGCGATCCTCCTGTCCCCGCCTCCCAAGCGCGGGGATTACAAGCGTGCACCACCACGCCCGGCTACCAGACCTATTTTATATTTTATTTGGAAACAGGGTCTCACTAGGTTGCTGAGAGCCTCACTAAGCTAACGCTGGCTTCGAACCTGTGCGATCCTCCTGTCTCAGCCTCCCAAGTGCGGGGATTACAAGTGTGTGCCACCACACCCAGAAAAGTATGTATATTTTTGTGAGAATTTAACCATCCAGCATTATCCAGTATATGTACACCTGTAATATAATGTAGCCTATAATATAATATAATGTACACCTGTAATATAACTTTGGTGGCTGAGACATGAGGATCTCAGTTTCAAAGTCAGCCTCAGCAACTTGTTAAGACCCTCAGGAAGACCATTTCCAAATAAAAAGGGCTAAGGGCATAGCTCAGAGGTAGAATGCCCTTAGGTTCAATCCCCAGTACCAAAATAAAGAAGAAAAGCAAATGATTTCTTTAAAGTGAAGCTTGGGCCGGGCATGGTGGTGCACGCTTGTGATCCCAATACTTAGGAGGCTGAGATAGAAGGACTTCAGGTTTGCAACCAGTGTCAGCAAAGTGAGGCCTTCCTCAACTTAGTTCCAAAATAAAAGAATAAAATGCGGCTGGGGGTGTAGCTCAGAATGCCCTGGGTTTCATCCCCAGCACCACAAAAAACAAACCCCAAACAACAACAAAACAGTTCTGTTCAACAGAAATTTCTGTAATGATGGAAAAACACTGTATTTGTTGCCAATAGGTTAACCACAAATGACTATGTGACGAGGCACCTGAATTCTAATTTTCGTGAACTGAAATTTAAATAGCCGCATGACCAATGACACTAAAAACTATAAAACATTAGATATAGAAAACTATCTTAAATGCTTAGGTGGCTTTTAGTTTTTTGTTACCCAGTGGTCTTGTTCTGTGTTGTGCAATCCTGTAACTAGTAGCAACTATGTGAAATAGAATAAAACGCTCCTAAAAATGATGATTTATTGATATGGTGGGCTATCAATAATGCGCATATTAAGTGAAAAAGATTTCAGTATATAAAAAAAAATTTTGAGCCAGGCGTGGTGGCGCAGGCTTGTAATCCCAGCATTTGGGAGGCTGAGACTGGAGGATCGTGGTTCGCGGACAGCCTCAGCTACTCAGTGAGGCCCTCTGCAACTCAGTGAGACCCTGTTTCAAAATAAATAATAAAAAATAGGGCAGGGGGTGTAGCTTGGAGATCAAATGCCCCTGGGTTCCATCCCCAAACCTGCAAAAAAAAAAAAAAAAAAAAAAAAAAATTTTTTTTTGGTACTAAAGATTGAACCCAGGAGCAATTCTACCTCCAAGCTACACCCCCAGCCTTTTTGTATTTTTTTTTTTTTTTTTTTTTTTTTTAGGTACTGGGGATGGAACCCAGGGGCATTTAACCTCCGAGCTACACCCCCAGCCCTATTTTTTATTCTTTATTTTGAAACAGGGTTTTACTGAGTTACAAAGGGCCTAAGTAGCTGAAGCTGTCTGCAAACCAAGATCCTCCTGTCTCAGGCTCCTGAATGCTGGGATTACAAGCGTGCGCCACCACGCCTGGCTTAAATTATTTATTTATTTCTGTCATTATACTGGGATTGAACCCAGACGCTTTCTACTTTTGAGCTACACCTCAGCCTGATTTTTTTTATTTCTTATTTGGAAATAGAGTCTTGCTAGGTTGACACATCTTACTACTTGCTGAGTCTGTCCTTGAACCTGTGATCCTCCTGTCTCAGCCTACTAAGTACAGGGTTTATAGGTGTGTACCACCACGCCTGGCAGGTCTTGCTAAATTGCTGAGTGTCTTGCTTAATTGGTGAGGCTGGCCTTGAACTTGCAATCCTCTTGTCACAGCCTCCAAAATACTGGGATTCTAGGCATGTACCCCATGCCTGGCAATTATGGCGTGTGTGTGTGTGTGTGTGTGTGTGTGTGTGTGTGTGTGTGTGTGTACTGGAGATTCAACTAAGGGGCATTCTACCTCCAAGCTACGCTCCTAGCCCTTTTAAATTTTCCTTGAAACAGGGTCTCACTAAATTGCTGAGGCTAGTCTCAAAGCTGTAATACATCTGTCTCAGCCTCCCAAGTACTAGGATTCCAGGCATGTGCTACCATGCCTGTTTTATGGTATATTTTTATAAATAAAAATGTTAGCAGCCGGGCATGGTGGCACACGCCAGTACTCCCAATACTTGGAAGGCTGAGACAAGAGGATTGCAGGTTTGAGGACAACCTCAGCAATAACGTGAGAGCCTGTTTGAAAGACATAAATAAAATATAATAAAAAAGGAGGTTAAGGATATAGCTGGAGGTAGAATGTCTCGGGGTTCAATCCCCAGTACCACACATACACACACAGTTAGCATTGTCTAGAATTGGGTGGTAAAATGACAGGTGATATCTCTGTCTTCATTCCTTCATGTGTTGCTTGAATCTTTACATTTCTACCTTTGGGAAAAACATCTAATCCATTGTCAAGTCTCCCAAATCTAAGCTAGGCATGGCGACATGCACCTAGAGTCTCAGCTACCAAGACTGAGTCTGAAGTATTTCAACCCCACACAGAAGTTATCTCAGAACATCTGCAAATTTATTAAGAGCACTTTTTTTGAGTTACTATAGAATTTAATTTGTTAAAATATATGGCACTTTATTATGCAATAAAGCTGATACTCTCTCTTAGCAGGAAAAGATGGATAAGAGAATTTTTATTTTTATTTTTTGTGGTCCTGGGGATGGAACCCAGAGGCTTTTACCTCTGGGCTACAGACCTATTTTATAGTTTATTTGGAAACAGGTCTCACTAAGTTGCTGAGAGCCTCACTAATTAGCTGAGGCTGGCTTAGAACCTGCGCCATCCACCTGACTCAGCCTCCCTGGTACTGGGATTACAAGTGTGTGCCACCATGCCAGGCTGGATAAGAGAATTTTAAAATGTCTTCTTATGCCGGGCGTGGTGGCGCACACTTGTAATCCCCGCGCTTGGGAGGCTGAGACAGGAGGATCGTGCAGGTTCGAAGCCAGCCTCAGCTACTTAGTGAGGCTCTCAGCAACTTAGTGAGACCCTGTTTCCAAATAAAATGTAAAATAGGTCTGGGAGTATAGCCCGGAGGTAGAAAGTCTCTGGGTTCCACTCCCAGTACCACCAAAAAATAAAAAATATAAATAAATAAATAAATAAATAAATAAATAAAATGTCTTCTTACTCGGTTTCTGTTGTTGATATGTCTGCATAATTCCTCAAGATCTTTGTTGTTGAACAGATTTTCTTTGATTTCCATTTTCTTATCTTTTAAAATTGCTGCCATTAATAGTCGGTGTACTACAATATCTGAATATCTTCTTATTGGAGAAGTGAAGTGGGTATATTTATCCAATGCAAGACCTTGGAAAAAATACGGAATGTTAAAATGTATATATATACTATATATGTGCTTTTTTTGTATTTTCAGTATTGGGGATGGAACCCAGGGGCATTCTACCTCTGAGCTACAACCCCACCCAGCCCTATTTTTTATTCTTTATTTTGAAAAAGAGTCTCACTGAATTGCAAAGGGCCTAAGTAGCTGAGGCTGGCTGTGAACTTGGATCCTCCTGTCACAGCCTCCCAAACGCTGGGATTACAAGTGTGCACCAGCACGCCTGGCTTATGTATGTGCTTTTAAAGCAGCTTGTCCAAGGTTGTAGGCATTTTTTTTTTTTTTTTTTTTGGTACTAGAGATTGACCTCCCAGGGATATTCTACCTCTGAGCAACACCCCAGACACACACACACACACACACACACACACACACACACACACACATTTTTTTCCGTACCGAGGATGGAACCCAGGGGCATTCTACCTCTGAGCTACACCCCAGCCCTATTTTTTATTTTGTATTTTGAAACAGGGTCTCACTGAGTTGCAAAGGGCCTCACTAAGCAGCTGAGGCTGTCCACGAACTGTGATCCTCGTGTCTCAGCCTCCCGAATACTGGGATTACAAGTGTGAGCCATCATGCTGGGCTCCCAGCCATATTTTATTCGCTTTGAGACAGGATCTCACTATGTTGCAGAGGGCCTTACCAAGTTGCTGAGGTTTGGCTGCAAACCTGTGATCCTCCTGTCTTAACCTCCCAAGTACTAGAATTACAGCTGTGTGTCACCACGCCTGGCTCACACATGGAAAATTTTTACCACTTACCATAATGATGGAACTCTTCCTCCGCACACGTTCCGGTAGAGAAATACAGTGCATTAGACATGGCCTGTGTAGCCATAGACCGCAGCAGCCTATTTACAATAGGATCATTGGGGTCATTTGCATTATCCAGAGAATCAGCCAGTGTTTTATTGGACCTGACAAAAAACAGAAATATCTTTATGTAGTCCCCAAAGGTAACAAGCTAACACTATAAGTGGAAACCCTTGACTCATTGGTCTGAATACCTTCATCTTCCAGCAGTTAAATTTCTTAAGTAGTAAGTATTATCCTGTGTAATAGTAGGACATAACTAATATTAGAACTAGTAAATTAATGCCTAGCCATACCAGGTGATCAAATTTTGATCAGGTTGAATTTTTAATATACCTAAGTTTAAACATTCTAGATAGGTCAAAGAATAGGCTTTTTCTTTTTTTAAATATCAAAAATTTCTGGGCATGGTGGCACACACTTGTAATCCCCGCGCTTGGGAGGCTGAGACAGGAGGATTGCACAGGTTCGAAGCCAGCCTCAGCAACTTAGTGAGACCATGTTTCCAAATAAAATATGAAATAGGTCTGGGAGTATAGCCTGGAGGTAGAAAGCTTCTGTGTTCCACCCCCAGTATCCATACACACACAAATAAAAAATAAGTATCAAAAATTATTCATCCAGAACCATGTGTGCCTGTAGTCCCAGAACTCATGAGGTTGAGACTAGAGGATCACTTGAGTCCAGGAGACTGAGATCAGCCTTGGTAACATAGTGAGACCCTTTCTTGAAAATTAAATTTAAGATCAAAGCCAAACTAAATCTGAGGTGCAATTTTTTTTGAGATAGGAAGCATTCCATTTTGATTTTGATTTTGAAACAGGGTCTCACTAGGTTGATGAGTCTCACTGCTTGCTGAGGCTGTACTTGAACCAGTGATTCTCTTGTCTTGGCCTCCCAAGTACTAGAATTACAAGTGTGCCACCATGCCCAGCTCAACATGTATGGAATCTCAGGAAATATAGAAGTATATTAAAAATAAAACTAGTTGGGGCAGTGGCACATGTCTGTAGCTTCAGCTACTCAGGAGGCTGAGGGAAGAGGAGCCTGAGTTCAAGGTCAGCTTGGGCAACTTTGTGAGAGTAAAATAAAAAGGGTTGGAAGCCAGGCCTGGTGGTGCATGCCTGTAATCTCAGTTCTTGAGAGGTGAAGCATTAAAATTGCAGGTTCAAGGCCAACCTCAGCAACCTAGCAAGGCTCTAAATTTAGCAAGACCCTGTTTCCAACTAAAAAATAAAATAGGGCTGGGGTGTAGCTAGGAAGTAGAATGTTCCTGGGTTCAATCCCAAGTGCCCCCGCCAAAAAAAGACTGGGGATGTAGCTCAGTGGTAGAGTTTGCCTAGCTGTGCCAGTCCCCAGTTTTGATCTTAGCACCGAAACAGAACAACAACAAAAAAAAACCCTATCTAAATATACTTGTTTTAGCCGGGCGTGGTGGTGCACGCTTATAATCCCAGAGTTTGGGAGGTTGAGACAAGAGGATTGCACAAATTCAAAGCCAGCCTCAGCTACTGAGTGAGGCTCTCAGCAATTTAGTGAGACCCTGTTTCCAAATAAAGCATAAAAATAGGTCTGGGAGTACAGCCCAGAGGTAGAAAAGCCCCTGGGTTCCACCCCCAGTCTCTCACACACACACACACACACACACACACACACACACACACACAAATTAAAACTTGTTTTAATTTTGAGTCTACCTAACATTTATGGTAAAACTATAATGGAGTTTCTTTGTTTTGTTTTGTTTTGGCAGTACTGGGCATTCTACCTCCGAGCTACACCCCCAGCCCTATTTTTATTCTTTATTTGGAAACAGGGTCTCACTGAGTTGCAAAGGACCTCACTAAGTAGTAGCTGAGGCTGTCTGTGAACTGCGATCCTCCTGTCTCAGCCTCCCGAATGCTGGGATTACAAGCTTGCACCAGCACACCCGGCCTGATTTTTTATTCTTTATTTTTAAACAGGGTCTGAGTTGCAAAGGGTCTCACTAAGTAGCTGAGGCTGCCTGTGAACCGCGATCCTCCTGTCTTGGCCTCCCAAATGCTGGGATTACAAGCGTGCAGCACCACGCCCAGACTAGCCCCGGAGTTTTCTGTTTGGTCAAAGGTTGGCCTGTCACATTTTAAGAATGAGGATATGATAAATAAATGTATAGCGACCCCTGCCATTCCTCTGCCCTCCCAGGTGGAATACCGGGTATCTATGAAGAAGCCTCTTGCTTTAGCACATTCCCGGAGCTCAGCGAAAAACTCCTGGTGTGGAGAAGGGTGCCGGCGCAACAAGGCCTGGTGAGGGAAGCTCTCCCAGATCTTCTTGGCTACCCAGTGGTTGGCCAGGATCATGCATTCAGCCACTGTCTCGTGGACCTCCAGGGGCTGCTTGGGGATGAGGTCATGAATGTTCTTTTTTTCATCTAGCTGTACTCGAACTTCTACCCCTTCGAGTTCCAGGGCACCACAGCGGTCTCGTTTCGCTCGGACATGGCGAGCTATGTCAGTCAGCGTCCCAATCGCCCACACTAGCTCCTCCAGCTTGGCCTGTCTGCTCTTCTCATCCAAGTCTTTAAGCTCCGGGATATCAGCAACAGTGCTCACGTTTCCGTCCAGTAGTTCTTGGGCTGCTTCATAGAAGAGTTTGTAAGCTGATCGAATGATGGTTCTGCCATACCACACCTTCTTGATTTCATAAGATGTCTTATCCAGTTCCCACAGGACACTCACAGCATACCTGCAGAGCCGGTAACATTGGCAACATCACTTTTCAACGCTATTTTTATTTATTTATTAATTTGTGTGTGTGGTACTGGGGATGGAACCCAGGGGGATTCTACCTCTAAGCTATACCCCTAGCCTGCTTTTGTTCTTTTATATATTTTTTTTATTTTTTACAGTACTGGGGATGGAACCCAGGGGCATTCTGCCACTGAGCTACACTCTCAGCCCTATTTTTAAATTTTTTTTTTTTTTTTTTTTTTAGGTGGTACTGGGGTTCCTGGAAGCCCTTCTACCTCCGGGCTACACTCCCAGACCTATTTTTACATTTTTATTTGGAAACAGGGTCTCCTAAGCCAGCGCTCACGGCTGGCTTCGAACCTGCGCGATCCTCCTGTCTCTGCCTCCCAAGCGCGGGGATTACAAGCGTGCGCCACCAGGCCCGGCTAAATATTTTTATTTTTGAAACACGGTCTCATGGAGTTGTTGAAGGGCCTCAGTAAATAGCTGAGGCTGGCCGTTAACCAAGATCCTCCTGTCTCAGCCTCCCAAATGCTGGGATTACAAGTGTGCACCACCATGCATATTAATTAATTAATTAATTAATTTAGTACTGGGGATGGAACCCAGGGGCATTTTACCTCCGAGCTACATCCCCAGCCCTATTCTTTATTCTTTTATTTATTTATTTATTTATTTATTTATTTATTTATTTATTTTTGGTGGTTACTGGTATTTATTTATTTCGGTTCCTGAAAGCCTTTCTACCTCTGGGCTACACTCCCAGACCTATTTTTATACTTTTATTTTTGGAAACAGGGTCTCTTAAGCCAGCACAGCTGGCTTCAAACCTGCGCGATCCTCCTGTCTCTGCCTCCCAAGCGCGGGGATTACAAGCATGCACCACCACGCCCGGCTTATTCTTTTATTTTGAAATAGGGTCTCACTGAGTTGCAAAGGGCCTCACTAAGTAGTTGAGGCTGTCCGTGAACCATGGTCCTCCTGTCTCAGCCTCATGAATGCTGGGATTACAAGCGTGCATAACGATGCCCGTTTATGTTCTTTTATTTTGAAACAGGGTAAGTTGTGGAGGGCCTCACTAAATTGCTGAAGCTGGCCAAAAAAGCTGGCCACAAATCTGTGATCCTCCTGTCTCAGCCTCCCAAGTATTGGGATTACAAATGTACACCACCATGCCTGGCTTCCAGCCCTATTTTATGTTTTATTTTAAAAACAGGACCTCAGCCTGGTGGTGCACATTTGTAATCCCAGTATTTGGGAGGCTGAGATAGGAGGATCGCAGGTTCATGCGGTCCTCCACATATACACATACATATACAGGTCAGCACCTTCCTTTTTAAAATTGTAACAATTCAAAGACAGTCTCAGCCACTTAGTGAGGCTCTCTGCAACTCAGTGAGACTCTGTTTGAAAATAAAAATAAAAATATAGGACTGGGATGTAGCTTGGAGGTAGAATCCCCCTGGGTTCAATCCCCAGCAACACACACACACACACACACACACACACACACACACACTGTGTTGCAAGGCTATAGGGAAACAAACACATACATTGATGGTGGAAATATAATTGGTATAACCTGTGCACAGGGCAAATTGATTATATTGATCTAACCATAAATACATGTACCCTAGACACAAATTCCATGCTAAAGAATTTCTTCAGATAAGTTATATTTTTCAAAATGTGAAGTAATTTGTGTTCAGTGTAATTTAGTAAAGCTTTATAATATCAAGATTGGAAACTATCCAAATTTCCATAGATAAGCAACTGTTACTAATCTACAATGTTCTCTAAAATAATTTGTTAAAATTTTATTTATTTTTGCAGAACTAGAGATTTAACCTAGGGGCATTCTATCTCCAAGCTACACCCTTAGGTCTCTATTTTTTTATTCATTTCGAAACAGTCTCACTGAGTTGCAGAGAGCCTCACTAAGTGGCTGAGACTGTCCTTGAATTGTTAAAATTTTTAAAAAGAAGGTGCTGACCTGTGTATGTATGTGTATATGTGTATGATTATGTATGTATATATAAAATGCTACTTTTTTTGTGTGTGTGGTACTGGGGGTGGACCTCAGGGGCTTTCTACCTCCGGGTTATACTCCCAAACCTATTTTTTATACTTTATTTGGAAACAGGGTCTCACTAAGTTGCTGAGAACCTCACTAAGTAGCTGAGGCTGGCTTTGAACCTGTGATCCTCCTGTTTCAGCCTCCCAAGTACTGGGATTACAAGTGTGCACCACCACGCCTGGCCTTTTTTTTTTTTTGGTGGTATCAGGGATGGAACCCAGGAGCATTCTACCTCCAAGCTATACCCCAAGCCCTATTTTTTATTTTTTATTTTGAAACAGGGTCTCACTGAGTTGCAAAGGGCCTAAGTAGCTGTGGCTGTCCATGAACTGCGATCCTCCTGTCTCAGCCTCCCAAATGCTGTGCACTACCACACCTGGCCTACCATTTATTTAAAGTAGAAAAATCACATATCCACACACTGTATGTGTATTATCTCTAGGGGAAAAAACCTGATTACTGAGGGAAAGTAACAGAAAAGAGCCTTTCATTAACTATCTTTTTGAACCTATGAATTTTGGTCTATTCCAAGATAAACGTAATTTTTTTTTTGGTAGTACTGGGGATTGAATTCATGGGATTGAATTCTACCTCTGAGCTATACCCTCAGGCCTATTTTTTTCTTTCTTTCTTTCTTTCTTTCTTTCTTTCTTTCTTTCTTTCTTTCTTTCTTTCTTTTCTTTCTTCTTGTGGTACTGGGGTTCCTAGAAACCCTTCTCCCTCTGGGCTACACTCCCAGACCTAATTTATATATTTTTTATTTGGAAACAGGATCTCTTAAGCCAGCGTGTGCAGCTGGCTTTGAACTTGCGCGATCCTCCTGTCTCCACCTTCCAGCACGGGGATTACAAGCGTGCACCACCACGCCCAGCTTATTCTATATTTAAAATCGGTCTCATTATTCATGAAGGACCTCACAAATTGCCGAGGCTGGCCACAAAATTGTGATCCTTCACCGGGCATGGTGGCGCATACTTGTAATTCCCGCACTTGGGAGGTGGAGACAGGAGGATCACGCAGGTTCGAGGCCAGCCGTGCTGGCTTAAGAGACCCTGTTTCCAAATAAAAATATAAAAAATAGGTGTCTGGGAGTATAGCCCGGAAGTAGAAGGGTTTCCAGGAACCCAATACCACAAAAAAAAAAAAAAAAAAAAAAAAAAAATTGTGACCCTTCTGTCTCAGCCTCCCAAGTACTGGAATTACAAGCATGCACCACCATCCCAGTTGCTAACAAGAGCCAGGCGTAGAGGTGCAAGCTTGTATTCCTAGTACTTGGGAGGATCATGGGTTCAAAGACAACCTCAGCAAGCAGTCAGACTCTCATCAACCTAAAAGACCCTGTTACAAAATAAAAATAAAATAGGGCTGGGGTTGGAGGTAGGATGCCTCTGAGTTTAATCCTCAGTACCACATACACACAAACACATACAAAAAAAAAAAAAAAAAGCTAGACACGGTGGCGTACACATGTAATCCCAGTACTTGGGAGGCTGAGATAGGAGGATTGCAAGTCCTCAGCCAGCTTCAGTAATTTAGACCTGGTTTCAAAATAAAATATAAAATAGGCTGCAGTTGTAGCTCAGAGGTAGAATGAAAAGCTGGAAAGCCGGATGTGGTGGTGCACTCTTGTAATCCCTGTACTTGGGAGGCTGAGACAGGAAGATTGCAGGTTCAAAGCCAGCCTCAGCAACTTGGCTCTCAGCAACCTAGTGAGACCCTGTTTTGAAATAAGAAATAAAATCAGGCTGAGGATGTAGCCTGGAGGTAGAATGCCTCTGGGTTCAATCTCCAGTGCCACAGAAAACAAACAAACAAATCAACACCCCTAACAACAGAGGGAGAAAAGCAGAGAGGAGAGGATGGGAAGGCTGGAGGAATACAGCTGTCATGCTGAGATGGGGCTAGCAGAGATGGAGGGAGAGAGCACAGGAGAGGAGGGAAAGGCCAGAGCGGGAACACCAGCACCTCAGAAGGCCAAGACCAGCCTTGAAGTCAAACAACCAGCTCACCTATCGACGCCTCCCAGGAGGGAGCACAGGTCAGCGCTGAGGACGGAGGGCAGCATGTCGTAGCGGCGGTCAGCTAGGTAGTACGTGGTAGCCCTGTGAACGACACGCACGTGGTGACTGACCCTCAGCAGCGAGAAGCAGGACGCTGACGGCACGGGCTGAGAAGCAAATGGCCTGGCCCTCAGCACGGTGCCCAAGCCACGGCCGCTGCTCCACACAGAGCCCAGCCCGGGCGCGGCAAAACCGCTGCCAGGGTCCTGCTTTCCAAGCGATGCCCACTGGTAGGAGAAAGAGAAAAAGCGACACGAAGCCGGGCGTGATGGTGCACGCTTGTGATCCCAGTACTTGGGAGGCTGAGACACGAGGATCCAGGTTCACAGCCAGCTTCAACTACTTAGTGAGGCCCTCCACAACTTAGTGAGAAACTGTTTCAAAATAAAAAGAATAAAAATAGGGCTGGGAATGCAGCTCTAAGGAAAAAAGAAAAGAAAAAAAAAGTGACAGAAATCCTTGGTCACAGGTGAAAACTGGGAGCACAGTGACCCAGTATTTTTGTACAGGAGTTAAGACACTCCTGTACATAAATTTACATGAAGATTTCATGTGCAGAGCTGGGCATGGTGACACACGCTTGTAATCCCAGCATTTGGGAGGCTGAGATTAGAGGATCACAGTTCAAAATAAAGAATAAAAAATAGGGCTGGGGGTGTAGCTTGGGTAGAATGTCCCTGGATTCCATCCCCAGTACTGAAAAAAAATAAAATAAAATAAAGAAAAAAAAAGAAAAGAAAAAGATTTGCACAAACATCTAAACATCTTGGAACATCTAAAATGGCACAAAAAGCCGGGCATGGTGTCACACGCTTGTAATCCCAGCATTTGGGAGGCTGAGACCAGAGGATCGCGGTTCGCGGAAAACCTCAGCTACTTAGTGAGGCCCTCTGCAACTCAGTGAGACCCATTTTCAAAATAAAGAATAAAAAATAGGGCAGTGGTTGTAGCTCGGAGGTAAAATGACCCTGGGTTCCATCTCCAGACCCGCAAAAAAAAAAAAAAAATAAAAAATAAAATAAAATAAATAAAATAAAATAAAATGGCACAAAAGCGAGGCGTGGTGGTGCATGCTTGTAATCCCAGCATTCGGGAGGCTGAGACCGGAGGATTGTGGTTCACGGACAGCCTCAGCTACTTAGTGAGGCCCTCCGCAACTTAGTGAGACCCTGTTTCAAACATAAAGAATAAAAAAATAGGGCAGGGGGTGTAGCTCGAAGGTCAAATGCCCCTGGGTTCCATCCCCAAACCGCAAATAAATAAATAAATAAATAAATAAATAAAATGGCACCAAAAAAATGAAAACCCAAGGGAACAGAGAAGAAAAATTTAAAAAAGGAAATAAAATGGCACAGAGCCAAGTATGGTGGCACATGCTCGTAATCCCCGCACTTGGGAGGCGGAGACAGGAGGATCGCGCAGGTTCGAAGCCAGTCGCGCTGGCTTAAGAGACCCTGTTTCCAAATAAAATGTAAAAAATAGGTCTGGGAGTGTAGCCCGGAGTTAGAAGTGCTTCCAGGAACCCCAGTACCACTAAATAAATAAATAAATAAAAAGAAAATGGTACAGATACAAAAGAGAGTTACATACACAACAGCCACATTGTGGATCTGAGGCTGGGTTACCTTGTTCTGGCTTCAACATCAGTATAAGAATTGGGAGCCACAAAGTGGGTTACATCTGCAATGTGGACCCCGAGTTCCAGGTTGCCGTTCTTTAAGGTTCTGACCGAGAGCGTGTCGTCCACATCTTCACAGCCTTTGGGGTCGATGCTGAACACAAGATGGCTTTTTCTCAAGTCTCTGCGGTCTCTTTCCTCTTCGGCACTCACCTTCCAGGGGTTCCCTGGTGTGTTCACAGGCATCTCACACATCTACATGAGAGGTCAAATATTCAGCTATTCGGGAAGAACAGTTTCTATAAAAATTGACTGTTTGCCGGGCATGGTGGTGGCACACGCTTGTAATCCCAGCACTTGGGAGGCTGAGACAGGAGGATCGTGGTTTGAGGACAGCCTCAGCTACTTAGTGAGGTACTCTGCAACTCAGTGAGACCCTGTTTCAAAATAAAGAATAAAAAATAGGGTGGGGGTGTAGCTCGGAGGTCGAATACCCCTGGATTCCATCCTCAGACCCGCAAAAAAAAAATAATTAAAAAAAAAATAGGGCTGGGGTTGTAGCTTGGAGGTAGAATACTCCTGGGTTCCATCCCTAGTACCACCAAAAAAAAAAAAAAAAATCTGTCATTCTCAGTATGACCATGTAGCCGGGCATGGCAGTGCATGCCTGCAATCTCAGTCCTTGGAGGGCTGAGAAAGGAGGATCATAGGTCCCTATTCACCTCAGTGACTCAATATAAACAAGTAGAAATTCATCCCCAATTACATGCTACATCAATTATTTTACTTCTTTTGATCAATAATAAAAGTGTGTGTGGGGGGGGGGACTAGGAATTGAACCCAGGGACATTGTACTTTCAAGCTACACTGCCAGCCCTAATTTCATTCTTTGTACTTTATTTTTATTTATTTATTTTTTCTGGTACTGAGATGGAATCCAGGGGCATTCAACCTCCGAGCTATACCCCCAGCCCTATTTTTCATTCTTTATTTTGAAACAGAGTCTCACTGAGTTGCAAAAGGACTAAGTAGCTGAGGCTGGCTTTGAACCTGCACGATCCTCCTGTCTCAGCCTCCCAAGTGCGGAGATTATAAGAGTGCTTTAAATAGGACTGATCTGGGACATTTTCACTCCTTGATTACCTGTTTAAGCCGTCAATTTGCAGTTAAGTAGGCTAAAAGGGGAGAGAGAGTTCTAGCTCTGTGAAATCTAATTCATCCTTTATCCTAACATTTTCACTAAGCTGCCAAACAAGTCAACAAATAATTTCTAAAAATTAATGTTAAACATAAAAATTTAAAAATGTAAAATATTCTAAGACATTTTCATAGTATGGCTCCTGATCTGTGAAAAACAACAATGAAAATAAGGACATTCATATACTCTTGATGATAATGCAAAATGGCCCAATTTTTCTGGAAAACAATGTGCCAATACATAACAAAACCTATTTAAATTTTTCATGCCCTTTGACCTGGTAATCACACTTTAAGGATTATATTGCAAGGAAACGATCAAAAGGTTTAAAAAAAGATAAGAAAGTTGGAAGAAACATTTTTAAAAATAATACCGAGAAATTAAACAGTTCAAATGCTCAACAGTTGAGGAATGTTTACGTGAACTAGGGTGCGTTGATATGTGGTAATTTGTCATAAGTACTAAAAATAAGTAGGCTATATCAATATATAGAAATAATTTTAAGTGAAAGAAGCAGAACAGAAAATAAGTCCACACAATGAATGTAGCTATACAAGAATAAATAAGATTTATGAGGATTTTAATAGGCCATAAAGTGATGGAAATAGCTGGTGCTTTATGTTCATTGGAGTTTTGTTTTCTCTAAAGGTTATAAAAACCTTTTCATAATGAGCGTTGTATTTTGACCCACAGGTCAGAGATATACGGATCCCAGGAGCCTGTTCCCTGCAGGTTTACTCCACCTCTGGTTAACAATTCTGACGGGCGTGGAGCTCAGCTGGGTCAGTCTGTAGCTGAGCGCTCTTGAAGCTGCTGAGGATGGATGCGTGTCGACTACAAGACACTGACAGGCCATTTTTAAGCACACTTGGAAAATTTAACAACTTGACGTCTGTGAGGTTGCAGGAAACTAATTCTACACTCAAAGCTGACTTTAGTCTGGTCCAGATACAAATGAAGAGGGGGGAGATCTTTCTTTCTTTTCTTTCTTTCCATTATTCTGTGGCTTTAGACAATGGGTTGTTATGTAGTATCAAGTTTTTGCTTTCTATTTTGGGGGGAGTCCCAGGAGTTAAAATCAGGCTCATTTTACCTCCGAGTTACACCCCCAGCCTTTTTACTTTTTACTTCTTTGAAACAGAGTCTCCCCAAATTGCCGACCTTGCCTCCTGTTTCAATCTCCCAAGTGGTGAGATTATGGGAATTTTCCACCACATTCAGCCAAAGATCAATCTGTTTAGCTATCTTTCTTTCTTTCTTTCTTTCTTTCTTTCTTTCTTTCTTTCTTTCTTTTCTTTTCTTTTTTTGGTGGTACTGGGGGTAGAACCCAGGGGCTTTTATAACCCTGGAGTATACTCTCAGACCTTTTTTATACTTTATTTGGAAACAGGGTCTCACTAAGTTGCTGAGAGCCTCACTAAGTAGCTGAGGCTGGCTGCAAACCTGCGTGATCCTGTCTCAGCCTCCCAAGCACTAGGATAGATTTTTCTTTCTTAATAATCAAACAATAAAAGGGAAAAAAATGTCTGTTACTAGATTGAAGGTGTCTGGAAACTGACCTGAGCTTCTGAGAAAGGGACGACTGAGATACTGTTTTCTACCAGGATGGTTGCAATTTCCCCTTCCAGGTCACCGATTCTTCCTAAAACACGCACAAAATGTCCATTTGGATACACAGATGTTGACTCCCAGGAATCGATGCGCACAACCACCCTGAAGTCCTACACAAGGGGAAAATGAAACACAAGCAGACACTGGGAGTTAAGTAGCTCAGTCAGAAGCATCAAACAGGAGAGAAATGGCACTGAGTTCCAAACAGAAGGGCCGATTTGCAGAGTGGTATGTGACGGTTTAATTTTGGTCTTTTGTTCTTCCTATTTTACTGAATTGCCAGATGGTATGCAAATGCTTGGCAGATGTTTTGAGGGGAGGCTTTACCTCTAGACATCAAGTAAGTGGGCTGGAAATTTCAGTCTTTGTTAAAGAAAGCCAGTTGTAACACATTTTAGTTAACATTTGCAACACAATGGAAAAACTGAACTGTGCATGGTCCAAATTAAGTTTTAAAACAGCAGTCTCAATTTTAAGTGTGTGGGAGAGGCTGAGACCAGAGGATCGCAGTTCGGGGACAGCCTCAGCTACTTAGTGAGGCCCTCCGCAACTCAGTGAGACCCGGTTTCAAAATAAAGAATAAAAAAATAGGGCAGGGGGTGTAGCTCGAAGGTCAAATGCCCCTGGGTTCCACCCCCAGACCCACAAAAAAAAAAAAAAAAAAAAAAAAAAGTGTGTGGGAGTTACTTTTTGATTCCTGTGAAGTCTTAAGATGCTCTTTGGCGAGAAAGATGGTCTCCTGTAAACTGGACCTTCGCTGCCCAACAATTCCAGCAAACGATGGGAATGAAATGTGGACTAGTCACAGCTGGCCTTGAGAGTTTGCAAAAAGCTTCAGGATGTAAAGGTACAATGGCCAGGTTCCTGACTGGGGACATTCTGCTTTACTGTCTCATTTATAAACTGCAAAACATCCGCTGAATTAAATCGGGCAGTGCCTACAATCTTTGCCACAAGTAAAGTTTAATTTCTAACTTTCTTGTTTATGTCTTCTCTCCAGTGCTATATTCCTTTATGGATAATCGATTCTGTGAAGTACCACTACATCATCCCTACAGGGCAGAGTGATCGTATTTCTATATCTCTTGCTGGAGGAAAGCTTGTTAGTGTTGGCAAAGTGTAGCTATTGAAAGTTTCTGGGTTGGACAGCTGGATAATGTATGTTCACTCAGGTTGTCCTACACAGCTCTTTCTAGGACGATTTCTCTCTGGCCTTCATTTATTAACCATGGACTACTTAATAGATGGTTCTTATATATTTAGAACTTTTAAAAAACAGTGTCTTGGAGTGCCAGAACCCATCAATAATTTATTTTCTCTTATGCAAAGGAATTATCAGTGCTTCCTGGTACTGCTCAAAGGCTGGCAGAGACGGAAGGCAAACAGTCGAGGTGTGGGTTAGCTACCTGGAGGGCTTCTGCTTGCTGGGTGCTGATTCGAATTTTGGGGATTCTGTAATCCCAAGGTGTAACTAGGATTTTCTGGGCATTTTTGCCTTGAGATTGAACCTCTTCTTTGGATGGAAATGTCACCACGTAGTCTCGCCAGTTCTTCTGAAGGATGCCCACCACTCGCCCTTGGGGAAACGAGACAGAATAAAGCGTGAACTGGCTGGTGTCATTTACCTGGGCAGTGACGAATTTGGCAGTAAAGACGAGAATAAGCTGGGTGTGGTGGTGCCTGCTTGTAATCCCAGTTCTTGTGAGGCTGAGACAGGAGGACCCCAGGTTCAAGGACAGCCTCCGCAAGTAGTGAGACTCATCAACCTAGGAAGACCCTGTTTCCAAATAAATAGGGTTAGGGGTGCAGCTTGGAGGTCAGATGCCCCCCGGGTTCAATCCCTAGTTCCAAAATAAAAAGAAAAGGAAGAAGAAGAAAGGAAGATGGGGCTCACCCGTGGGCATGGGCTCGCTCGCCTCGCCCGGGGCCTTGTCCTCGCTGTCGTTCTCACACAGGGCGGTGGTCCTTCCCTTCCAGTCCTTTCTGGGGAGCAGTTCCACGGCCACCACGTCTCCATGGATTGAGCGGTTCCGCGCTTTCATGCCATGGATGAGGATGTCACTGGCTAAACCTGCATCAGGCAGTGTACACAGACTCGTGAAGCACCAGGGTACCGCACCAAGGGAGGGCAGACGGAAGGCACTAGAGGTCTAATCAGCATTCCTGCAGAGAAAAACTCCTCCCGGCCACGCGTGGTAATCCCAGTACTTGGGAGGCTGAGACAGGAGGATCGCAGGTTCGTGGCCAGCCTCAGCTACTTAGTGAAGATCCGCAACTTAGTAAGACTCTATTTCAAAATAAAGTCTAAAAAATAGGACTGGGGTGTATCTCGGAGATAGAATGCCCCTGGGTTCAATCCTCAGTACTGCAAAATAAGACAAACAAAAACAAAAAAACTCCCCTTCAAAGGTGAAATTAAACTTCTTTGTGGTGCAGGTTAGGGGACTTCCACCAAGTCCCACTGGTGAAGTGCTTTCATGCAGGCCACCCTGGACCACCTGGTAACGCTGACCTTCCTCGGTTCTCAGTCTCCTTCCACCCAGTCATGCTCCTTTGACTGTAAGTTGGTGTGTGTGTGTGTGTGTGTGTGTGTGTGTGTACTGGGGATTGAACCCAAGGGCATTCTACCTCCAAGCTTCATCCCCAGCCCTATTTTTTTATACTTTATTTTGAAACAGGGTCTCACTAAGTTGCAAAGGGCCTAAGTAGCGGAGGCTGGCCCTATACCTGATCCTCCTGTCTCAGCCTCCCAAGTACTGGGATTACAAGCGTGCGCCACCTTTCCTGGTTGACTATAAGAGTTTTTGCTTTGTTCTCCCACCCTGGCATCACAGAACCAAAAATTTTATTACGATACAACTTATTTTCCCATTTTGATGACTTTTTTTTTGTGGTACTGGGAACGGAACCCAGGGTCATTCTAGCTCTGAGCTATACCTCCAGCCCTATTTTTTATTCTTTATTGTTTTATTTTTTATTTTTATTTTTTGGTGGTACTGGGGTTCCTGGAAGCCCTTCTACCTCCGGGCTACACTCCCAGACCTATTTTATTTTTAGAAACAGGGTCTTGTAAGCCAGCATAGCTGGCTTCAAACCTGTACAATCCTCCTGTCTCCACCTCCCAAGCACGGGGATTACAAGCGTATGCCACCATGCCAGGCTTTATTCTTTATTTTGAAACAGGGTCTCACTGAGTTGCAAAGGGCCACACTAAAGTAGCTGAGGCTTTCCGCGAACCCAGATCCTCCTCTCTCAGCCTCCTGAATGCTGGGGTTACAAGCGTGGGCCACCATGCCCAGCTTTGATGACTTTTTTTTTTTTGGTGGCACTGGGGTTCCTGGAAACCCTTCTACCTCTGGGCTATGCTCCCAGACCTATTTTTATACTTTTTAATTTGGAAACGGGTCTCTTAAGCCAACGTGGCTGGCTTCAAACCTGAGCGATCCTCCTGTCTCTGCCTCCCAAGCGTGGGGATTACAAGTGTGCGCCACCACGCCCGGCTGATGACTTTTTAAAAATAATTCAACAAGGCAACTGAAGCACACTAAGGCAGTAGAGAGGAATGTCTAACCCACAGCCAGGCTGCCTTGGTTGAATTTCTGCTCTACCAATGACCAGGTGTGTGGCCTTGGGCAAGTTACTTTGTGCTTCTGTATCTTGGTTCATTACAATAAAACCAGGAATGACTTGTAGTGTTCTGAAGCATAGTAGCATGACTAAGGTTGATAACAATTAATTGTAAGTTTCAAAATAACCAACAGGAAGAAATGGTAAGTGTTTGGAGTGATGGATACATTGTTCACATCTAATCATTGCACACTGTCCACTGCACACTGTATATAATGTACTGAAGCCGGTCGTGGTGGTGCACGCTTATAATCCCGGAGCTTGGAAGGCGGAGACAGGAGGATCGCGCTGGTTCGGAGCCAGCCTCACTGGCTTAAGAGACCCTGTTTCCAAATAAAAAAATATAAAATAGGTCTGGGAGTGTAGCCCGGAGGTAGAAGGTCTTCCAGGAACCCCAGTACCACCAAAATAAATAAATAAATAATTAATAAATAAAGTACTGAAATATCACACTACCTACACCCCATAAATAGGTGTAATTACTATTTTTAATTAAATTTTAAATTATTATTATTGTTATTTTTTCTGTGTGTGGTACTGGGAATGGGGCCCAGGGGCATTCTACCTCCAAGCTACATCCCCAGCCCTATTTTTTATTCTTTATTTTGAAACAGGGTCTCACTAAGTTGCGGAGGGCCTCGCTAAGTAGCTGAGGCTGTCTGTGAACCACGATCCTCCGGTCTCAGCCTCCCAAATGCTGGGATTACAAGCCTGCGCCACCACGCCCGGCTCAACTTTGCTTTCTTCATTGTGTAATAACAGAACAAAAAAGTAGTATGACAATTTATGTAGGGTTTATACTGAACCTGAATCTTTACTGCTGGCTCCTTGAAGTCGAACAAAAGCTTCTATTTGCGCTCTGTGTTTATTGACATTCAGAATTCCCTAAAATCATAATCAAGAAGCAGTGTGAAAAAAAAATTATTTTCTGCCTGATTTACCTGCAAAAGGTCTAGTTTTCAAAACTTAGGAAAATATCCACATGATATCTTACAGTTTAATGATCACTTTTTTTGGTACTAGGACTGAACCCAGGGGTATTCTACCTCTTATTTTTATTTATTTATTTATTTTTGCAATACTGTAGATGGAACCCAGGAGCATTCTACCTCCAAGCTATATCCCCAGACCTATTTTTTATTCTTTACTTTGAAATAGGGTCTTACAAAGTTGTGGAGGGCCTCACTAAGTACATGGGGCTGGCTTCAGACCTGTGATCTTCCTGTCTCAGCCTCCCAAAGTACTGGGATTATAACTGTTGGCCACCACACCTGGCTTGGCTTCTTAGATTTATTTATTTATTTATTTATTTATTTATTTATTTATTTATTTATTTTTGTGGTATTGGGGATGGAACCCAGGGGCATTGTACTTCCAAGCTACACCCCAGCCCTACTATTTAGTCTTTTTTATTTCAAAACAGGATCTCACTGAGTTGCGAAGGGCCTTGCTAAGTGGCTGAGGCTGCCTGAGAACCACTATCCTCTGGTCTCCGGCTCCCGAATGCTGGGATTACAAGTGTGCACCACCTTGCCCAGAACCTTAGTTAGTTAGTTTGTTTGTTTATTTGGAGTACTGGGATGGAACCCAGGGGCATTCTACCTCCAAGCTATACCCCAGCCCTATTTTTTTTATTCTTTATTTTGAAACTGGGTCTCACTGAGTTGCAAAGGGCCTCACTAAGTAGCTGAGGCTGGCTTCAAATCTGCAGTCCTCCTGTCTCAGCCTCCCGAGTACTTGTATTACAGGCATATGCCAGCACACCTGGCTGCTAATGATCACGTTTTCTAAGAATGATATTAATCACCAAAGTTTATTTTCGCCAGAGAAAATGCCATCATTTTGAACTACTCTCTAGCTATACCAAGTGCAATAAAATATTCACACTTTGGCTGGGCGTGGTGGCCCATGCTTGTAATCCCAGTGTTTGGGAGACCGAGATAGGAGGATCACACAGGTTTCAAAGCCAGCTTCAGCTACTTAGTGAGGCTCTCAGCAACTTAGTGAGACCCTGTTTCCAAATAAAGTATAAAAAAGGTCTGGGAGTATAGCCCGGAGGTAGAAAAGCCCCTGGGCTTCACCCCCAGTACCCCCCCACTCTGTGTGTGTGTGTGTGTGTGTGTGTGTGTGTGTGTGTGTGTGTTTTCATACTTTCTAAATTAGGGATTTTAGTGTGGTGTTCTCAGGCAGAAGCTCGGCAGGCCTGCTCCTACACTCTGCCTGTGCAACGCTCAATGTACAGCACAACTGAGAACGCTACGACACAGGAGCTTAGGCGTGACAGGCCTGGCTACTCCTATCTGTCCCGTGTCCAGTCTATGGACTAAGCAGCCTGTGATGGAGGCCAGCACAGAAGATGGCTGGTCCTGACACAGATTCTCTTTCTCTCTTTTCTTTTTCCACAGTACTAGCTATCAAACCCAGAGACCTACACATATAAAGTAAGAGCTCTATCACTGAGCTACATGCCTAGCTCATTGTGTGTGATACTAGGGATTGAGCCCAGGGGTATCTTACCTCCAATCTACACCCCTGCCCTATTTTACTTTTTATTTTGAAACAGGGTCTTTTTAGGATGCTGAGAGTCTCACTACTTGCTGAGACTGGCCTTGAACCTGTGATCCTCCTGTTTCAGTTTCCCATGTACTGGGACCACAGGTGTGTGCCACCCTACGTGGCTTGCATGGCTCTTTGTTTAAATTTTACTTGGAGACGGACTCTCCCTAAGTTGCCCAGGCTGGTCTCAAACTTGTGATTTTCTGGCCTCCGCCTCCCGAGTAGCTGGGGTTACAGGCGTGCACCGCCATGCCTGGCTACAAGGGTGAGTCCTCATTCCCGTCCTTACCTGGAGATAGCGTCCAGATTTGATTCCAGCTTCGAGCACCTCCAGGGGAAGGTGTTCTGGGTACTCCCTCCCGCGGCTCTCCTGACTCTCGTTCTCCCTCTCCCGTCGAGACTGAAGGATAGATTCCCAGAGCTCATGAGCAGCCTTGAAATCTGGCCAAAAGTTGTCCAGGTAATTCTGCATTTCATAAAGGGATAGAGAAACAGGGTCAGAAGACAGTAATTCTTCAATACACTGCTACGAAAAGATCCTGCCTTGGAACTGCTGGCTGCGAGTGTCAGGTGAGCACTGCCTCCTGAGCCTCAGGCCACGGCACACTTCCTGCTTGCTCATCAGTCCCTGAGGCCTTGCCAAGGGACCCCAGGCAGGCTGGGCCACGGCTTGCTGCTGTCGCCTGGGCTCCCTGCACTTTCAAAGCTCTCCACCATGCATCCAGGCAGCTCGTCCTTCCACGCACTGCACTGCCCCAAGCTACGGCTTCCTGGCAGTGGACAGGGAAAGCTCCCGAGTGTGCAGTCTTACCTTTTTAAATGTGATTTTAATTCAGTACTAAGTCTGAGGCAGAGTGGCACATTCTGTTTTCTCAAATCGCAAAGAAAACAAATCATCCTTCTTGTCAGCTCTAACTTTCTTCCCGTTAACTTCTGGGTCTTGTTCAAATTGCCTCCTTTCTCCTCCTCTTCCTTCCAGAAGTTCTGTGTGTGCTAACGTCAGTACCCCGATTCCATGGGCCCTAAACACTAACCAACGCCGAGCCTCTACCCCTGTGAACTAGCTCTGCAAGAGGGATTGACCGTCTTGGCTCTTCTCCATCTAACTTCGAGTCCCCAAAGAAAATTCTGCACTTCCCTCTCCTCTGAGCTCCACAGTCTCTCCTTTTTCTACTATCATTCACCTCCATGAGACCCTTAGTCAAGCAGCTTGCTTGAGAAACACTATCCAAAATAAAACTGTCCTATACTACTGGACTACAAAGAAAAGTAATTTTCACAAAAAGTAGAAAAATGTAATTTTACTCAACTGTCCTCTGCAGGAACAAGACATGATATATTGCAACAGCAGAAACGAGTGACACTGCCATTAATATCTGGCGCCCTGGAACTCTCTGGCATGCCAAAACACTTTTTATAGCAGGGCCAAGAACATTCTATTGGCAAATCTTTAGCAATACATGCACTGGGGACCCCTTATAGAATCTACAATTCAAAATCCAACCAGACTTTCTGTAAACTGACCGGAGAAGGAAAGGCTTCCTTTTAGTTTCTGCATCAAAAAATAAAATCAACCAGTAGAAGTTGATTGACTGACTGAGCAGACAGACCAGTCATCTACTGAGAGATGAACAGTCATCCGCTCTTCTCAAAAGGTACTTAAGAGATAGGAAGACCTGGGTTGCCATGGCAGCCGGAAGCAACTGGCACTGATAATACCGCTCCTGCCTGTGATCTTTACCACGCTGATCTACAGCCTTGACATAAGTAATGTCACCTCTCAGCCCCTTCACGTTTCTCTACTAACCCACGAAAGACTGTGGAATAGTGAAGAAGAGATAAAAAAAACAAGTCTGGCCTTCAAACCTCAAAACAAAACTGGGTGTGGTGGCGCACAGCTGTCATCTTACTACTGGGGAGGCTGACATAGGAGGATTACAGGTTTGAGGACAGCCTCAGCAATTTAGCGAGACCCTGTTTCAAAATTTTAAAAAGGGCTGGGGATGTAGCTAGGGGGTAGAAAGCCCCTAGGTTCAGTCCCTAGTGTCCCCCAAACCTCCCCATACAAATCTTTCAACACAAACCTTAAAAAAGTTTGTGTTTTGTGTGTATCAGAAAAACAATCTGTGAGGCAATTTAGCTTGGTGGTTAGAGCTTTGGGATCAGACTGACCCCAGCCCTTCCAAGTTCTATCGTGTGACCTTGGGCAAGCAGCTCAGCCTTGCTTTCATTCATTCATTCACTCATTCATTCACTCACTCATTTATTCTTGGCGTGGTATTAGAGGTTGAGCTCAGACGCATTCTATTTCTGAGCTATACTTTCAGCCTTTTATTTTATTTCATTTCAGTACTAGGATAGAACCCAGGGGCATTCTACCTCTGAGGTATATCCCCAGCCCTATTGTTTGTTTGTTTATTTATTTATTTATTTATTTATTTATTTATTTATTTATTTATTTATTTATTTTTGCGGTACTGGAGATGAAAACCAAGGGCATTCTACCTCTGGGCTATATACCCAGCTCACTTTTTATTCTTTATTTTGAAACAGGGTCTCACTGAGTTGCAAAGGGCCTCACTAAGTAGTAGCTGAGGCTGTCCATGAACTGCGATCCTCCTGTCTCAGCCTCCCAAATGCTGGGATTACAAGTGTCCACCACCATGCCTGGCCTTTATTCTTAATTTGAAACAGAGTCTCACTAAGTTGCGAAGGGCTCCACTAAGTAGCTGAGGCTGGCCACGAACCTGGATCCTCCTGTCTCAGCCTCCTAAGTACTAGGATTATAAGTGTATGCCACCACACCCACTTTTAATTCTTTATTTGAAACAGGTCTCACTAAGTTGCAGAGGGTCTCACTGCACTGGATTACTGGGATTACAAGCATGTGCCACCACACCCAGCTTATTCCAGCCCTTTTAATTTTTGTTATTTTATCTTATTTTATTTATTGTTTGTTTGTGGGTCTGAGGATGGAACCCAGGGGCATTTGACTTCTGAGCTACACCCTTTTCCCTTTTTTTTTTTTTTATTGTTTATTTTGAAACAGGGTCTCATTAAGTTACAGAGGGCCTCACTAAATAGTTGAAGCTGTCCGCAAACTGTGATCCTCTGGTCTCAGCCACCTGAATGCTGGGATTACAAGCGTGTGCCACCATGCCTGGCTTATTTTATTTTTATTTTTTGTGTGGCAATGGAGATTGAATACAGGGGCATTCTACCTCTGAGCTACACCCCAAGACCTATTTTATTTTAGTTCATTTGTGGTCCTGGGGATGGAACCCAGGAGCATTCTACCTCTGAGCTATACCCTCAGCCCTATTTTTTATTCTTTATTTTGAAACAGGATCTCACTGAGTTTCAAGGTCCTAAGTAGCTGAGGCTGTCTGTGAACCAAGATCCTTGTCTCAGCCTCCCAAATGCTGGGTATACAAGGATGTGCCACCATGCCTGGCTAACTCAGCTCTATTTTTTATTCTTTATTTTGAAACAGGGTCTCACTGAGTTACAATGGGCTTCACTAAATAGCTGAGGCTGTCTGTGAACCGCAATACTCCGGTCTCAGCCTCCCAAATACTGGGATTACAATCATGTGCCACCATGACTGGCTTTTTATTTTGAAAAAGGGTCTTGCTAGGTTAATGAGAGTCCCACTATATGCTGAGGCTGTCCTTGAACCTGAAATCCTCTTGTTGCAGCCTCTCAAGTACTAAGAGTATAAGGGTATCCACCATACCTGGCTTATTTTTTAATTTGAAACAGGGTCTTGCTAAGTTGCTGAGGCTAGCCTCAAACCTGTAATCCTCCTGTCTCAAGTACTGGGATTATAGGGTGTGCCACCATGCCCAGCTAAAGTTTTCCTTCTTTATTTTCTCTTTTCTGTGTTGTCAAAGAGATCTGCAGCCTTACGGCTGTACTTAATACAGCACTATTTAGGAAATGAATTGTGTGTGCGTGTCCACACACAACCACGCCCATTGGACATACCTTGAAAGAAATCACAAACACTCCCTCAGTTTCACTTCCATACTGCTCAATTGCCTCTGCATCTTCTGTCACCATAACGACTGGCATCCTATCCTGGATGTGGTGAAAGTACCAAACGGCCGCGTTGTATATGCTCCTGGAAAAGCAAGGCGCCCATGAGCACTCCCAAGGTGATTCGAGCTCTGTTCACACTGCAATACTTGGGCTTTGCCACGCCATTCTTGACCCATATAGATAACCATTAATTTATTTCCTCAACAAACACTTCCTGATGTCCATTATAAATAAGCCCTGGCTGGTCCTCTGGGGGATGCAAAAATAAATCAAAAAGCAAGCTGAGTGTGGTGGCACACGCTTGTAATCCCAGCATTCGGGAGGCTGAGACAGAAGGATCGCGGTTCGAGGACAGTCTCAGCTACTTAGTGAGGCCCTCCGCAACTCAGTGAGACCCTGTTTCAAAATAAAGAATAAAAAATTGGCAGGGGAGCCAGGCGTGGTGGCGCATGCTTGTAATCCCCGCGCTTGGGAGGCAGAGACAGGAGGATCGCGCAGGTTCGAAGCCAGCCACGTGCGCTGGCTTAGGAGACCCTGTTTCCAAATAAAAATGTAAAAATAGGTCTGGGAGTGTAGCCCGGAGGTAGAAGGGCTTCCAGGAACCCCAGTACCACCACCAAAAAAAATTGGCAGGGGGTGTAGCTTGGAGGTCAAATGCCTCTGGGTTCCATCCCCAGACCCGCAAAAAAAAAAAAAATAAAATAAAATAAAATAAAAAATAAAATAAAATCAGAAAGCACTGGAGAACTCTTCTCCCCTAAGACATTCAACCACCATAACTCACTTCTTTCTTCCTTCCTTCCTTCCTCCTTCTGTCTATTCTGAGGATTGAACTCAGGGTCATTCTACCTCCAAGCTACACTCCCATTATTTTTATTTTTTATTCTGAAATAGGGTCTTGCTAAACTACTGAGGGACTCACTAAGTTGCTGAGGCAGGCTTTGAACCTGCGATCCTTCTGTCTCAGCCTCCTATGTTCTGAGATTGCAGTTGTGCACCACCACACCAGCACTACTTTTTTTTTTTTTGTGTGTGGTACTGGGGATGGAACCCAGGAGCACTCTACCTCTGAGCTATACCCCCAGCCCTATTTTTCTTTCTTTCTTTCTTTCTTTCTTTCTTTCTTTCTTTCTTTCTTTCTTTCTTTCTTTCTTTCTTTTCTTTCTTGTACTGGGAGTGGAACCCAGGGGCTTTTCTACCTCCAGGCTATACTCCCAGACCTATTTTATATTTTAGTTAGAAACAAGGTCTCACTAAGTTGCTGAGAACCTCACTAAGTAGCTGAGGCTGGCTTCGAACCTGCGCGATCCTCCTGTCTCAGCCTCCCAAGCGCGGGGATTACAAGCTGCGCCACCGCGCCCGGCTTATTCTTTATTTTGAAATCAGGTCTCACTGAGTTGCAGAGGGCCTCGCTAAGTAGCTGAGGCTGTCTGCGAACCGCGATCCTCCCGTCTCAGCCTCTCACCTGCTGGGATTACAAGCGTGCACCACCACGCCTGGCTCTCTACTTTCATCTTGATGTGACCTAGAAACCAGGAGGCTCTGTCATCTTTAACACCCTTTAATTAAAGGGCTGGGCCATAGAGCAACCACGTGAAACGCCAAGCTATTGTGAAGACGAAGAAGCAAGTCTTTGGCTAGGAGAAAAACTAGGCTGCAAGTAGCTGAAGACCATGATCCACCAGGGTCTGATACAGAACCACAAGATATGCCTGGAACCTTCCTGAAAAGAACTCGAGTTAGGAGCTGGAGTCGTGGCCTGGTGAACTGTGTCCAGGACTGGAGTGCAGAGTGCGCAGGTGTGGACGGTCTGTGCCTGTGGACACCTGTTTCCCTGCCTGCAAATGAAGGTGCTTTGTCTACAGAGAGGAGCAGAGCTACTCTTGCCAGCGCCTGGACCCTGAAGGTTTAGCTGCAGTTCTGGTGGGCAGAGCCATCCTGCCTCAAGAGCCACTGGATGGTATTAATGCCCCGTGGGAGCGACGCTCAGTTAAAGGGGACAGCTAACTATGTGCCCTGGCCCCTGACTTTTGGGGTGCCTTCCGCAGCACACTCTGCGGGGCTTCTCAGTGGTTCCCTAGCGATACTGCCCGAGCTTTCATTTACCACATCAGCGCCACATCCTCTACTGTTCAGGCCCCTCTGTGCCCCTGTCCACACGTCCTCACTCCGGCTTCTGGGATCACTTCCCATACACACTGCATGCCTGAGGGCCAGCTCCAGACCCCCACGTCCCAGAACCACTTCAGTTTAATAAGACTGGTTAAGGATAGTAAATGGAGCTGATGATCTTATTAGCTTAAAGACAGGACTCCAAGCTGGGAGTGGTGGTACCTGCTTGTAATTCCAGTCCTTGGGAGGCTGGGACAGGAGGGTCGCACAGGTTCAGCTACTTAGTGAGGCCCTCTGCAACTTAGTGAGA
Source organism: Muscardinus avellanarius (assembly GCF_963383645.1). Taxonomy (NCBI): domain Eukaryota; kingdom Metazoa; phylum Chordata; class Mammalia; order Rodentia; family Gliridae; genus Muscardinus; species Muscardinus avellanarius. The sequence continues at coordinate 131,891,307 of NC_137788.1, read as the reverse complement.
CCTTGTTTCAATATAAAGAATGAAAAATAGGGCTGAGAGTATAGTTTGGAGGTAGAGTGCCCTGGATTCAATCCTCAGTACCACAAAAAATAAAAAAAGTAAATAAAAAAAAAAATAGAGCCAGGCATGGTGGCGCATGCTTGTAATTCCAGCATTTGAGAGGCTGAGACAGGAGAATCGTGGTTCGCGGACAGCCTCAGCTACTTAGTGAAGCTCTTTGCAACTCAGTGAGACCCTGCTTCAAATTAAAAAATAAAAAATAGGGCTGGGGGTGTAGTTTGGAGGTAGAATGCCCTGGGTTCCATCCCCAGTACTGCAAATAATAAGTAAGTAAGTAAGTAAGTAAGTAAGTAAATAAATAAAATAAAAAAGAAAAAGGCCTGGGGATGTAGGTTGGAGGTACTGGGTTCATCCCTAGTGCCAACAAGAACACACACACACCCAAAAGTGGGACTCCTTCCCCGCTTCACATACACACAAGCATTGAAGTTATGACTTCTACATCACTGGAAGGATCTGGTCTGCTATTAGGGTCTGAGGTAAACTTATTCTGGGTACCTATGTCTCTCTAGTTACTATCATTATTATTTTTTGGTGGATCAAACCAAGGCATCACACTTGGTAGGTAAATTGCTCTGGCACTGCGCGGTATCACCAGACCATTTTTTAAATTTTGAGACCGGGTCTCACCAAATTGCCTAGGCTGGCCTCAAACTTGGGATCCTCAAGCCTCAGTCTCCTAGAGTAGCTGGGATCACAGGCATGTGCCACATTACTCAGCTGCCCTAATTACAATTTTAAAAATCTAACAATTATGTCTTCAAAGGACATACCTAAAATACAAAAACAGCAAGTATTTCATTATTATTATTATTTGTTTTTTGGTGGTACTGGGGATGGAACCCTTCTACCTCCGGGCTACACTCCCAGACCTATTTTTATACTTTTTTATTTGGAAACAGGGTCTCTTAAGCCAGCGCAGCTGGCTTCAAACCTGCGTGATCCTCCTGTCTCCGCCTCCCAAGCGCGGGGATTACAAGCGTGCGCCACCATGCCCGGCAGTATTTCATTATTAATCAGGGATCCGAAACAAGTGTGGGTTTATTCTAGCATATTATATTAATTTGCAAAGAGCCCACGAGAAGAAATTAAAGAAGGTTCGTGAATTAACCACCGCGGCAGGTGCCATACCTGGTCTGCCATTTTTCCATGGATTCCCCTCTTTCCCGAGGGAGGTAGCAGTGCTGCTGGAATTCATTAGCGAAGAGGATGCAATCATGACGCGCATCCTTCAGGAGGTTCCGCAATCTGTTATACTGCCTGCAACACAGAGGAGAAAAATCAGTCTCGCGTGACAGGTACTCGTCTCTGGCCATCTCCTGCTAAAGACCAAAGAGCATGCGGTATTGAGAGCAAAAGGGTGATTGTGTAAAACCTGACGCAGCCACGCGGTGGCGCACGCTTGGAATCCCAGCATTCGGGAGGCCGAGACTGGAGGAATCGTGGTTCATGGCCAGCCTCAGCTACTTAGTGAGGTCCGCTGCAACTCAGTGAGACCGGTTTCAAAATAAAGAATGAAAATAGGGCAGGGGGTATAGATCGGTGGTCAAATGCCCCTGGGTTCCGTCCCAACCCTCAAAAAAAAAAACAAAAAACAGAACCCTATGAAGCTGGCGTGGTGGCGCACACTTGTAATTCCAGCACTTGGGAAGCTGAGATAGGAGGATCGCGTAGGTTTGAAGCCAGCCTCAGCTACTGAGTGAGGCTCTAAGCAACTTAGTGAGACCCTGTTTCCAAATAAAATATAAAATAGGCCCAGAGGTAGAGGCCTCTGGGTTCCATCCCCAGGACCAATAAACAAACAAACAAACAAACAAACAAACAAACCTGACAAACATTTTCGGCCTTTGCATCTGTGTTATTGGGCATAAAGTGTTCCTCAATTTCTTCTGCCAGAATGCACTGGGGCAGGGCTAGGTCACTGGTTTGCAGATTAAACTCTCTCTCCCAGTTCCCCTCAGAGACTATGTAATTATTATTATTATTATTTGTAGTACTGGAGATTGAACCCAGGGGCATTCTACCTCCAAGCTATACTCCTAGCCCTATGTTTTATTCTTTATTTTGAAACAGGGTCTCTAAGTTGTGGAGGGCCTAAGTAGCTGAGGCTGGCTGTGAACCTGCAACCCTCCTGTCTCAGCTCCCAAGTGCTGAGATTACAAGTGTGTGTCACCACGCCTGGCCTGGAACTTTATTTTTGTATCCCACTTTGTTCTTTAGATGGCATTAGCTTTAATACATTAAACTTTTTGTTGACAGGCCTAAAACGGATATGTAAGGAAAATAAGTTTAGGGATTTTTAAAAATATATATATACTGCGGATTAGACACAGGGACATTCTACCTCTGAGTCACACACACAGACCTTTTAATTTTTCATTTTAAAACAGGGTCTTAGGCCAGGTGTGGTAGCGCACGCTTGTAATCCCCGCGCTTGGGAGGCAGAGACAGGAGGATCGCGCAGGTTCGAAGCCAGCCGTGCGCGCTGGCTTAGGAGACCCTGTTTCCAAAATGAAAATGTAAAAAATAGGTCTGGGAGTGTAGCCCCGAGGTAGAAGGGCTTCCAGGAACCCCAGTACCACAAAAAAAAAAAAAAAAAAAAACAAAACAGGGTCTTATCTGGGTGCGGTGGCGCACGCTTGTAACCCCAGCATTTGGGAGGCTGAGACCAGAGGATGGCAGTTCACGACAACCTCAGCTACTTAGTGAGGCCCTTAGCAACTTAGTGAGACTCTGTTTCAAGAAAATAAAAAGACAAAAAAATAGGCCTGGGGTGTGGCTTGGAGGTAGAATGTCCCTGGGTTCCATTTCCAGTACTGCAAAACAACAACAACAACAACAACAACAAAAAACAGAAAACAGGGTCTTAGCCAGGCATGGTAGCACACACTTGTAATCCCAGCATTTGGGAGGCTGAGACAGGAGGATCACAGTTCGTGAACAGCCTCAGCTACTTAGTGAGGCCCTTTGCAACTTAGTGAGACCCTGTTTCAAAATAAAGATTAAAAAATAGGGTTGAGGGTGCAGCTCAGAGGTAGAATGCCCCTAGGTTCTATCCCCAGTACCACAAAAAATAAACAAAACAAAACAACAACAGAAAAACAGAGTCTTGATAAGTTGTTGAGACTGGCCTCAAACCTGCAGTCCTCCTGTCTCAGCCTACCAAGTACTGTAATCCCAATCCCTAAGATAGAAAAATTGCAGGTTCAAGGCTAGTGCATGGTAACCTAGGGAGAGCTTATTTCAAAATAAAAAATAGCCAGGCATGGTGGCTCTGTGATCACAGTACTTGGGAGAACGACAGGTTTGAGGCCAGCCTCAGTGACTTAGAAATCCTGTTTCAAAATAAAAAATTAAAAGGGCTACCTCAGAGGTCGAATGTCCCTAGCTTAATCCCCAGTGTGAAAATAAAAAGGCTGGGAGTATAGCTTAGTTGTAGAACACCACTGGGCTCAATACCCAGACACACACAAATTCTACATAAATGTGGATTCACTGTGAGATTTACCATGGGCTTAAAAAAGAATAAGTCTTTGGGAATTGGGGGTATAAAGAAAAACTCATATGCTGCTTTATACATTTCTACAATGCTTGAAGTTTTTAAAGTGAGCATTTATTTGTTACGCAGTAAAGGTTTCTGAAGAGATTTCATGAACCTCTGTAATTTATTATTTCAGAGAAAACACTAAAAAAAATACTGCCTGTTCTTCCTGATCTTATCTTGCCAGATGCTAGTTTCCCCATGTTGGACTTTCCAGCCTACTGAACTGCGAACCATTACATTTCTGTTCATTATAAATTACACAGCTGGAGCGAGGCATGGTGGCATATGCCGCTCATCCCCGTCCTTGGGAGGCTGAGACAGGAAGATTAAAGCCCGCCTCAGCAACTTAGTGAGGCTGACAGCAACTCAGCAAGACCCTGTCTCAAAATTAAAAAGTCAAAATAGGGCTGGAGGTATAGCGTAGAGGTAGAATGCCCCGGGGTTCGACCCCAGCACCACACTCACACACACACAGATTACCTCGGTGGGCTAGGGACTAGCGGTGGGAGGCGGGGCCGCTGCTGCCCTTCCCGGGGTAGAGGTCTGGCCACTGGCACCTGAGGCCATATTCCAGGTCCCTCCCCCATCTACCTGCCTTTCCCTTTTCAAAGTGAGTGTGTGTGTGTGTGTGTGTGAGAGAGAAAGAGAGAGAGAGAGAGAGAGAGATAGAGAGAGAAGAGAACCCTGCTATTTTCACTGTATTCTTTTTTCCCCTTTTCACAGAGAAATAACTCTACAAATAGTCAAAAATAAATAAGTTACCTGCCCGCAGGCATTCTGCTCTGGTTGCCAAACTAGACCAAGGTGTGCTGACCGATCTCCCTGGGTGCGTGGCTGACCACCTCATGCCCTCCCAGCCTGCACACCCTGGCAGTACGCACAGACTTACTGCAGTTACTTCTTGACACATGATCCCCTTGCTAACCATCTTTCATTCTGGCAAATACTCTCCACACTCTTGCCACGCACCGGGTTTGTGCTGGGCGGGGGGGGGGGGGGGGCTACAGCGCTGAAGGCCCTGGGGATGGCGGCCAGGCCTCCCACGGCAGGTGGACCGCGCCTGAGCCGAGGGCGGTGCCCTCTGTCTATAGCAGCGCTGACCACCGTGAGCAGACCAAAAAATCCAAACCAGAATTACCTAAGATCCAGCACTCCCACTTTTGGGTACATCGCCCCAAAAGACAAAGGTGTTTGTGGACCATGTTCAAAGCAGCATTATTTGCAGTAGCCAAGAGGTAGAACACCCTATTGACAATGGGTGGAGAAACAAAATGCATATATTACTCTGTCTTTTGTTTTGTTTTGGGAATTGAACTCAGGTATTTTCTTTTCCTTTTTGTGGTATTGAGGATGGAACCCAGGGGCACTCCAACTTCAAGCTACACCTCCAGCCCTATCCATCCATCCATTCCTTCCTTCCTTCCTTCCTTCCTTCCTTCCATACATTTGCAGTACTGGGGACTGAACCCAGGGTTATTCTACCTCTGAGCTACACACCCAGACCTATTTTGTATTCTTTACAAAGGTCTCACTGAACCTGGGTGTGGTGGCGCACGCTTGGCTTGTAATCCCAACATTCGGGAGGCTGAGCCCCGAGGGCCACAGTTCGCGGACAGCCTCAGCTACTTAGTGAGGCCTTCTGCAACTCAGTGAGACCCTGTTTCAAAATAAAGAATAAAAAATTGGGCAGGGGGTGTAGCTCAGAGGTCAAGTGCCTCTGGGTTCCATCCCCAGACCCGCAAAAAAAAAAAAAAAAAAAAAAGCTGTCCCCAAACCACGATCCTCCTGTCTCAGCCTTCCAAATGCTGGGATTACAAGTGTGCACCACCATGCCTGGCTCTGAGTGGTTTTCTACCTCAGAGCTACTCCCTAGTTCTATTTTATTTTTTATTTCTAAACGGGGTCTTGCTAAGTTGTTGATGCTAACTCAAACGTGTTTCTCCTGTCTCTGCCTCCCAAGTACTGCTATTACAGATATCTATCGCTGGTCTGGTTGTTACCATTATCGTCATCATTATTATTATTTTTAATTTTGAACCAGGGTCTTGTTAAGTTGTTGAAGTTGGCCTTGAACCTACCATCTTCTTGTCTCAGTCTACCAAGTGTTGGGATTACACATGCACCACCATGCCTAGCTACTCTGTTTTTACTTATTTTTTTTATTTTTTGCAGGTCTGGGGATGGAACCCAGGGGCATTTGACCTCCGAGCTATACCCCCTGCCCTATTTTTATTCTTTATTTTGAAACCGGATCTCACTGAGTTGCAGAGGACCTCGCTAAGTAGCTGAGGCTGTCCGCGAACCGTGATCCTCCAGGTCTCAGCCTCCCGAATGCTGGGATCACAAGCGTGCGCCACCACGCCCGGCTGCTACTCTGTTTTAAAAAGGAAGGAAAATCCAGGCATGGTGGCACTCACTTGTAATCCCAGTACTTGGGAGGCTGAGACAGGAGGATGGCAGGTTTGAGGCCAGCCTCAACAATTTAGTGAGACTCTCAGCAACGTAGCAAGTTTCTTGTTTCAAAACAAAAAATAATAAAAAAGAAGCAAATAAAAATAAAATAGGGCTGGGGGTGTAGCTGAGAGGCAGAATGGCCCTGGCTTCAATCCGTGGTACCATAACACAACCATTAAAGGATGGAAATCCTGACACCTGCTGTAACGTGGCTAAAACTTGCCATCTTACACTGAGTAAAATAAGCCAGTTCCAAAAAGACAAACACGTTGTGATTCCAGTTACAGGAGATACCTTAGAGTAGTTGAACACATAGAGACAGATGCCAAACAGTTACTTGGGGGGGGGTCAGGGAGGAGAGTTAGTGTATATGGACTGGGTACAGAGTTTGAGTTGGGAGAGAGAAAAACGTTCTGAAGATGGTGACGGGATGGCTGTATAGCACTGCAAACATACTTAATGTTGAATACTAAAAAATAGTTAAAAGGTTTTTTTTGTTTTTGGTGGTACTGGGGGTGGAACCAGGGGCTTTCTACCTCCGGGCTATACTCCCAGACCTATTTTATATTTTATTTGGAATCAGGGTCTCACTAAGTTGCTGAGAGCCTCACTAAATAGCTGAGGCTGGCTTCGAACCTGCGTGATCCTCCTGTCTCAGCCTCTCAAGTGCGAGGATTACAAGCATGTGCCACCACGCCCGGCTAAAAGGGTCAAGTTTTATGTGTATCTTTCCATCTTCCCACAGTTTACAAAAAGAGCTAGGCTACTTGGGAAAAGCAAAATAGAACCACCCATGTCAGCGGGGTAAGTCCTTTAAGGACTTAAGGAGGTGTGCGGGTTGGGACGGCTTCCTGGAGCAGCGGCCCTAGAGCTAAGGGTGAATGGTACCAGCTCGGTAGACCTCCGGCTAGACGGCAGGTTCCGGGAGCAGAGCGGGGATGACTGCTCAAATCAGGACGCGACAGGCTGCTTTCCTGTATCTTTGGTGCTTGGCTCCCTGCAGGGGTTCAACAAATGTCTCCCCAGTGAACAAATGAAGGCAACCTCCTGCCACAGGAAGCCAAGTCCAGGATAACAATGTCTCTGAACAAGCGCTGACATCCTCAGAAACCCGGCTTCACATACTCATGTCCAGACAGGGGGGTTCTTATTTTCTTTTTTTAAATTTTTTTAATTTTTTCTCTTTTTTTTATTGAAAGTAAATGGCATACATTTAAACTGTACTTGTTGCTCTCGTCACCCCCAGACAGGGAGATTCTGAAATTTAGCCCTTGCCCCAAAATGACAGGCCGCAAGTCAGACCTAGGGATTACCACCAAATCGAGTAATGCTGAGCCTTCCTAATATTTAGACAAATATCTATGCTAAAATAATCTTCTAGCAGGGCGTGGGGGTGCACGCTTGTAATCCCCGCGCTTGGGAGGTGGAGACAGGAGGATCGCGCAGGATTGAAGCCAGCCAAGCTGGCTTAAGAGACCCCATTTCCAAAAATAAAAAAGTATAAAATAGATCTGGGAGTGTAGCCCGGAGGTAGAAGGGCTTCCAGAAACCCCAGTATCACAAAAAAAAAAAAAAAAAAAAAGGTCTGGGAGTACAGCCCGGAGGTAGAAAGCCTCTGGGTTCCACCCCCAGTACCCCCACCCCACACACATGAAATAATTTTCTGAATTTTAGGTTTCACGCCCATATATTCTTAGACTTTTAGTGTATGTTTCCATTTTTCAGCTACCTATCAGCCAGATAAAACAAATGAACAGATGGCACAAAAATACTAACGGGAAAAGCAGGGAGCAAGCAGCGAATCACTGGGAATGTGACAGTGAGGCTTTTGGTAGACATGCGGGCTTGTGCTCATAATTTAATACTACATGCATACGGCAGAGTTACATTTTCTGCTAGTCAGGGTTTCTAGTGCTTGTGATGGAAAAGATAGACAAGGACCTGTGTGGAGTCAGCACAGAGCACCATGGTGCCTGGTACAAGTCAGACAGGAATGACAGCGGAGCAGTGATTCAGAGATGCAATAAAGGTAAAAATATCTTAAGCTTTAAAAACTTCAGTCTGGCTGGGCATGGTAGCGCAGGCTTGTAATCCTAGTACTTGGGAGGTCGAGACAGGAGGATCATGGTTCACAGACAGCCTCAGCAACTTGAGAGGCCCTCTGTAACTTAGTGAGACCCTGTTTCAAAATAAAGAATAAAAAATAAGCCGGACATGGTGGCGCACGCTTGTAATCCCCGCGCTTGGGAGGCTGAGACAGGAGGATTGCACAGGTTCGAAGCCAGCCTAAGCTACTTAGTGAGGCTCTCAGCAACTTATTGAGACCCTGTTACTAAATAAAAATATAAAATAGGTCTGGGAGTATAGCCCAGAGGTAGAAGGCCTCTGGGTTCCACCCCCAGTACCACCAAAAAAAAAAAAAAAATGTTTATCAGCTACTTAGTGAGACCCTCTGCAACTCAGTGAGACCCGGTTTCAAAATAAAAAGAATAAAAAATAGGGTAGGGGGTGTAGCTTGGAGGTCAAATGCCTCTGGGTTCCATCCCCAGACCCGCAAAAAAAAAAAGGGGGGGGGGCTGGGGACGTGGCTCAGTTATAGAGCGCTTGCCTGGCAAGCATGTGGGTTTGGTTGCCAGCACGGCAAAAAAAAAATAATAATAAAATAAAATAAAATTAAAATGAGCCAGGCATGGTGGTGCACACTTATAATCCCAGTACTTAGGAGGCTGAGACAGGAGGATTGCAGTTCACGGCCAGCCTCGGCTACTTAGGGAGGCAGGTCTTCTGCAACTTAGTGAGACCCTATTTCAAAATAAAGAATAAAAAATAGGGTTGGGGGTGTAGCTTGGAGGTAGAATGCCCCTGGGTTCAGTCCCCAGTATCTCTCACACACACACACACACACACACACACACACACACACACACACACGATGATGATGATGATGATGATAATAAAACTCCAGTCTAATAATAATAATAATAATAATAATAATAATAACAAAACTCCAGTCTTACAGAAAACCCCCAGATTCCTTGAATTGGCTTGGATGTTTCCCAAACCTCTATCATCTAAATATTTCTTTCTCTCTTTTATTTATTTTTATTTTTATTTTTTATTTTTTTTTTGCGGGTCTGGGGATGGAACCCAGGGGCATTTGACCTCTGAGATACACCCCCTGCCCTATTTTTTATTCTTTATTTTAAAACTGGGTCTCACTGAGTTGCAGAGGGCCTCACTAAGTAGCTGAGGCTGTCCGCGAACCGTGATCCTCCAGGTCTCAGCCTCCCGAATGCTGGGATTACAAGCGTGCGCCACCACGCCCGGCTTTCTTTCTCTCTTTTAGTACTGGGGATTGAACCCAGACACATTCTACCTCTTGAGCTACACTGCCAGCCCCTTTTTTGTTTTGAAACAGAGACTCGCTAGGTTACTGAAAGTCTCACTACATTGCTGAGGCTATCCTCAAACCTGCAATCCTCTTGTCTCAGCCTTGCACGTACAGCAAAGACAAATGTGCACCACCGGTCCTGGCTTCCAGGCCTCTTTTCCAACAGGTCCAGTAATCTTAGCACAAGACTCCCATCATGTTTTCCTACCCTGCTTAAAAGCCTTCCCTGACATGCCTGCCACTCAGGAGGCCTTCTGCCTGACTAGGGCAGGCTCCGGCTCCCTGAGCAGACTCCTGAGCACACTCCTGCCCCTTCGTGGATGAAGCAGGGCAGTTTCCTCTGTCTAGGGAGCTCTTCTCCTTTCTCCACCTGTCTACTCCCCCCAGCCCTTAGAGCTAGCTGGGGCCAAGACCCCAGCCCTGGACTTTGTGCATTCGTAACAGCCGCTGTCCATGTCTGTTTGTGAGACTACCTGACTCCTGCCCGTCCCTCCCCCATCAGGACAGAACCTGTCCTTGTTTACCACTGAATCCTTAGGGTTAGCAGTTTCTAAAACTGATAGTCCCTCAAAACACAGTTGTTACGTAAGCAACCGCACATCTAAACACATGAGTGTGGTGGACAGGGTAGCCTTAGAGTTACCAAGTGACTCCTCATAAGCATTTGAGGACCATGAGATGACAGATGCGGCTATCCTGATCAAAGACTTCACACTGCAAACACCGACTGGTACAATATGCTTAGGAGAACAGGCATTCTCTGCACTGACATTACCGAAATCAAAATACAAAGTCATGTTACATATAGAGCCGGATTAAAGGCTAGGTCTTTCTCTTGTTAAGTCCAATTCTGGCGATCTCATTTCAGTAACGCAGTGGCATCTGCCACACTCAATTAGACGAGGCCTTCTGCATCCTGTGTTCTATCCCTGAGGGTGCCTCATTTACAGATGCAAAATATTCGGGGGAAAAAAGGAATTTCAACTGTGCTGAAAATGTACAGCTTTTCTTTTCCCTCCACAATATAGTGTAACAACTGTTTACATGGCATTAACATTGTATTAGATAATTTAAATATTCTAGAGATTATTTAAAGCATGCATTCTCAGACTTTAGTATTCTTGGAAAGTCTTGGAGCCAGTGCTCCTACCACTGATCTGTACCCCAATTCCTTCTTTATTTTTTTATTTTGAAATAGGGTCTCAGCCGGGCATGGTGGTGCATGCCTGTAATCCCGGTAGTTGGGAGGCTGAGACAGGAGGATTTCACGTTTGCAGCCAGCCTCAGCTACTTAGTGAGATCCTCTGCAACCTAGTGAGACCCTGTTTCAAAATAAAGAAAAATAGGACCGGGTGTGTAACTCGGAGGTAGAATACCCCTGGATTCAATCCCCAGTACCACAAAAACAAACAAATAATAAATGTAATTTTTGTCAATTAAAAAATAAATTTATACTTAACAATTATGAAGGCCAAATTAATAAAACTAAATTCCTGGATTTTATATATTCAGCAATTTTGACAGGGGGTATTGGGGCTGAGGTCACAGAACCATGCTATGCAAGTGTTTATCACTCAGAGAAACCCCCAGTTCTCCTATCTATCTATCTATTGATCTATCGATCAATCAATCTATTTATTTTAGTGGTTGAGATTAAGCCCAGGGGCATTATACCTCTGAGCTACACCTCCTTCCCTATTCTATTTTTTATTTTGAAACAGGGCTTCACTAAGTTGCTGAGGCTAGCAGCAAACCTGTGATTCTCCTATCTCAGCCTGCCAAGTACTGGGGTTACAAGTGTGCACCACCATGCCTAGCTCCTTTTTATTTATTTATTGAGACAGGGACTCACTAAATTACTGAGGATGGCTTCGAACTTGCAATTCTGCATCAGCCTCCTTAGTGGCTGGGATTACAGACATGTACCACCATGCCCAGCTCATAACAGAATTTATTCATTCATTTGTTCATACTGGGGATTGAACCCAGGGGCATTTTACCTTATTTATTTATTTATTTATTTATTTATTTATTTATTTATTGCAGGTCTGGGGATGGAACTCAGGGGCATTCGACCTCTGAGCTACACCCCCTGCCCTATTTTTTATTCTTCATTTTGAAACCGGGTCTCACTGAGTTGCAGAGGGCTTTACTGAGTAGCTGAGGTTGTCCGTGAACCATGATCCTCCGGTCTCAGCCTCCCGAATGCTGGGATTACAAGCGTGCGCCACCACACCCAGCTGGCATTTTACCTTTGAGGTACACCCCTAGCCCTTTTTATTTTTTGTTTTGAAACTGGGTCTCTCTAGGTTGCTGAGAGTCTTGTTATGTTGCTGAGGCTGGCCTCAAATCAGCGATCCTCCAGCCTCTCAAGTATTGGGTTTAGAGGTGTGCACCATCATGCCTGACTTTAATAATAGACTTTATTTACTTACTTTGTGGACAGAGTACTGAGGATTGAACCCAGGAGCAGTCTACCTCCAAGCTACACCCCCAGACCTTTTTATTTTATTTATTTTATGGTACTGGGGTTCCTGGAAACCTTTCTACCTCCGGGCTACACTCCCAGACACCTATTTTTTTTAATACTTTTATTTGGAAACAGGGTCTCTTAAGCCAGCAAGGCTGGCTTCGAACCTGCGCGACTCTCCTGTCTCAGCTTCCCAAGCACGGGGATTATAAGTGTGCGCCACCACGCCCGGCTAATTTTTTTGTTTTTGAAACAAGAGTCTCATTAGGTTGCTGAGAGCCTTCACTGGAGGTTGCTGAGACTGCAACCTGTGATCCTCCCATCTCAGCCTCCCAAGTACTAGAATTACAGAAGCAGAACACCACACCCACCTTCATAATACATTTACAATGGCAGTGGGGATTGAACCCAGAGCATTCTATATCCTAGCTACACCCCCAGCCCTATTTTTTATTCTTTCTGTTTTTTTTTTTTTTTTTTGGTGTTACTGGGGGTGGAACCCAGGGGCTTTCTACCTCTGGGCTATACTCCCAGACCTATTTTATATTTTATTTGGAAACAGGGTTTAAGTTACAGAGAGCCTCACTAGGTAGCTGAGCCTGGCTTTGAACCTGTGCAATCCTCCTGTCTCAGCCTCCCAAGAGCGGGAATTAAAAGTGTGCGCCACCACGCCCGGCTTATTCTTTATTTTGAAACAGGGTCTCACTAAGTTGCAGAGGGCCTAAGTTGCTGAGCCTGACCGCGAACCTCTAAGTACTGGAATTATAAGTGTGTCCCACACCTGGCTCATAATATTTATTTATTTATTTATTTATTTGCAGTACTGGGGATGGAACCCAGGTGCATTCTATCTCCAAGTTACAGCCCAAGCCTTATTTTTGATTCTTTATTTTGAAACAGGGTCTCACTGAATTGCAAAGGGCCTCACTAAGTAGCTAAGGCTGTCCCTGAATCGCAATCCTCCTGTCTCAGCCTCCCAAGTACGGGGATTACAAGTGTGCGCCACCACTCCCGGCTTTCATAATAGATTTTTAAAGATCAGTCTCAAACCTATTTCTCCCAGAAGGCTTCTGGTTTAACCCCATACCCTATGTATACTTCTGCACTTTGGTGAATTCATATTTAATTATTATGTATGTGGCTATGGTGTATTATAATTGCCTTCTTGTTTCTTGCGTCTCACCCCAACAAGACAACAGGTTGCTGCGAGAGGGACTAAGATTTCTTATATTCCCCAAGGCCTGGAATTAACAACTTAAAAGTTCTCATCAAGCAGGGTATGGTGGTGCAAGCCTGTAATTCTATCAACTCGGGAGGCTGATGTAGAAAAGCACAAGTCAGAGGCCTGGGACAACACAGTGAGGCCCGGTCTCAAAACAGAATGAAAAAGGACTGAGATATAGAGTGCCCCTGAGTTTAATCCTCAGTACTGACAAAGCAACAACAGCAAAAAAAAAAAAAAAAAAAAAAAAAAAAACCCAAAACAAAAACAAAAAAAAACAAACCAAAAAAAGTGCTCATCAAATGGAGAAACCAGAGTATTATTACCATGAGGCCCTAGTTCATAATTCTTCATCTTTTGCTTTCACATTTAGTATATTCAGAGACACAAAGCACACTGGAAAAGCAATAAGTTTTTCATCCAGTTAACTACTTTTGAAATGTTCAGAAGAAAAGACATTTAAATTCCAACTCCTTATTTTTGAATGTCCCAGGAATGGGTTTTTAAAACAATCCTTAATATTAAAAATATTTTAGAAAACAGAAGTTGAAAAGGCTTTGCAGTGTGTTAGCGATCTGAATGATAATAACAAATTGATTTTAGTAGCAGAAATTGAAATACGACACCTGGAGCAGCATTTAAACCTGCATGTGTGTAAACATCTATATCTTTGTGTCTGTACAAAATCAACTCCAAGTCATCTTAAAATATTCTATCTGAAAAAGCCTGTACACAATCTAGGTAATGTACGTTTTTAACTGAGCGTATCATAAGGACAATTTGTCATTTTCATATCCAAATAAAAACACTTTATCTTTTACTACCAAGGTCTGAAGAAGCCACATTTGAAAAAAGAATAAACACATAGATTCTGCTTATTAAGTAATTTAGGATGTTAAGAGGTGGGATATATAATTCTGATGTTATTTCCATGTAGCCTAAAGTTCAAATCATAAAACCTTTCCCAGTGTTAAATGAAACAAAACTATTTTTTAGAGTATTTGTTTAAAAGGTGGACCATAAACCCGGTGTGGTGGCGCACGCTTGTAATCCCAGCATTCGGGAGGCTGAGACAGGAGGATCGCGGTTCGCGGACAGCCTCAGCTACTTAGTGAGGCCCTCTGCAACTCAGTGAGACCCTGTTTCAAAATAAAGAATAAAAAAATAGGGCAGGGGGTGTAGCTCGGAGGTCAAATGCCTCTGGATTCCATCCCCAGACCCCCCCCCCCAAAAGGTGGGCCATTATTCTTCATTAGGTACAAAGCAATTATTTTAGATTGGTTCAATTAGAAACCTTTTGTTTGGCAAATACAATTACCATGGTCGGTAGTGACACTAGCAATTTAAAAATAAAAGTTATTTCTGGTTTCATTGAATAAATAATTGCAAGTACAATTTGCATTCACAATAAAGGTTCTAATATTTAAGAGTACTCTTTTTTCCCCCCCAGGAAAAGAATGTATACTCCTTAGACAATGTATCTACAAATAAGATTAAATAATATACTTCATCAGCAAAATAAAAAAAAAAAAGAAACCAATAACACTGCTATCATAAAAATGCAAACTAAAAGTCGAGTCAGTCCAGAATCCTAAACACCTGCATCCTGGGGACACTGCAGATTATTGATCTGCAGTCAGATCTTTTAGCCAGGTGTTGAAGCAGAAACCTAAAATAATGTTACGGCATTCCTCACTAGCGATGAGAATCCCAAATTAGTTTCAAAAGTCCTTTCTGACAAAATAATGAATTCCTCCCTTCCCCTCCCAACAAGGGACCTCTTCTATATACAGAAAAAAAAAAAAATCTGCACTATACATAAATAAATAAAGCAAAAGAGATACCTCCGGCCTCTTTGATGCTGCACAGCTTGACAAGCCGTTTGCATGAAAATAATTCCCCTCAACTCTGGAAACTCAAGGATCTCAAGGTAATCAAGAACAACTTTCCAGTCTGGGATCACATAATGAGTCACGTCGGTAGACAAGAGCTTCCCCTCTGAAACATAATTCAAAATGGAATAGATTAGCTAACATTTCCAAACCCGGTTTATTACTATTCCAATGTCACGGTGCCCCGGTGTGTAAAATAACTTTCCATCTTAATTTCACCAGGAAGTTTTTAAAAGACAAGAAAAATCTACTCTGGTAGGAGCCCAAAGTTTAGGGAAATTCAGCACTTTTTTTTTTGAAGCTGTGATAAATACAAGCTCAACATAGTTTATGGTGTTGCCAGTGGCGCAGGAGAGAATGACTGATACTTTATAAACAAACATAGGCTGAATATTTCAGTGTTAAGTCATCACTGACACGCACACACATTCAGATAGAGCACACATATATCATATGTATACATAATATATATATAATATGTATAAATATGTATATATCGTGTATGATTCAGGCTTCCAGACAGGCTGAGAAGTGTCCAAGGCCCAGAAAGATAGAGTTGATTAGGAAAAGAGGCCTAACTTAGTGAGCCCTTGTTTCAAAACAAAAGTATAAGCCGGGGGTGGTGGCGCACCCTTGTAATATCAGCATCTGGGAGGCCGAGACAGGAGGATCGCGGTTCGAAGACAGCCTAGTGAGGCCCTCTGCAACTTAAGTGAGCCCCGGTTTCAAAATAAAGAATAAAAAAAATAAAGAATAAAAACTAGGGCTGGGGGGGGGGGGAGAGGAGGAGTATAGCTCGGAGGTAGAATGCCCCTGGGTCCCATCCCCAGCACCGCAAATAAATAAATAAATAAAGCATAAAACAGGGCTAGGAGTTTAGCTCCGAGGTAGAAGGCCTCTGGGTTCCATCCTCAGGACTACAAAAAATAAAAATCAAAATCGAAGAGGCTGGGTGCAAGCCAGGGCCAGGGAGCGTAAGGTCTAAGGCGGCTGAAGGCTGTAACTGAAACTGTAACCGAGCCGTAACCGAGACTGGACTGCACGCACTGGCCGCGGCGGCCGGGGCTCGGGTCGGGCCGCGCCTCCCGCGCCCGCGCCCGCGCCCGCCCGGGCCTCGGAGGCCTCGCCGCCCGCCCTCCCGGCCGCCCTCCCGGCCGCGCACCGTTGCGGCAGGCGGCGGGCCGCGGGCACAGCGCGCTGCGGCAGGGCACGCCGGGCCGCAGGTAGTGCTCGCGCACCAGGCGCAGCGTGCGGCCGCGGAAGGTCCTCAGCAGCAGCACCTTCTCCCGCTTCTGCAGCATGGCGGCATGGCGGCCGGGGACGGGGCGGGCGCGGCCCAGGCCCGCCCTCCAGCGCGCGCCGCCCAACGCCGCCGCCGAGCCGCGCGGGCCGCGGGCTCCCCGCACCCCGGCGGGAGGCTCCGGGGCAGCCACCAGCGGGACTGTCTCCGCCCCGGCTGGATGGGGGAGTGGGGCTTCCGTACTGTACGGGGCAGGGACCAGAGTCGTCGGCCCGGTGCTCTTGTTGTGCCTAAAAGAGCTAAAAAGCCGGGCGCGGGGGCGCACGCCTGTCATCCCAGCCTTTGGGAGGCTGAGACCGGAGGACCGCGGTTCGCGGACAGCCTCGGCTACTTAGGCCCTGTGCAACTCAGTGAGACCCTGTTTCAAAATACAGAATAAAAAATGGGGCTGGGGGTGTAGCTCCGAGGTAGAATGCCCCTGGGTTGTATCCCCAGTACCTCAAATAAATAATAAATAAATAAGCTGAAAAACTTAAAAAAAAAAAAATGAGCCAGCGACTCTGCTAGCCTGACATTTTCCCTTTAAAAATATACTTATTTAAATTTATTTTAAGCCAGGCGTGGAGACACACGCTTGTATTCCCAGCATTTGGGAGGCTGAGACAGGAGGATCCTGGTTGACAGCCTCAGCCACGCTGCCCCTTTGCAATGCAGGGAGACCCTGTTTCAAAATAAATTTTAAAAAATAGGACTGGAGGTGTCACTCGGAGGTAGAATGCCCCTGGGTTCCATCCCCAATACAACCAAAAAAAAAAAAAAGAAAAGAAAAGAAAGAAATTAATACAGGCAGATATTCTTACACTGCAGATAAGATGAAAACCAGCTCCTTTCCTTACAACAATTGTCAGCCTCAACTTTTTTTTCCCCCACTGAGGATTGAATCTAGAGGCATTCCAAGCTAGGCCTCTAGCCCAACTTTTATTTCTTTTTTTGGAAACTGAGTCTCACTAGGTTTCTGAGAGCCTGCTAAGTTGCCGAGGCTGGCTTCGAACCTGCAATCATCCTGTCTCAGTCTCTCAAGTACTGGGCTTGCAAATGTGTGCCACCATCTCTGGCTTCAGCCTCAACTTTAAGAGCATGGACATTTTCTGGCAGAGGGCTTCTTTAAAACTGCACAAAGCTGGGCGTGGTGGCACACACTTATAATCCCAGCGCTTTGGAGGCTGAGACAGGAGGGTGGCACAGGTTCAAAGCCAGCCTCAGCTACTTTTTTGTGTGTGTGGTACTGTTGATGGAACCCAGGGGCCTTCTACCTCCGGGCTACACTCCCAGACCTATTTTATATTTTATCTGGAAACCGGGTCTCTTGAACCAGCTGAGGCTGGCTTCGAACCTGCGCGATCCTCCTGTCTCAGCCTCCCAAGTGAGGGGATTACAAACGTGCGCCACCACGCCTGGCTCAGCCTCAGCTACTTAATGAGGCTCTCAGCAACTTAGTGAGACCTTGTTTCCAAGTAAAATATAAAATAAGTCTGGGAGCATAGCCCAGATGGTAGAAAGCCTCTGGGTTCCACCCCAAGTTCTACCAAAAAACAAAAAAACAAAAAAACAAAAAACAAAAAATCCCACCAAAAACAAAAACAAAAAAACCTGCATAGAACAATTACAATGTACCTCTCTACCTTTGCACTCTTTTCTTTTCTTTTTCTTTTTTTCTTTTTCTTTCCAGTACTGGGGTGTTGAACCCAGAACCCAATCTGTGTCCACAGTCCTTTTTTATTTTGAAACAGGGTCTTGCTAAATTGCTGAGGGTTTTGCTAAATTGCCCAGTCTGGTCTTAAACTTTTTTTTGTGTGTGTGGTACTGAGAATTGAACCCACAGACATTCTACCTCTGAGTTACACCCCCAGACCAATATTATTTATTTGGAAACAGAGTCTCATTATTTGCTGAGGTTGTCCTCAAACCTATAATCCTCCTATCTCAGCCTCCCAAGGACTAGGATTACAGCCATGTGCAACCACGCCCGGCTTTCTTTTCTTTTTCTTTATCTCTTTCCCTCGCTCTTTCTTTTTCTTTTTTTTTTTTTTTTTTTTTTGGGTACTGGGATTGAACCCAGGGCATTCTACCTGTGAGCTACACCCCCAGCCCTTTTTATTTTTTGTTTTGAAATGGCCTCACTAGGTGGCTGAGAGTTTCACTAAGTTGCTGACTCTGGTTTGGAACACGCAAACATGTGATCCTCCTGAATTTAGCCTCCCAAGTACTGGGATTATAGGCGTTTACCACCATGCTCTGTTGGCCTTAAATCTTCAGTACGCCCAGCTTCTTTCTTCATTTTTTGAGACAGGGTGTCTCTTGTACCAGTATTGGGAATGGCTTAGGAAGATTTGAGAAAGCTCTGATTATTAATAGACATATTTCAGAAATAATTGTGTCAAAATGGCAGACCTGGAGAGAGAAAGGCTTGGCTTCGGTCAGGAAGAAAACACCTATTAAAATTTAGATTGATTTAGCTAAAAGTAATTAGCAAGTCAATAGGAGAGCGGAGCTAGGGCTTCCTCTTTCTACAAGACAGATCTACACAATCTAGCTAGGATGGTAGCTAGAGACACCTTGCCACACCTTGCTGGGGGAGGAACCTTACAGGGACGTTTACTATGTCAGAATTACTTAAACAAGATGGAGGTCATGGGTATAAAAAGTCCGGTCCAGCCGGGCGTGGTGGCGCACGCTGTAATCCCTGCGCTTGGGAGGCTGAGACAGGAGGGTCGCACAGGTTCGAAGCCAGCCTCAGCTACTTAGTGAGGCTCTCAGCAACTTAGTGAGACCCTGTTTCTAAATAAAATATTAAAAAATAGGTCTGGGAATGTAACCCCAAGGTAGAAAAGCCCCTGGGTTCCACCCCCAGTACCACCAAAAAAATAAATAAAAAGTCCGGTCCATGTGCTGTATCTTGGGTGGGGCATTCATTTGAACCACCGTCCCACCCCATGCCATTTTGGCATGGGGCTGTAACTATCTTCTGTATTTCTACCTTTTTTTTTTTTTTTGGTGGTACTGGGGGTGGAACCCAGAGACTTTCTACCTCCGGGCTATACTCTCAGACCTTTTTTATATTTTATTTGGAAAAAGGGTCTCACTAAGTTGCTGAGAGCCTCACTAAGTAGCTGAGGCTGGCTTCGAACCCGTGCGATCCTCCTGTCTCAGCCTCCCAAGCGCGGGGATTACAAGCGTGCGCCACCACGCCCGGCTCTGTATTTCTACCTTTTTAATAAACTTTAAATCTTCAGCAAGAGTCCGGGCTAAAGTGTATTTTCCCTTAGCTCAGGACAAGAACCCGTGGTTTTTCTTTTTCTTTTTCTTTCTTTTTTTTTTTTTGTGGTTTGAGGGAAATTGTGTCCAGGACCCTAACAGGGGTCCCCGGGGACAGTTTCCCCAAAGCCATAACATTTCCACACCGTAACATCTCTGAGTGAGCCCACGCTGACCCTCGCAGCTTTAGACAAGGAGACACACACAGTCTCTTCTGAGATCACACACCCTTGACTGGATAGAAATCACTGTTCTCTAGCTGACTTGAACTTGACCTGCACCTGCAGCTTCACGCACAAGTGTCTCCAGCACCTCCCGCAGTTCAAAGGAGCGGGGCTTTGGCGTCCACTAATTTTACAGGGGAGGCTGAGTGGCCAAGGCTACCCAGTTATTAAGTGGGCTCAACATTCAATCCAGAACCTGGCTGAATCCAAAGCAGGTTCTTAAGTAATTACTGGGCTATTCACAGATGAATACAGGCCCTGCATCCAGGGAATTTTTAGTGTACTTGGCCAGCTCTAGTTAAGGCAGCTCAACCAGCTGGCTGGAAACACTGGAGCTTCCTAAGCTGCTGGAGTAAGCAGAACTGGGAGTGCCCTGCTGATCTCTCCACTCACTCCAGGGGAACACAAAAAATAGCCAAGGTTGCGGTGGTGCAGGGTAATTCCAGCAACTCCCCACAGAGGAGCAGGGTCTCGAGTTGAAGGCCAGCCTGGGCAACTTAGCGATCCTCGCAGCTCAGTGTGAGGCTGGGGAATTCAATCCTCAGTGATGCCAAAAGAAAAAGAAAAAAAAAAAAAAGGCAGCAACAGTAGCAGCCATGGCCCTTTCAGTGTACCTCTATGTCAAGCTACCCTGCTGTGCGAGATGCCAGGGGGAACTGAAGAAATAGAAAAATAATATGGGGTGGTCCCCAGGCCAGAGAGCCAGGAGGGCCCATAGGTGACCAGCAGTGCAGAAGGCCCTCCCTGATTCAGAAAGCCAATTCTAGAGAGCCCAGTGACAACAGTAGCCAACTTTGAGCTGGGCATGGCAGCACACATCTGTAATCCCAGTACTTGGGTGGCCGAGACAGGAGGACTGCAGGTTTGAGGCCAGCCTCAGCAACTTAGTGAGGGCTAAGTTTCAAAATAAATAAACACATAAAAAAGGCTGGGGATACCTGGGCGTGGTGGCGCACTGTTGTAATCCCTGTGCTTGGGAGGCAGAGACAGGAGGATCGCGCAGGTTCTCGAAGCAAGCTGCGCTGGCTTAAGAGACCCTGTTTCCAAATTAAAAATATATATAAAAATATATAATATATATACATAATATATATATAAATATATATAAAAATATATAAAATATATATAGGTCTGGGAGTGTAGCCCAGAGGTAGAAGACTTTCCAGGAACCCCAGTACCACCAAAAAACCAACCAACCAAACAAACAAAAGGCTGGAGATACAGTGTGAAGATAGAATGCCTCTGGAGTCAATTCCCAGTACCCTCCACCAAAAGCTGAATGTGTCCCCTACATAAAAATGCTTTATTTTAATTTCGAAGCCAGCCGCTCGCGCTGGTTTAGGAGACCCTGTTTCCAAAATGAAAATGTAAAAATAGGTCTGGGAGTGTAGCCCAGAGGGAGAAGGGCTTCCAGGAACCCCAGTACCACCAAAAAAAAAAAAAAAAAAAAAAAAAAAAGCTTTATTTATTTATTTACTTGCACTGATAATTTTTTTTTTTTTTTTTTTTTTTTTTTTTGCGGGTCTGGGGATGTAACCCAGGGGCATTTGACCTCCGAGCTACACCCCCTGCCCTATTTTTTATTCTTTATTTTGAAACCGGGTCTCACTGAGTTGCAGAGGGCCTCACTAAGTAGCTGAGGCTGTCCGCAAACCGTGATCTTCCAGGTCTCAGCCCAGCTTGCACTGAGAATTTTACCCAGGGGCCTTCTACCTCCAATATATACTCCCAGCCCTATTTTTTATTCTTTATTTTTGAATCTCTGCTCTTATCTCTGACTGGCACATGTTTAAATTCTTTTTTTGCCACGGAAGCCAAGAACCCACAGAAGTTATTGTGTTTTTCCATTGACAACATGATCTCTTAGTTCTTAGAACTGATGATCTACAAAGGTGAAGTGTCGTTTTGGTTGGTTGGTTTGCCTCATAGGTCATGGGAGGCCTCTTGACTGACAAGGAGTGTCTCTATAACTTAAAATAAACAAGTTTATGCAGCAGTAATATGTAATTTAAAAGCCAGGCATGCTGGCTCACGCGTGTAATCCCAGGATTTTTGGAGGCTAAGATAGGAGGATCACAATTCAAGGACAGCCTCAGCCTCGTCGTGAGGCCTTTTGCAACTCAGTGAAACCCTGTTTCAAAATAAAGAATAAAAAATAGGACTGAGAGTGTAGCTCGAAGGTAGAATGCCTCTGGGTTCCATTCCCAGTACTGAAAAAAAAAAAAAGTAACTGAAAAATTTTTCCTGTTAGCCGGGCATGGTAGTGTATGCCTGTAATCCCAGTACTTGGGAGGGAAATAGAATCACAGGTTCAAGGACAGTCTCAGAAAGTAGTGAGACTCTCATCAACCTAGCAACACCTGTTTGTTTGTTTGTTTGTTTGTTTGTTTTGTGGTACCAAGGATGAAACCCAGGGATATTCTACCTACACCCCCAGCCTGATTTTTATTCTTTATTTTGAAACAGGGTCTCACTGAGTTGCAAAGGGCCTCACTAAGTAGCTGAGGCTGGCCATAAACTGTGATCCTCCTGTCTCAGCCTCCCAAATTCTGGATTACAAGCATGAGCCACCATGCCCAGCTCCCTGTTTCTAAATAAGAAATAAAACTGAGCAAAGGGGATAGCTCAAAGGTAGAATGCCTCTGGGTTCAATCTCTAGTACCAAAAAAAAAGTTTCAGTGTAAGAGCTGGGCATTGTGGTGCACCCTCGTAATCCCAGCATTCGGGAGGCTGAGACCCAAGGATCACAGTTCTTGGACAGCCTCAGATACTTATCGAGGGCCTTCGCAACTCAGTGAGATCCTGTTTCAAAAAATAAAAAGACTAGCTGAGCGTGGTGGCACATGCTTGTAATCCCAGTGCTTGGGAGGCTGAGACAGGAGGATTGTACAGGTTCAAAACCAGCCTCAGCTACTTAGTGAGGGTCTCAGCAACTTAGTGAGACCCTGTTTCCAAAATAAAGTATAAAATAGGGCTGGAGGTATAGCCCGGAGGTAGAAAAGCCCCTGGCTTCCACCCCCAGTACCACTAAAAACAATAAATAAATAAATAAATAAAAATAAAAAGACTAAAAAATAGGGCTAGGGGTGTAGCTCAAAGGTAGAATGGCCCTAGGTTTCCTATCAGCCAGGTGTGGTAGTGTATGCCTGTAATCCCAGTACTTGGGAGGCTGAAATAGAATCACAGGTTCAAGGACAGGCTCAGAAAGTAGTGAGGCGCTCATCAACCTAGCAAGACTCTGTTTCTAAATAAGAAATAAAACTGGGCTAGAAGCAGAGCTCAAAGGTAGAATGCCTCTGAGTTCAATCCCCAATACCCCCCCCCAAAAAAAAAAAAAGTTTCAGTGTCTTCTGAAGATGCTGTGGAGGCACCAGGAGCGTGGCTCTGCCTTTCACCAGGACTCAGGTTGATGAGGGGGCCCCTCTGGAACACCGCTGCTCACTGGCAAGGGCAGAGACTCACGTCAGCGCAAGTTCAATCAGGAAGTAACCGCAGTCGCTTCCTCCCCGAGCTGGGATCAGTCACGTGACCCCGCACCAAGCAGTGGGTGGGCGGTGCAGGGCACATTCCCGCAGCCCCGGCTTGGCCTTAAGACGAGACGTGTGCAGAAGCCCTTTGAATAGCACTAGGTCTCAGACCCTAAATGAGTCAGTCCATTCTGCCATCACCTTAGCCCTTGTTGTTTGGAGCTACCCCAGTTTATCTCAGATCTGGTCTCTGCTTGGGCATCCTATCACTTATCTCCCTTTTACATTCAGCTTCCTCCCCATGAGCCAATAAGCTAAGCGTACATTACTACGTCATCTCTAAACTTTATCCCCGTGCGCCAGTCTGTGGCTTTTTGTGGTAGAGACTGGCTTTCTTTACCAAATCCATGTCTTCTTTTTCTCTGGGCACACATGCTATGCCCGTGTCATCTATGTAGTACACAGATGTGATAGTTCCCTTGCAGATTGATAGGCATAACCACATAGCTAGGTACTAGTTGGCAGAATGTAATGGTCAGGCCCCAAACCCCCATACACATTCCTTTCTCCTATTCTACCAGCTGAATGCCAATGCCCAGGAGATCATAGAAGCCAGAATTTTTTAGGGGGTTATTAGGGATTGAACCCAGGGGCATTCTACCTCTGAGCTATACCCCCAGTCCTATATTTTATTCTTCATTTTGCTACAGAGTCTCACTAAGTTGCAGAGGACCTCACTAAGTAGCTGAGCCTGGCTGAGAACCTTTAATCCTCCTGTCTCAGCCTCCCAAGTACTGGAATTACAAGCATGTACCACCACACCCGACTAGAAGCCAGATTTTTTATTTTTATTTTATTTTATTTTTGCGGGTCTGGGGATGGAACCCAGGGGCATTTGACCTCTGAGCTACAGTCCCTGCCCTATTTTTTTATTCTTTATTTTGAAACCGGGTCTCACTGAGCTGCAGAGGGCCTAAGTAGCTGAGGCTGTCCGCGAACCTTGATCCTCTGGTCTCAGCCTCCCGAATGCTGGGATTACAAGCGTGAGCCACCACGCCCGGCTTAGAAGCCAGATTTTATGATGTCAGATTCCCTGTCCTTGAAGGACCATATAGAGAAGAGTGCTGCCTCCCCCCACTCAGGAGCATTTACAGTGGACTCTTGTAAGGGAGAAATACATTTTTGTTATAGCAGCTACCAATACTAATACTCCTCCACTTTACAAAGGAGATTAAGGAACCAAGAGTCAGGGCTGTTTGTTAAAAAACCCTCACTAGACATCAAAGGTCTTCATGAGCTGTTCAAGGATTTTACTACAGCAGTTCTAAATGGGACAGTCCCCTAGCTGGTGGGAGGACATCAGTGGTCTGCCGTGCTCTGCTTTGATCTGGGCTACAGTGCTGCACTGAGCAGGATGCCTGGCGGCTTGCTCATCTCATCCCCGTTCCTTGTTGATCCAAGCGCAGATGGATGGCTCCTTGCCCAGATACCAGAATGCTGTGGCAGCATTCAGCTCTGTTGTGGATGGATTCCTGACGATGGCTCTGTTTCACTGGTACAACTTCTGTCGTCAGGCTGAGCACCAGGGCACTTACGCTGCAGAGGAATCTGTAGCACTGACGTACCCTCTTGCAGGTGCTCACAGGGAGTGCAGAGACCAGCATCTGCTGGATCCTCATTGAGAGGTCTCATCAAAAGGCTAGCTGAGGGAAAGTTGGGGCATCTTTACAAAGGGCTAAGAGGACAGGGAGGTCCAATGTGCCAAGGAAATTCCAGAAGATAAGAGCTGAGGACTAGGGCAGATTATAGAAGAAAGCTTTGGAATATTCTATATTTTATTTATTTATTTATTTATTTATTTATTTATTTATTTATTTATTTTTGCGGGTCTGGGGATGGAATCCAGGGGCATCCTACCTCTGAGCTACATCCCCTGCCCTATTTTTTATTTTTTATTTATTTATTTTTTTGGTGGTACTGGGGTTCCTGGAAGCCCTTCTACCTCTGGGCTACACTCCCAGACCTATTTTTACATTTTTTATTTGGAAACAGGGTCTCCTAAGCCAGCGCGCGTGTCTGGCTTCGAACCTGCGTGATCCTCCTGTCTCTGCCTCCCAAGCGCGGGGATTACAAGCGTGCGCCACCACGCCCGGCTATTTTTTATTTTTTACTTTGAAACCGGGTCTCACTGAGTTGCAGAGGGCCTCACTAAGTAGCTGAGGCTGTCTGCGAACCGCGATCCTTCAGGTCTCAGCCTCCCGAATGCTGGGATTACAAGCGTGCGCCACCACACCCAGCTTATTTTATTTATTTATTTATTTATTTATTTATTTATTTTTGGTGGTACTGGGAACAGAACCCAGGGGCCTTCTACCTCCGGGCTACACTCCCAGACCTATTTTATATTTTATTTGGAAACAGGGTCTCTTAAACCAGCTGAGGCTGGCTTTGGACCTGCAGGATCCTCCTGTCTCAGCCTCCCAAGCGCTGGGATTACAAGCATGCATGCGCCACCGCACCGGCTTTATTTATTTATTTTAAATTGTTACAATAAGGCATGTGTGTTGCAACACATTCAAACAACACTGAAGGTTCACAGGTAAAAATACTGAAGTTCTGTAGACTTCTCCATCTGAAGTCTACTCCTCTCAAGTAATTACCGTGCTTGATAGCTTGTATACTTACTAAGAGTCGTTAAAAATAGCACAAAGTTTGCATTATTTCTGGGGGGAGAGCTTGTCCATCTCTGCTGTACCAGTTTATTATAGCTGGTGCTATTCAGGCTTTTTTCAGGCTTTTGCTGGGTTCGGCTCTAAGATTTCTGTGCATTCTCATTCAGACCTCAGAGCAGTGCTTTGACTCTGCTACTGTTAGCAAGTTTGCTTGCTAGGTGAAGAAACTAAAATAGAAAAAGGATTTAAATGATTGTCCAGACCATGCTAAATGTATGGCAAAGCTAGACTTGGAACCCAAGCAGTCTGGTTGCCGAGCACACGCTAGCAGTGACTCAGCTGAGCCACCTTTCCTTTTTTTTTTTTTTTTTTTTTTGTGTGTGTGTGTGTGTGTGTGTGTGGTACTGAGGATGGAATCCAGGGGCATTCGGCCTCCGAGCTACACCCGCAGCCCTATTTTTTATTCTTTATTTTGTTTTTGGTGGTACTAGGGGTGGAACCCAGAGGCTTTCTTCCTCTGGGTTATACTCCCAGACCTTTATATTTTATTTTATTTTTTTATTTGGAAACAGGGTCTCGCTAAGTTGCTGAGAGCCTCACTAAGTAGCTGAGGCTGGCTTCAGACCTGTGCGATCCTCTTGTCTTAGCCTCCCAAGCGTGGGGATTACAAGCGTGCGCCACCACGCCCGGCTCTTATTCTTTATTTTGAAACAGGGTCTCACCGAGTTGCAGAGGGCTTCACTAAGTAGCTGAGGCTGTCCGCGAACCGTGATCCTCCTGTCTCAGCCTCCCAAGTGCTGGGATTACAAGCGTGCGCCACCACTCCTGGTTTGGCCACCTTTTGAATCATACATGACGAGAGTCGTAGAATGGGGTACACTCCATTTGTGGGGCTGCGGAAGTTACAGGGTTACAGAACTGAAGACGATCACATTCACATATTGACCCTACCACTTAGCCTAGCTTCCCCGCAGCCTTAGTGATTCAATGGTAAAATACAGCCCGCAGAACAGATGGTGCTGGGAATTGATATTAATGAATCGATGATTCTAAGGGGTCATCTAAATATCCTAAATCACCCCATTCATCTAAAGAACCAGCTTGCCTTCATTTGTACTTCATGTCAGCAGAGAACAAACGGCTGCAGAGATTACTTTGCTACTTGTATTAGGCATAATTTAATTTCTCGTACGTTCAAGACTGTTAATCCTTGATTTTCACTTCCCCAGCAGATATGATGGCTCTATTCTGGCATTCTAAACACCCTGTGAGTCCCTGTAATCCACTTTGCAATGATTACTCTAAAATGTTCTGCTTAAATCTTTTTTCAAGAGAAAATTATTTTGTGCTTACTATTGTATATCTCAGCAAGATTTTTGCGTACTGTTAGCCTATGGATAATTTTGTCCTTCTACCATTCTACCACTAGGAGGCGATGTTTCATTGATTTTTTTTTTTTTTTTTTTTTAAGTGCCTCTGAAGTCTGCAGATAGATCTGAGCAGCGGAAATTTGGCCTTTATGTACGGTAGTTAAAAGCATTCAATTACTTGAGACAAAAAAACAAGCAAACAAGATATCTGAGTATTTTAACAATAGTTTTATTCAAGGAACTCAAAGGTCTGGACACTCCTCCCAAATTAATTAGAAATTAAGCTTCATTGATTAATGAAGGGAAGAAAAAGTAAATCTTTCAAGTCTAGAAGCAGACAAGAAGAAAATTCAGTTATGTGGATTGCCATTGATAATTCAAAAATAGAAAGACACTGTTGGGGTTTAATTTTTTGTATCACTGATTTTTTTTTAATATATATATTTTTTTGTGTGTGGGGGGTCCGGGGATGGAATCCAGGGGCATTCTACCTCTGAGCTTGACCCCCTGCCCTATTTTTTATTCTTTCTTTTTTATTTTTGGTGGTACTGGGGTTCCTGGAAGCCCTTCTACCTCTGGGCTACACTTCCAGACCTATTTTTATATTTTTATTTGGAAACAGGGTCTCCTAAGCCAGCGCGTGCAGCTGGCTTCGAACCTGCACGATCCTCCTGTCTCTGCCTCCCAAGCACAGGGATTACAAGCGTGCGCCACCAAGCCCAGCCTATTTTTTATTTTGAAACAGGGTCTCATTGAGTTGCAAAGGGCCTCACTAAGTAGCTGAGGCCGTCCATGAACCATGATCCTCCAGTCTCAGCCTCCCAAATGCTTGGATTACAAGGGTGCGCCACCACGCCTGGCTTCACTGATGTTATTTGATGAAATTGAGTTTTTATCCATTTTATAGAATTATTGTTATGAGTCATAATAAAAGTTATTTTATTAGATAAAGGTACTACATGGAGTTTTAAATTTATTTTTCTATTTTTTACTGCATATGTTTGAATTTGGAAGAGTGAATCCCATTTTACGTATTGAGAGACTGAATTTTAAAACTATAGAATTATAATAGAAGGATTATGAAGAAATGGAGAGGAAAATAAGTGTTTAACAATGATTAGAAACATCCAGATTTTGAATAAATGTAAACAAATTATTAGAGTTTTCAATTTAAATTTATTACTATTATTATATTTATTTATTTATCTTTTTTGGTACTGAAAGTTGAACACAGAGGCATTCTACTTCCAAGCTACACCCCCAGCCCTATTTAATTATTTTATTTTATTTTATTTCTGTGGTACTGGGGATGGAATCCAGGGGCATTCATTCTACCTCTGAGCTACACCGTTTCAAAATCTAAATTTTTTATTTTGAAACAGGGTCTCACTAAGTTGTTGAGGGCCTTGCAAAGTTGCTGAGCCTGGTTTCGAACCCTCAATCCTCCTGTTAGCCTCCCAAGGACTAGGATTTCAAGCATTCACTACCATGCCTGACTCATGAGTCATTTTATTTCTTTAGCAGGATCCTTAGCAACTTAGTGAGACCCTGTTTCAAAATAAAAAATAGAAGCAGGGTGTGGTGGTACACGCTTGTAATCCCAGCCCTTGGGAGGCTAAGACAGGAGGATCACACAGGTTCGAAGCCAGCCTCAGCTACTTAGTGAGGCTCTCAGCAACTTAGTGAGGCCCTGTTTCCAAATAAAATATATTTAAAAAAATAGGTCTGGGAGTATAGCCCAGAGTTAGGAAAGCCCCTGGGTTCCACCCCCAGTACCACACACACACACAGAAAATAGAATAGAGCTGGAGGTATAGCTCAGAGGTAGAATCCCCCTGAGTTCAATCTCTAGTACCACACTAAATAAATAAATAAAAAAGTGATATTAAACTATGCTTTTGTATCTGGTTCTAAAGGAAGAAGAATGACCGCTAAAATTTCATTTTGGGGAGCACTAGAGGTTGAACTCAGGGGCATTCTACCTCTAAGCTACACCGCCAGTCCTGTTATTTTTTTTATTTTTTTAATTAATTTATTTATTTTTTGTTTGCGGTATTGGGGATGGAACCCAGAGGTATTCTACTGACTACACTCCCAGCCCTATTTTTTATTTTATTTTATATAATTTATTTGGAAACAGGGTCTCACTAAGTTGCTGAGAGCCTCACTAAGTAGCTGAGGCTGGCTTCGAACCTGTGCGATCCTCCTGTTTCAGCCTCCCAAGCGCTGGGATTACAAGCGTGCACCACCACGTCTGGCTTATTTTTTATTTTGAAACAAGGTCATGCTAAGATGCTGAGGCTGGCTTCAAATCTGCAATCCTCCTGTCTCTGCCTCCCAAGTAGTGGGGATTACAAGTGTGCACCACCATGCCTGGCTGAGATCTTGTTTGAAAATAAAAAATAAAAAGGGCTTGGGAGCCAGGTATGGTGGCACAGGTTTATAATCCCCAGTACTTGGAAGGCAGAGACAGGAGGATCACAAGTTTGGGCCCAGCCCTCAGCTACTTAGTGAGGCTTTCCACAACTTAGTGAGACACTGTTTCAAAATAAAGAATAAAAAATAGGGCTGGGGCTGGACGTGGTGGCACAGGCTTATTATCCCAGCATTTGGGAAGCTGAGACAGGAGGATCCCGGTTCACAGACAGCCTCAGCTACTTAGTGAGGACCTCTGCAACTCAGTGAGACCCTGTTTCAAAATAAAGAATAAAAAATAAGGCTGAGGGTGTTGCTTGAAGGTAGAATGCCTCTGGGTTCCATCCCCAGTACCGAAGAAATAAGAAAGGAAAGAAAGAAAGAAAGAAAGAGAAAGAGAAAGAAAGGGAGGACTCCAGGGTATAGCTCAATGGCAGAGTGCCCCTGAGTTCAACTCCCAGTAATACACACACACACACACACACACACACACACACACACACACACACACCATTCTGACAGCAATAGGAGCCCTGGCATTTCTGAAGATTTGAATTTCAAATTTAAGACCTCATCAGAGGCCCCTTCTGGTGTGGCTGACTGCTGTGATCCAGCCCGGGACGGTCTGCGCGCCGCCTTCGCCTTCGTGGAGAGCGGTGATGGGGTCAGCGCTGTGACTAAGGAAGCTTCTCTGATTGTAGTGTTTGGGTGGGAGGAAGCAGGGGGCTTTTCTTCTCTCTCTCTTTTTTCTATTAAATCTGACATTTTAAGAGATATCATTAAAAAATATTCTCTGGCTGGGAGAGGAAGGGCTTGGATCTGAGATTGCTTCCACTGAAACCGTAAGGCTCTTGTCATGTTTACCATTTTAGCCTGCAAGGCCTTATCTTTTCTGACTTGGAGAACTGAAGGCATTTTGATCCCCTTCCAGTTCTACAAACAGTGTTCTTTAATTAGCTTGAGGCTTCCTGGTTGATCAGAGAACAGCCCTTCCTCTCCTTCCCTGGGGCTCACAGCACCCGCCAGTCCCCCCATCCAGAGGCAAGAGAGAGAAAAGGGTGTTCTCTGAGCCCTCGGAGCGCTGTTATTTCAAATGTACACGAAACTCTAGGAAATAACCCGAGCCCCGTCGCCTCATTAGCTGTAGATGCAGAGCAGAGCAGTTTTCCTGAGCAGTGCTGCGCACGGAGCCACAGATCCAGCAAGCCTATGCGCTGACCTGTGGCTCGGTGCTGCTCACCACGCTGAAAGCAGACTGCTTCCTTTCCACTGGCATTAAGTTCATTTTAGTGAAAATGTAGCAAAGAAACTAAGTAGGAAATAAAAGAATATTGTTAATAATACTGTTGATTGATACCGAGGAGGCTGTAAGAAACCACATTTCTCTTTCAAGGTCCTTGTCTTGAGCTTCCTTCAGTTTTATTTAATTTGTTAGCAGTGGTTTGTGTGTGTGTGTGGGGGGGTACTGGGCTTCCTGGAAACCCTTCTACCTCCGGGCTACACTCCCAGACACCTATTTTTTATATTTTTTTAAATTTGGAAACAGGGTTTCCTCCTAACCCAGCGCAGCTGGCTTCGAACCTGCGCGATCCTCCTGTCTCCGCCTCCCAAGTGCAGGGATTACAAGTGTGCGCCACCACACCCGGCAGCAGCATTCTTGATATAATTCATATGCAATATAGTTCATCCATCTGGATGTGGTGGTGCACGCTTGTAATTCCAGTACTTGGTAGGCTGAGACAGGAGCATCTGGGTTCGCTGGCCAGCCTCAGCTACTTAGTGAGGTCCTCTGCAACTTAGTGAGACCCTGTTTCAAAATAAAGAATAAAAAATCAGGCTGGGGATGTAGCTCAGAGGTAGAATGCCCCTGGGTTCAGCCTCCAGAACCACACACACACACACACACACACACACACACACACACACACACACACATATTATAGTTCACCCATTTAAGGTGTACAGTTCAGAACTGGAGATATAGTGATAGGGGTCTTGCCTGGCATTCCCACAACCCTGGGTTGATTCCTAACACCAAAATAGTAACTAACTAACTAAGATATACAATTCATAGAGTTTGTTTGTTTGTTTGTTTGTTTGTTTGAGACAGGGTCTTGCTATGTTTCCCAGGCTGATCTCCAATTCCCAATATCCTGCCTCAGCCTCCCAAGTCGCTAAGACTATACACATGTACCACTGTGCTGGCAATTCATGAGTGTTTAGTATATTCACAGATATATCTAATCATTTAAAAATACATTTAACCAAGTCAGTTTTAGCAATTTAATTATCTCAAAAAGCAGTCTCATACTTTTAGCTGTCACCTCTCATTCCCCTAGCTACCTTAGATATAAGCAACTGCCGTGCTACTTTGAGTCTTTATAATTGGCATATTCTGGCTGGATATGGTGGCATATGCTTGCAATCCCAGTACTTGGGAGGCTGAGACAGGAGGATCACAGGTTCAAGGCTAGTGTCAGTAACTTAGTGAAGACTTTCGCAACCTAGCAAGACCCTGTTTTAAAACAAAAAATAGCTGGGCGTGGTGGCGCATGCTCGTAATCTCCACGGTTGGGAGGCGAAGACAGGAGGATCTCACAGGTTCAAAGCCAGCCTTGCTGGCTTAACAGACCCTGTTTCCAAATAAAAAAAAATAAAATATAAGCCAGGCGTGGTGGCGCACGCTTGTAATCCCCGTGCTTGGGAGGCAGAGACAGGAGGATCGCGCTGGTTCGAGGCCAGCTGCGCTGGCTTAAGAGACCCTGTTTCTAAATAAAAATATAAAAAATAGGTGTGGAAGTGTAGCCCGGAGGTAGAAGGGCTTCCAGGAACCCCAGTACCACACACAAAAAAAATAATAATTAAATAAATAAATAAATAAATAAATAAAGGGCTGGGGATGTAGCTCACAGATAGAATGCCCCAGGTTCCATTCCCAGTATAAAAATATTGGCATATTATGAACATTTTATATAAATGGAATTATATATGTTTTTGGCCAGGTGTGGTGGTGCGCGCTTGTAATCCCAGTATTTGGGAGGCTGAGACAGGAGGACCTTGGTTTGCAGACAGCCTCAGCTACTTAGGTCCTTTGCAACTTAGTGAGATCCTGTTTCAAAATAAAGAATAAAAAATAGGGGTAGGGGTGCAGCTTGGAGGTAGAATGCCTATTCCCAGTACTGTAAAAAAAAAAAAGTGTTTTTGGTAAACTGACCTTTCTCAATTAGTATGACCTTCCTTCCTTCCTTCCTTTCTTCCTCCCTCCCTCCCTTCCTTCCTTTCTTCCTTCCTCCCTACTTCCCTCCCTTCCTTCCTTCCTTCCTTCCTTCCTTCCTTCCTTCCTTCCTTCCTCAGTGCTGGGGATCAAATGCAGAGTTCTGCATGCTAGGCCAGTACTCTACCACTGAACCACACCCTCAACACCTAGCATAAAATTTTCAAGGTTTATTTACATCATACCATGTATCAGTACTTCATTTTAATAGCTGAATAATATTTTATTGATAAGCCACATTTTGTTTATCCATTCGGTAATTGATGGACATTTGGATTTTTCCATGTTTTGGCTATTGCCCTCTTTTTTTCTCCTTTACTTAGAAACAGGGTCAAATGAAGTAGTAGAGGGCTTCACTAAGTGCTGAGTGTAGCTGCAAACCTGTGATCCCCCTGTCTGAGCCTCCCAAGCACTGGGAATGCAGGCATGAGCCACCATTCCGAAACCAGGGGCTTTCTACCTCGGGGCTACACTCCCAGACCTATTTTATACCTTATTTGGAAACAGGGTCTCACTAAGTTGCTGAGAGCCTCACTAAGTAGCTGAGGCTGGCTTCGAACCCGCGCGATCCTCCTGTCTCAGCCTCCCAAACACTGGGATTACCAGCGTGCGCCACCATGCCCGGCTTCCATGTTTCTGCATGGACATGTTTTCATTTCTATTGGTTATGTATCTAAAGGTGTATACATGTTACATATACACTCTATGTATTATATATTATAATCTATTATGCTTGGCTAGTAATGAAAACTCTTCAAACATTAGTGGATTAAAACAAAAGGGATAAACTGGGCATGGTGGTGCATGCTTTTAATCCCCGCGCTTGGGAGGCTGAGACAGGAGGATCGCACGGGTTCGAAGCCAGCCTCAGCTACTTAGTGAGACCCTGTTTCCAAATAAAATACAAAAAATAGGTCTGGGAGTATAGCCCTGAGGTAGAAAGCCTCTGGGTTCCACCCCTAGTACCACCAAAATAAAATAAAATAAAACAAAAGGGATTATTCCTCACTCAATTATGTGTCCCCTGGTCTGTAACACCAGGAGACCTAGGCTGATGGGGCTCCCTTAGCAGAGGAAAAAGAATGAGGAGAATTGTATACTCAGTCTTAAAGTTTCCAGTTATAAATGATGCAGTGACTTCTGTTCATATAAAGCAAAGCAAGTCACTTGATCACATGCTATTCCAAGAGCAGAAGATGGAGAGCCCAAAATGTCTGGTGAAAGAAGTAATCGATACCCCATCCACATATATATGTAAGTGGGTACGTTGAGAAGAGGAGAATTAAGTTAGGCGTGGTAGTACACGCCTATAATCCCAGTATTAGGGAGGCTCAGACAGGAGGATCCAGGTTCGAGAACAGCCTCAGCAAGTACTGATACTCTCATCAACCTAGTGAGATCCTGTTTCAAAATAAAAATAAAGCTGGGGATGGTGGTGTGGTGTGCACACTTGTAATCCCAGTACTTTGGAAGCTGAGATAGGAGGATCTTAGGTTCAAAGCCAGCCTCAGCAATTTTGCGATGCTCTCAGCAACCTAGTGAGACCATATTTCCAAATAAGAGGTAAAATTGGGCTGAGGGTGTGGCTTGGAGGTAGAATGCCTCTGGGTTCAGTGTCCCGTACCAAAAAAATAGAAATAAAAATAAAAGCCAGGTGAGGTGGTGCACACTTGTAATCCCCAGTACTCGGGAAGATGAGACAGGAGGATCACAGGTTCATGGTCAGCCTCAGCAACTTGGTAAGGCCCTCCACATCTTAGGGAGACTCTGTTTCAAAATACAAAAGAATAAAACGTGGCTGGGAGTGTAACTCGGTGGTAGAATACCCCTGGGTTCCATCGTCATTGCAAACAAACAAAAACAAACAAACAAATAAACAAAGCTAGGTGCATAGCTCAGAGGTAGAGAATAAAGGGCAAATTGCTCTAACAGTAGCCATGTGTAGAGCGTAAACTCAGACGTGATTGTCACTTCTGTAAGCCTGGTACTTGGGAGGCTCAGACAAGAGGATGGCAGATTCAAACTCTCAGCAACCTAGGGATACCATGTTTCAAAATAAAAAAGTAAAAAGGTCTGGAGATGTAGCTCAGAGGTCGAATGCCCCTGAATTCAATCCTCAGTACCACAGTAACAAGTAAATAAATAAATAAATAAATAAATAAATAAATAAATAAATAAAATTAATAGGGCTGGGGTATCACTCAGAGGTAAACATACCTGGTTTCAACCCCCAGTACAAGAAAAAAAAAGTAGGGGGCACCCAGTCGTGAAGATGCACACCTGTAATTCCAGTACTTGGGAGACTAAGACAAGAGGATCACAGGTTCAAGGACAGCCCCAGGAAGTAGTGAGACTGTCATCAACCTAGGGAAACCCTGTTTCAAAATAAAAATAAGCTGGACGTGGTAGCATGCGCTTGAAATCCCAGCATTCAGGAGGCTGAGACAGGAGGATTGAGGTTCGCAGACAGCCTCAG
Organism: Muscardinus avellanarius; assembly: GCF_963383645.1. NCBI lineage: Eukaryota > Metazoa > Chordata > Mammalia > Rodentia > Gliridae > Muscardinus > Muscardinus avellanarius. The sequence goes on along the minus strand of NC_137788.1, from coordinate 131,855,821 downwards.
CTACTGAGTTGCCCTCTGCAACTCAGTGAGACCCTGCTTCAACATAAAGAATAAAAAATAGGGCTGGGGCCAGACGTGGTGGCTCATGCTTGTAATCCCTGCACTTGGGAGACAGAGACAGGAGGATTGCACAGGTTCGAAGCCAGCCTCGCTGGCTTAAGAGACTCTGTTTCCAAATTTAAAAAATATACAAAATAGGTCTGGGAGTGTAGCCCGGAGGTAGAAGTGTTTCCATCCCCAGTACCACCAAAAAAAAAAAAAAAAAAAAAAAAAAGGCTGGGGATGTCACTCAGAGGTAGAATGCCCCTGGCTTCCATCCCCAGCACCACACACACACACACACACACACACAAAAAAAAAAAAAAAAAAAAAAAAAAATAATAGGGCTGGAAATGTAGCATGGAGGTAGAATGCCCGAGTTCAATCCCCAGGAAAACACACACACACACACACACACACACACACACACACACCAAAGAAGGGGGGATTGGGGATGTACCTCAGTGGTAGATCACTCCTGGGTTCAATCCCCAGAACAAATAAATGTACAAAAACCAGATACACATAGGTCTGTGCACACACTGGTGTGCTGTAACGGCATGGGAAAAGGGCTAGAAGGGTCATCACCTTGAGCAACTACTGACAGGGAACAGTGGGATTTGTGCAGCATGGTGGGGACTTTTACCTTTTCACCTTACATCACCTGTATTGTTTAAATTAATTACATTGACGATTTACTTATGCGTTACTTGTGGGATTAGGTTACTACAGATTTAGTAAAACAGAAATTTCTTCTTCGGTGGTTCTGGAGGGAAGAAGTCTGACAGGACTATCTCTCCACAAGGCTCTGGGGTCCCGGTTCCTTGCCTCCTGCGGCTCCCGGGGCTGCCAGCCTCCTTGACTCGTGATCACATCCACTCTGTCTGCATGTCCATGTATCGGTATATCTCTGTGTGTCGGTGTATCTCTGTGTGTCGGGGTATCTCTGTGTGTCGGTGTATCTCTGTGTGTCGGGGTATCTCTGTGTGTCGGTGTATCTCTGTGTGTCGGGGTATCTCTGTGTGTCGGGGTATCTCTGTGTGTCGGTGTATCTCTGTGTGTCGGGGTATCTCTGTGTGTCGGTGTATCTCTGTGTGTCGGGGTATCTCTGTGTGTCGGTATATCTCTGTGTGTCGGTGTATCTCTGTGTGTCGGTGTATCTCTGTGTGTCGGTGTATCTCTGTGTGTCGGGGTATCTCTGTGTGTCGGTGTATCTCTGTGTATCGGTGTATCTCTGTGTGTCGGGGTATCTCTGTGTGTCGGGGTATCTCTGTGTGTCGGGGTATCTCTGTGTGTCGGTATATCTCTGTGTGTCGGTGTATCTCTGTGTGTCGGTGTATCTCTGTGTGTCGGGGTATCTCTGTGTGTCGGTGTATCTCTGTGTATCGGTGTATCTCTGTGTGTCGGTGTATCTCCGTGTGTCGGTGTATCTCCGTGTGTCGGTGTATCTCTGTGTGTCGGTATATCTCTGTGTGTCAGGGTATCTCTGTGTGTCGGTGTATCTCTGTGTGTTGGGGTATCTCTGTGTGTCGGTGTATCTCTGTGTGTCGGGGTATCTCTGTGTGTCGGTGTATCTCTGTGTGTCAGGGTATCTCTGTGTGTCGGGGTATCTCTGTGTGTCGGTGTATCTCTGTGTGTCGGGGTATCTCTGTGTGTCGGGGTATCTCTGTGTATCGGTATATCTCTGTGTGTCAGTGTATCTCTGTGTGTCGGTGTATCTCTGTGTGTCGGTGTATCTCTGTGTGTCGGTGTATCTCTGTGTGTCGGAGTATCTCTGTGTGTCGGTGTATCTCTGTGTATTGGTGTATCTCTGTGTGTCGGTGTATCTCTGTGTATCGGTATATCTCTGTATGTCGGGGTATCTCTGTGTGTCGGGGTATCTCTGTGTGGTGGTGTATCTCTGTGTGTTGGGGTATCTCTGTGTGTCGGTGTATCTCTGTGTGTCGGTGTATCTCTGTGTGTCGGTATATCTCTGTGTGTCGGTGTATCTCTGTGTGTCGGGGTATCTCTGTGTGTCGGTGTATCTCTGTGTGTCGGGGTATCTCTGTGTGTCGGTGTATCTCTGTGTGTCAAGGTATCTCTGTGTGTCAGTGTATCTCTGTGTGTCGGTGTATCTCTGTGTGTCGGTGTATCTCTGTGTGTCAAGGTATCTCTGTGTGTCAAGGTATCTCTGTGTGTCAAGGTATCTCTGTGTGTCGGTGTATCTCTGTGTGTCGGGGTATCTCTGTGTGTCGGGGTATCTCTGTGTGTCGGTGTATCTCTGTGTATCGGTGTATCTCTGTGTGTCGGTGTATCTCTGTGTGTCGGGGTATCTCTGTGTGTCGGTGTATCTCTGTGTGTCGGTGTATCTCTGTGTGTCAAGGTATCTCTGTGTGTCAAGGTATCTCTGTGTGTCGGTGTATCTCTGTGTGTTGGTGTATCTCTGTGTGTCGGGGTATCTCCGTGTGTCGGTGTATCTCTGTGTGTCAAGGTATCTCTGTGTGTCGGGGTATCTCTGTGTGTCGGTGTATCTCTGTGTGTCAGGGTATCTCTCTTGTATAAAGACGCTGTCGCTGGATTTCAGAGCCACCAGGGTAATCCAGGATGATGTCCTCACCTCAACATTCTTAATTATGTCTGCAAAGACCCTTCTCCAGATAAGGCACATTTGCAGATTTTATAGATCAGGATACAGACACACACACAGCTTGTGTGTGTGTGTGTGTGTGTGTGTGTGTGTGTGTGTGTGTGTGTGTTTGTGTGTAAGAGAAAGAGAGAGGGAGAGGGAGAGGGAGGGAGAAAGAGAATCATTCCACTCACCCACTACACTTGTGTGATGTAAAAATATTTAAAAAGGAAAAAATTGAAAAAAAATTATTAATAATGATTACTTTCACACACCGGGCGTGGTGGCGCACGCTTGTAATCCCCGTGCTTGGGAGGCAGAAACAGGAGGATCGCCAGATTAGAAGCCAGTCATGCTGGCTTAAGAGACCCTGTTTCAAAAAAAAAAAAAAAGTATAAAATAGGTCTGGGAGTGTATCCCGGAAGTAGAAGGGTTTCCAGGAACCCCAGTACCACACACAAAAAAATTACTTTCAAGAGGGAAAATTTTCCAAATTTACTAGAATAAATCTATGTGACATTTATTTATCTTTACTTTTGCTTTTTTTTGTGGTACTGAGGATGGAACCCTACGGCATTCTACCTCAGAGCTACACTCCCAGACCTATTTTTTATTCTTTATTTTGAAACAGGGTCTTACTGAGTTGCAGAGGGCCTTACTAAGTAGCTGAGGCTGGCCATAACTGTGATCCTCCCATCTCAGCCTCCCAAATTCTGGGATTACAAGCGTGCGTCATCACAACTGTTTGGGACAATTAGAATCAGAGAAGAGAAAACAAACAAAACCAGCAGAGCAATAATAATAATGACCATCACAACCAAAGCAAAACGTGGGCAGGTCCTAACCTATACACACCCAGGGAGCAGGTGACCTTGACTTCAGAAGGAGTGCAGAGGTCATGCCCTTATGCTCAAGGACGAAAGCCTATAGGGGAACAGATTTCAAACTGGGGGCTCTATATCAGTCTTGATATACAGAGCCTAGTGTGGTATCAGAGCCTAGTGTGGTATCAGAGCCTAGTGTGGTATCACGCACCTGAAATCCCAGTACTTGGGAAGCTCAGATAGGAGGATGGCAGGTTCAAGACCAGCCTCAGAAATTTAGTGAGACCCTCAGCAATTTAATTAGACCCTGCTTCAAAATATAAAATAATCTAGGTGTGATGGCACATGCCTGTAATCCCAGTATTTGGGAGACTGAAACAGGGGGATCACAGGTTCCAGGATAATCTCAACAATTTAGCGATATTCCCAGCCACTTAGTGAGACCTTGATTCAAAATAAAAAATAAAAGAGGGGCTGGGAGTATAGCTCAGATGTAGAATGCCCCAAGGTTCAATCTGTGCTACACACACACACACACACACACAATCTTTGAAATACCTAATTTAGAACCACAACACTAGCCTTTTATATGCAAAGCAGAGACAGAGCCTTACCCTGAGACAAATGCAGAGGAAGAGCCCCCCCCCCCACTTCATCAGGAGAGGGGAAATACTCTTCTAGTATTGACTCATGGCAATTGAATAAAAAAGCCCCCCCCCCAAAAAAAAAGAACATTACTAAGCACAATTTGTTTGCAAGCTTGGGCTGATTTTAGCCCACTGATGTAACTAGCTTCATCTGCACTGTATTGAAAAAATTTTCCAATTCATTGCCAACTATTTTTACATAAAAATTTGGATTTTGGCTCTTCCCAATCTGCTGCATCAAGCTGCATTGTTCCAAGGCACGGGGTCCCCTGGGGCTGGGGTGTGGCCTTCCCTTTTGGATGGGCCAGCATTACGGTGAATGTCATTCCCCTTCGTCCACCCTCCTCATTGACACTGTCCACCTGGCACTGCAGGCACTGAAGTTTGCAACGCCCTGATGAACAGAGGAAAAATCACTTGGTTGCTTTCTGGTGCAGAACACGATGGGTTAAGTGGGCTTGTGCAGGTTGGCTGGGAAATCTAAACACTCTCGCTTCCAGGGAAAAGCACACTTAAATGCCAAATAGCCAGCGAATGAACTTGAAGCCTGCAACCTGTTCATAAATTGGTGACTCCTCTACAGAGTGTTTTATAGTCGGCCTAAACAAGTAATGGGAAATGCATACCCGCATATACACTCAGATTTCAGAAATTCAATTCCAGGGCTATTGGGGACTGGAGTTTCAAAATTCTGCCGAGGCTCATTACGTTGTCTGAGCCTGTGTGTGTGCACAAGGGCGTGCGTGAACCGATGGAGCCACGGGCCTGCTTTTGCTCTCCTAAAGGTGGAGCCTGTCTTCCTCGGTCTTCCTGCCCGGTCGTGGGGATTCATGAGTCATGAGCCCAAATTACCCTCAATATTACTGCGCAGAAGCAGGCACCTTGGTGGATTTTCTTGATGGGAGTGTGGTTGACTCGTGGCAGGTGTTTCCAGTGAATTTTTCATTTGTGTTGAGTAGGGGGAGATCAGAGGAGGTGGAGTGCTGGGCTGGGTGGCGGGGAATGTCACTGCCACTGGGGCTGGATGCTTTTGGGGAGTCAGTGAAGAATGTCCTTAAGGTTTTCTCTCCTAAGGCAGTAACTGTGTGTGTGTGTGTGTGTGTGTGTGTGTGTGTGTGTGTGTGTGTAGGGGTGCTGGGGGTCAAACACAGCTACACCCCCAGCCCTATTTTTTTGTGTGGTATTGGGGATTGAACCCAGGAGCATTCTACCTTCAAGCTACACCCCTACACTATTTTATTTTTATTTTGAAACAGAGTGTCTCTAGGCTGATGATAGTCTCACTACTTGCTGAGGCTGTCCTCAAATTCTCCTGTCTCAGCCTCCCAACTACTGGGATTACAGGTGTGTACCACCATGCTCGCCTTATTTTATTTTATTATTTTCTTTTGTGTGTGTGGTACTGGGAGTGGAACCCAGGGGCTTTCTACCTCTGGGCTATACTCCCAGACCTATTTTATGTTTTATTTGGAAACAGGGTCTCACTAAGTTGCTGAGAGCCTCACTAAGTAGCTGAGGCTGGTTTCAAACCTGTGCGATCCTCCTGTCTCAGCCTCCCAAGAGCGGGGGTTACAAGCGTGCGCCACCACGCCTGGCTTATTTTATTTTTTATTTATTTACTTATTTATTTATTTTTTTGGTGGTACATGGGGTTCCTGGAAGCCCTTCTACCTCCGGGCTACACTTCCAGACCTATTTTTACATTTTTATTTGGAAACAGGGTCTCCTAAGCCAGCGCATGCAGCTGGCTTCAAACCTGCACGATCCTCCTGTCTCTGCCTCCCAAGTGCGGGGATTACAAGTGTGCGCCACCACGCCCGGCTTATTTTATTTTATTTATTTTTATTTTTTATTGGTGGTCCATGGGGTTCCTGGACACCCTTCTACCTCCGGGCTACACTCCCAGACCTATTTTTACATTTTTATTTGGAAACAGGGTCTCCTAAGCCAGTGCGGGCGGCTGGCTTCGAACCTGCGTGATCCTCCTGTCTCTGCCTCCCAAGTGCGGGGATTACAAGCGTGCGCCACCACACCTGGCTTTATTTTTTATTTTAAAGCAGGGTCTGGCTAAATTGTTAAGAGACTTGCTAAGTGGATGAGGCTGACCTTGAACCTGGCAATCCTCCTATCTCTACCTCCTGAGTATTAGGATTATAGGCATGTGCCACCACTGTGCTTAGCTAAATTAATAATTATTTGGTGAGTACATGCTCTGTTAAGGTACTAGGGCCAGGATACACATACACATTGAACGGTGCCTGTTCGTCAAGAAGCTTTTAGCTGGGCGTGGTGGTGCACACTTGTAATCCTAGTACTTGGGAGGCTGAGACAGCAGAGGATGGCAGGTTTGAGATCAGCCTCAGCAGCACAGAGAGACTTTCAGCAACCTAGTGAGGACTTGTTTCAAAACAAAAAAATAAAAAGGATGGAGATGTAGCTTGGAGGTAGAAAAGTGTGGCACAATGTTATGTAAAGCAGAGGCACTGCGGGCATGGTAGCGCACACTTGCAATACCCGCGCTTGGGAGGCGGAGACAGGAGGATCACGCAGGTTCGAAGCCAGCCTCGCTGGCTTAAGAGACCCTGTTTCCAAATAAAATATAAAAAATAGGTCTGGGAGTGTAGCCCGGAGGTAGAAGTGTTTCCAGGAATCCCAGTACCACCAAAAACAAACAAACAAGCAAACAAACAAAAAATCAGAGGCGCTGTCACAGGTAGTGAGCAGTAAGTTGCCTAGTGGATGGTAGAGATTCTCAGAGTGTTGTCTACACCATTAGGAAGGAGAATGGCATCTCAGGCAGGTGATGGCTACTGAACTAAATCTATACAGAGCAGAGGGTGGAACGCTAGCAGACAGGTGGCAACAGGAAAATGGAAGTGGCTTTGATCATGACAGAAGGTAGGTCAAAAAGTCCAAGGAAAGATTAAGTTGCGGAGTGCCTCACTAAGTAGCTGAGGCTGTCTGCGAACCGGGATCCTCCGGTGTCAGCCTCCCAAATGCTGGTATTACAAGCGTGTGCCACCACGCCCAGCTTTCTTTTTATTTTAAAACAGGGTCATGCTAAGTTGCTAAGGCTGCCTTCACACCTGCGATCCTCCTGGCTCAGCCTCCCACATACTGGGATTGCATGCACACACAACCTGTGGCCACATCCAGCTATCATGAGGTTTTCTGACTCCATTCCCTGCATCCTCACCCCGTCCCTCGTCCCTCGTGTTGGCTTCACCTCCATGGACCCTCGCCCCCCACAGCGATGTTCCTACATGCCCCCTTTCTCATCTTCCTTAATGTCTAGGCACTCACATATATAGGGGATGATTAACTCTTTTAAAGGAAGTATTGCACTGACATTATGTTTCTGTTGAATGCTCATTAATTATTGCAGTATCTTCACAGAATGAGGGCAGCAAAGAAACTGGCAACCCGAGGCTCTGGGACTGTTGCTAAACGCAAAGGCAAAGCCACCGTGTGCAGCTTGTGCTGAGGTACAACCAGGGGTTGTATTGTTTAATGTGGTTCGAGGCAACCGGTCCTCACTCCTTTTATTCTTTGAATCCCTTTGTCCGCTGCAATTTCCCCCTGTCGAGCGTCAAGTCCCTTTTCTCTGCCCTTTGTGCGCCCTCCACTTCAATCCCTGGCTCCCTTCTTTGCCCCACAACCAGTCTGCATTGATATTCATTCCCAAAGAATTAGCCGGCCTATTTTGCGGTAGCCGGCGGAGGCTGGCAACTGGCACGACTGTTGGAATATATAAACAAGACTCTCTTTCAGGTAACATCTAAGATGCTAGCCTTAGCAGCCTCATTTAAAAAACTATTTATATTCACAAAAGTCCATAATAGCGTTTTTATTGTGTACGACTGTGATTTGGGCGCGTTTGTTTCCCCATGCCGGCTTCTTATTATCGCTCAACGCGTGGACTACAGCCTTAAATGATAATGAAAACAGAGCGCTCTTTAGAAGACAGGACCGCTTCCCCGTCCTTCAGCGTGCGCGCGCCTCCCTGCCTGGAGGGGCTGGTTGAGTGTTTGAATGCAGCTCTCAGAACCCGAGTTCACGTTCTCGCAGCACTGACTCCGGCTGTTATTCTTTTGCAGAGAACGAGTAGAACACCAGGCGATTGAGCGTGTGGGTGTCTTTCAGATGAGACCTTAAACCCCAGAGGCTTTCTGTGGCTGCTGGGGACGTTGGGGTTCTGGTCCTACTGTTTTCGTCTTGGCTTCCAGAGGTTGGCCTGGCCCCAAGTGTCACACACGCATTTTTGAAGAGCGATGTTTACTGGGGCCTTTCTTCCCTGGGCTCCTGCTAGTTTATTTTTTATTTTTGCTTCCATGATGTGACCTGCTGCTTTCACCCCTGAGTTTCCTGTGCATTAAAAAATCAAGCAAAAAAACGGTTTTCCTAGAAGTGCTGCAAACACAAGCTCGTTATCCGTGTTCCGTTATTGTGAGTAACTCACCAACTCTCACGCCATGCGGATGATTGACTTGCAATTAGGGGTTGTGTTTTGCAGTAACTCTGAATGGTGCCCCCCCCTGCTGTTCCTTAAGGCAAGCCCAGAACCCCTGAGTCCCAGGAGAAAGGGTGGATTGTATGGGCTCTACCCTGTGGTAGTTGGTTTCCTTCCCCACAAGCCTAGATATTGGATTTGTAATTACCGATGCGGTAATAATACCTTTCATTACCCTTTTATGCCTTTTCAAAAATACTTTCCATCTTGTGATTGATTTTCACAAAGATATCTTTGGCATAGGCAGTACAGCTATTACGGACTGCCTGACTTTATAGATAAGGAAACAGACAAAGTGACTTAAATGACTTGCCCAAGTGCTTTCAACAGATCTAAGACGGACCCGGGACTGGAGCCAGACTTCATGACTGCAAGGTGGGTGGTTTCCTGTGGGCCCAGCACGGGTCACACACTCAAAACAGCAACTCAACACAAGACCCCATTTGACCCCGTGATAACTTTACAAGGCTGAGTGAACAGGTATCCTTGCTAATAATGATTTACCTTAAAATATTTTCCTTTTTAAATATTTTTTCCATTACACAAATGTGGTGGGCAGGTGGGATGATTCCCATCCCCTCCCCCAAAGTATATGTGTCTATATCCTAATCTCTGGAACCCATGAATGTGCCCTTATCTGGAGAAGGGTCTTTGCGGACATAATTAAGGATATTGAGATGAGGCCATCATCCTGGTGGCTCCAAAATCTGATGACAGTATTTTTATGAGAGAAACACGTGACACACAGAAGAGGAGGAAGCAACGTGTCTATGCAGACAAAGATTGATGTGGCCACAAGTCAAGGACTGCCGACAGCCCCAGGAGCTGCGGGAGGTGAGGAACGGATAAGTGGGGAATTTCTAGTAACAGCACGCAGACCTAAGGTATTAATTATGGTAGAATTGACACTGTTCCAAATGCTTATATGTTAACCTTAATAACATAGCAGCATTCTGTGGAATAGGTGTTTTTATTACTAGCCCCATTTTACAGATGAAAAAAACAGAGGAATCAAATGTTAAATAACTCCCCTAAGGTTCTACATCTGGTAATTGAGTCAGGTGGTATTTGAACCAAGGCAGTTAGAGTCCAGAACCCATTATACCATACTCTCCTCATTATAAATGTATGTCGTATGTGTTTGTTTATTGTCTGTCCCCCCACTGGGTGTAAGAGTCATAAAGACAGAGCTTCACTGCTCTCTAGGGCTTAGAGCAATGTCTGGCACATATTAGATTTTTAATAAATACATGTCAAATAAATGAATGTGTTCTTTGTACGTTGAATAAAAGACTTTGAGGGTTTCTTTCTTGCTCTATTGATTTTCCCCATGAACTTGCTTGTGTCTGAAAAGAACAGCAAGCCAAGTCGAGCAGTTGCATCTAGTAGACATTCAATAGTTGTTATGGTTTGCATTTGGATGTCCCCCCAGGCCTCATGTGTCAGGCAGTGCAGCTAGGTTTGAAGGTGGAGCATGGCCGGAGGGTGTGGGTTCTGGGAGTATGGGGCTATATCTTCCCATGCACCCTTTCTCCCTCTCTCTCTGGTTCCTGGCTACCATGAGCAGAGGAGTTCTCCCCCCCCGCCCTATCCTGCTGCCATTATGTTTCTGCCTTAGAGCTGGCCAACTATGGACTAAATATCTGAAGACATGAGCCAAGATACATTTTTCTTCCTCTAAGTTGTTCTCATTAGATATTTTTGGTCACAGTAATAAAAAATCTAGCTAATATGATAATTATTTATTCTACAAATCATTTGCAAGTTCCTTAAGGGTAGAGAACTGTGTCTGTTTTCCTTCAATCCACCCCCCAATGGCCCTTTGCTCCTTGCTGACTCTCAAGCCTCCGTTATTACTGTGGAAGAGAAGGAAGAATGTATTTACCCAGTAAAATTTAGCCTACTGTATTGTGACAGCGAGTAGATGCCCTTGTTTTTGCAAAAGTAGCTACAAGAAAACCGAGTCTGCAAATTCCAGGCCAAAAGGTTATGCAGAAAAAAAGCCGTTTTCAGAATCTTTCAATTCTGCCTACTTTTCATCCTGACCATCAAAGGTGTCATTTAACATTGGATTCAATGTGAGCTTGCACAGTGTTCTAGAACATACCCCTGGATTCCCTCATCATTTCTCTCCTTTTTCAGAGTTTCTCTAATGTAAAAGACATTCTCCCTCTTCAGCTTTGAAAAATCCAGGGCTTCAGAGGCCCCACAGTGCCCTGCGTGGAGAAATTGTTCTGGAAACAGAGGCTGAATTCATTATTTAATTAATAGTTGTCTTTAGAAGTAGCTCAGAGGAAGTCAGATCCGCCATTGGTGAGCTGTCTATTTGGGAATAGGCAGCTGTGCTTCAACAGATTATTTTTTTTCTCTCTAGTTTTCAATACACTTTTCGGAATCCTTCCAGCTACCTTTTCCATCAGATTGTCATCAAAATGCAGGTCAGATGTAAAGAAGACCAGTGTCTATTGAAGAGTGGCATCGATGCATTAAGAGGTACCCCGGTGGCCTTAAAGACTTAATGCAGCTTTTAAAAATGGCTAATTTATACACTGGGCTACTCCAGCTCACCCTGGCACACTGGATCACATTATACAGAAAAGTAGATGGAGAACACATATAATGGGCGATGGCTGGGCTTCGTTATGACCTTATTTTCACTGATAAAGACAAATCTCATAATTCACTGGTAGCAATGTCAGTCTTTTATCTTTCCCCAGACTCATGAGGATACAAGTCACATCCGCCTCGCCTGCTTCATGTGTGACAAGGAAACTCGGGCAGCCAATCATCACAGAGGTGATTCATTCATTTGCATCCAGAAATCCTGTTGGTTAAATAGCAATATAACAATATAAGTGTATTTGGGCATCCCCCTACACTATAAAAAGTGGCTTACTCTGGTAAAATCTATGCCTTCACTCATCTCACAGAGCTGCTGTAAAAAATAACATTTGGCAGTGGGAAGTGGGACTTTTGCTGGAAGAACTGATGTGTAGATGTAATATTTGTACACTTCTTAGATGACCATGGGCACCTTGTCACTGCTTTCGTGTTCTAAAGTCATGTGCAGAGAAAATTTACTATGGCGTTTAAAGTGTAAGAGAAGCTGGGCATAGTGGCGCATACTTGTAATTCCAATACTTGGGGAGCTGAGACAAGAGGATGGAGGTTTGTGGCCAGCCTCAGCAACTTAGCGAGGCCCTCAGCAACTTAGACTTTGTTTTGAAATTAAAAGTAAGATAGGGCTTGGGGGTGTATCTCAGAAGTAGACTGCCACCCTGGGTTCAATCCTAGCCACACATAAATGCACACACACACACACACACACACACACACACACACACCCCACAGTATGAGAGCCAGATGTGGTGGTGTACTCCTCTAATCCCAGTTACTCAGGATGTTGAGGCAGGAGGCTCATAATTTAAGGCAGGAAGATTGTAAGTTCAAGGCCAGTCTGGGCAATTTAGTGATCCCTATCTCAAAATAAAAAAGAGTCTGAGCTGGGCATGGTGGTGCATGCTTGTAATCCCAGCGCTTGGGAGGCTGAGACAGGAGGGTTGCACAAGTTCAAAGCCAGCCTCAGCTACTTAGTGAGGCTCTCAGCAACTTAGTGAGACCCTGCTTCCAAATAAAGTATAAAATAGGTCTGGGAGTATATCCCAGAGGTAGAAAAGCACCTGGGTTCCACCCCCTGTACCACACACACACACACACACACACACACACACACACACAAAAGTCTAGGCATGGTGGTGCACATTTGTAATCCTAGTACTTGGAAGGCTGAGACAGGAGGATCACAGGTTTGAGGACAGCCTCAGCAAGTAGTGAGACTTTCATCAACCTAGTGAGACCCTGTTTCAAAATAAGAATAAAATAGGGCTGGGGGTGTAGCTCAGAGGTAGAATGCCTCTGAGTTCAGTCCCCAGAACCACGAAAACAAATAAATAAATAAATAAATAAATAGGCCTGGGGATGTAGCTCAGGGAATGGTGGCACTTGTCTAGCATGTGCATGGTCCCTGGTTTAATCCTTAGCACCACAACAATAAACAAATAGGGAAATTTTAAAAAAGTATATGAGAGGATTCACAAAAGGCGAGATTGCAGGATGAGGCGGCAAGACAAAGGGAGGGAGTGGAGCAGTAGAGCGGTGCTGTGGGGCGAAGTCATTCATTCCCCAGTATGAAGAGCCACTGGGGCCCCCGCCTGCCCTGGCACCCCTCAGGGCCCGGCTGTCCATCTCTGGTTCTGTCCTCTGGCCCTTTCTTTGAGCCCTGTCTTTGGCCGCTGAGGCCAGTTGAGGGTCAAGCAACCCAGGCAGAACCTTGGCACACAGAGCAGATTCCAGAAGATCCAGAGTTGCTCAAGGAAAAGGAAGAAGTAGCGGGGGCTGTAGGGTGGGGTTCGGGGTCTCCTGGGCTGCTGAAGGCTGGCGCCCATCGGGTAGGGAGCCTAGATGCTTATTTTCAAAGCAGGAGCTGCATCATCCTGGATGCTCTGTGCTGTGCTAAGTACAGCGTTGGTGCTGGGTAAGTGCTAAGACAGCAGCTACAGCAATCACAACAATCACGGTGACTCCACCCCTGTAGGCCAAGGGGCTGGGAGAGATTTAACTGTTTCCTGTGAGGGACGTTAATGTGCCCAGGGGCAGGCTTCCTTGTCTGGCAGACTGGCCCTTGGCGTTTTTCCTGTTCTCCCATCTGCTTAGGAAAGGCTGTGGGGAATCAGGCAAAAGGGTCCCAGAGACCAGGGTTTCCTGCATCTTCCTTCTCAGAACAGCCGCTCTGAGGACCCGCAAAAGCTCTGTGTGTGTGTCTGGGCTGTCAATCTGACGCCCTGTCCAATGAGACCCTGAAAGAAGCAATAATGACACGTTTGTTTTAATTATTCTCTCTCTCTTTTGGTCTCACTTTAGGATTGTGCCTTTCAAATAAGCGATACCAGAGCTTTTTTCTCATCTTGTTCATAATTAAGGGCAACAGGAGGTATATTTTGGTCCTATTTTCTTAGGATTTTAATTAGGCTGATTTGGGCTTAAAGGAGGATCCATTTACGTACTGAGGAATTATGTATTTTTGGGTCAGTGAGAGTTTTCCTCTCCCACACTCTGGAAGATGACATACTATGAGATGTCCTAGTTCTAAACACCAAACCTAACTAAACTTATCCTGGACAAAGGACATAGCCCAGCTCCAGCCACGATAGGTGAGCGTCCTGGTTTCACAAGAGGTCCAGTGTTCTGCCATAAGGAGCCGCCATTGTGATGGGAAGTCAGAGCTGGAGAGTCAGCTACAGGAGCGGGACCCAGGGCACGCAGCGGTGCTTGTCCCTGAAGGTGGAGATCTAGTCGCACTTCCCCGCGCATGGCAGCACTTAGCCGGCCGTGCTTCCAAGGACAGCCACCCTGCAGCTGCCCTTTCTCCTCCTCGTCCATCTAGGTTCTGGTCTGGCACTGCTTTGTGGGGATACTGCCCCTTTCTGCTTCCATGTGATTCAGTGGTAAAGAATATAAGAGTGTTGGAGGCTAGGATCCGGGTTTGAATCCCGGTTGGCCATAGCTGGCGATGCAGTCCTGGCATAATTCCCCCTCTGAGCTCTGGGGTCCTTTCCACAGAAGAGCATCACGATGCCTACTTGGCAGAGTGGTTTGGAAGGATGCAAACGGCGACGATGCTACCTGCAAACTGCCTGCGGCCCCGGGTTGGGGCTCCATTCATGCTGTAGGATAAATACAGGCCAGGGCCTGGAAGGGAGGGAGGGCAGATATTAGAAGGGCTGAATAATGAAGGCAGTAGTTCTCAACACCCCACACTGCCTGCCCTGCCCTGTTGGCTTGTCTTCACCCACCCTTTTCTTGTGATTCCCTTCTCATTATCTTCTACTTTATAAGGTTTAGCCCGATCATTTCCAGCCTGTATTGAGTCTTCCTAACCCTTCAACACTTATCTGCTTATTTATTACGGTGCTGGGGATTGAACCCAGGGGCATTCCATCTCTAACATACATCCTCAGCCCTATATTTATTTTATTTTGAAACAGGGTCTTGATAAGTCGCTGAGGCTAGCTTTGAACCTGTGATCCTCTTGTCTCAGCCTCTCAAGTTCTGGGATCACAGGCTTGTGCCACTGTGCCTGGCTCCCTTTACAAGGAGTTGTACCTCCACCATACAACCTAACATTTTAGTTTATATATATTAAGGTCTCCTCTTGAATAAAGTAAGCTCTTTGGGAAGTTAGAAAGCATGTTTTTTTGTTTTTGTCCTGGGTTCTCTGTGTCCTTGGTCACATGCCAGGCAGGCAGGAAGGGTTCAGTCACTGATTCTGAAGTACAGTGCCCACACTCGGCCCACCTGAGGGCAGAGATGGTCTTCTCTACATTTTTGTAGTTCCATAGCAATTCCCTCAGGGAGAGACATCCAGACACTCACAGGTACTCAAAGATTTGCCAGATTAAAATTCTGGTGGGTGAGCCGGGCATGGTGGCACATGCTTGTAATTCTAGTACTTGGGAGGCTAAGTCCCTGAGGCCCTCTGCAACTTAGTGAGATCCTGTTTCAAAATAGAGAATAAGAAAATAGGGGGTGTAGCTCAGAAGAAGTAGAATGTCCCTGGTTCAATCCCCAGCACCACATACACAAAATAATAATGATAATAATAATAATAATAATAATAACAACAACAACAACAACAACAGGATTGGGAGTGTAACTCAGAAGTAGACTACCTCTGGGTTCCACCCCCAGTACCACAAAGAAAAAAATTCTGGTGAGTGAGCTGGAGGGGACATTAGCCATTGACAGGAAAAACATAGAAAGAGACCTGGGTAGTGAAAGCTGAGTCTACAGAGGGATCCTCCTCTTCTTCTCCTCCTCCTCCTCCTCCTCCTCCTCCTTCTCCTCCTCCTCCTCCTCTTCCTCCTCCTCCTCCTCCCCCCTCCTCTCCCCTTCCCCTTTCTCCTCCTCCTCCTCCTCCTCCCCCCTCCTCTCCCCTTCCCCTTTCTCCTCCTCCTCCTCCTCCCCCCTCCTCTCCCCTTCCCCTTTCTCCTCCTCCTCCTCCTCCTCCTCCTCTTCCTCCTCCCCCCTCCTCTCCCCTTCCCCTTTCTCCTCCTCCTCCTCCTCCTCCCCCCCTCCTCTCCCCTTCCCCTCTCTCCTCCTCCTCCTCCTCCTCCTCCTCCTCCTCCTTCTTCTTCTTCTTCTTCTTCTTCTTCTTCTTCTTCTTCTTCTTCTTCTTCTTCTGACTGGGTATGGAACCCAGGGGCATTCTACATCCAAGTTATATCCTCAGCCCTATTTTTTTTTCTTTATTTTGAAACAGAGTCTCACTGAGTTGCCAAGGCTCTCACTAAGTAATAGCTGAGGCTGTCCTCGAACCGCAGTCTTCCTGTCTCAGCCTCCCAAATGCTGGGATTACAAGCATACGCCACCACGCCCGGCTCTACAGAGGGTTCTGAATGTCCAGCATTTGAGGAAGGCAGATATCCTTTACGACAGCTTGTAAACGGGTCCAGGTAGAGCCAAAGAAGAACAGCAGAAAACATCTGGAGCGTTGGTCACTTGCACAGATGGAGACCCCTTATCTGACAGCACTTGTAGGCCAGGTCTGGAGCCCTGTGACCTTCCAGCTCCTGGTAAAAATGCAGGTTCCTTCTTGACTCAGAAGCCCTTTGGAAATTTGTCACTGTTCAGTGATCTTATCGACAGTTCCTGGTTTCTTCTGATAGGTTTGATCATGGCTTATAATCCTTAAATAGACAAAACTTCCAAGGAAGCTGATTTTCATTGGACTTAAAGTCAATCAGCCTGCTGCAAGAAGATGAAATTAAGCTGCAGGGAAAGATGGTTAATTTCCAATTATCCACAGATTGGAGGCAGTAGGGGCGGCGCATCCTGGATTGTCCTGGGAGGGCAACCTCTGTATCCCTTGAGCACGACCAGGATGCCCAGGGGTCCATCTCAAGGCTGCTCTCTGTCCTCCCCCAGCCTGTCACAAGGATCCTTGTCTTCCTGCACCTGCTCACAACTCTGGCTCCACCCTGTCTTGGGTCCCTCACTGAGGGACCCCACAACTGCAGCCTACATGTCCCCGACCTCAGCTCAGTTCTATCTGTCTTTGTGCATTTAAGTGTTCACCTAATGCAGCAGATGGTACACTGACTCTGACATGTAGCCTTGTAGGCTGGGTTAACAGCAGCAGCAACAACAACAACCACCAGCCAGACAGGTGCAGTGGCACACAACTCTCCTCCTAGCACTTGGGAGGCCAAGACAAGAGAATCAAAAGTTTGAGGCCAGCCTCAGAAACTAAGCTGAATCCCTCAGCAATGTATCAAGACACTATTTCAAAATAAAAATAAAAAGATCAGAGCCAGGCATGGTGATATAGGCTTGTAATCCCAGTACTTGGGAGGCTGAGACAGGAGGATCACAGGTAACGTAGCAACACTCAGTAACCTAGTGAGATCCTATTTCAAAGGCAAAAAATAAGCTGGGGGTGTAGCTTGGAGGTACATTGCTCTTGGGTTCACTCCCCAGTGCCACACAAACACAAACCAAATGGCTGAGGTACAGTCCTTAATTATTCTTCTTCTTCTTCTTCTTCTTCTTCTTCTTCTTCTTCTTCTTCTTCTTCTTCTTCTTCTTCTTCTTCTTCTTCTTCTTCTTCTTTTTTGTGACACTGGGGATGGAACCCAGGGGCATTCTACTTCTGAGCTACACTCCCAGCTCTACTTTTGATTCTTTCTTTCTTTCTCTTTCTTTCTCTCTCTCTCTCTCTCTCTCTCTCTCTCTCTCTTTTTTTTTTTGGTGGTATTGGGGGTGGAACCCAGGGGCTTTTCCACCTCCAGGCTATACTTCTTCCAGACATTTATTTTGAAACAGAATCTCACTAAGTTGCTGAGAGCCTCACTAAGTAGCTGAGGCTGGCTTCGAACCTGTGCGATCCTCCTGTCTCAGCCTCCCAAAAGCTGGAATTACAAGCATGCGTCACCACGCCCAGCTTTTATTCTTTTTTTTTTTTTTTTTTTTTTTAGTGGTACTGGGGGTGGAACCCAGGGGCCTTCTACCTCCGGGCTACACTCCCAGACCTATTTTATATTTTTATTTGGAAACAGGGTCTCTTAAACCAGCTGAGGCTGGCTTTGAACCTGTGCGATCCTCCTGTTTCAGCCTCCCAAGCACGGGGATTACAAGCGTGCGCCACCACGCCTGGCTTATTATTCTTTATTTTGAAACAGGGTCTCACTGAGTTGCAAATGGCCTAAGTAGCTGAGGCTGTCCACGAACCGCATCCTCCTGTCTCAGCCTCCCAAATGCTGTGATTACAGTATGCACCACAACGCCCCGACGCACTGTCCCTAACTCTGACCCCAGCTTCCTGCCTTCTGGTGGCCACGTGCCTGGCTGACCTCTGATACGCAGATGGGGTCAGGGTAAGTATCGCAGCACTGCTTTGCCGTCACTCCCAAGCCTGTTTCTCTTAAGCACAGCCTGATTTCCTTAGCCTTCGTCGAGCTCTCCCAGCAGTGAAGGGCAGGATTCATTTGCAGCCAAGCTTGCTGAGAATTCCGGGGCAGCGGTCCTGGAGGGGTTCCTGAGTACACAGCCTGGAAGCCTGCATTAATTCACCAAGGGCTCTGCACAGGGGGAGCCAGACGAGCAGTGTTATTATCATCATCAATCATGCCACCCTGAAGAAACTGAGGCAGTTGAGGGGAGGAGGCTGCCGAGCCGGCTGGGCCAATGGGAGGAAGACGAGGAGGAGGAGGAGGAGGCCGCTGCCGCCTGGATTCCTGTGCCAGGGGCTGGAGCCGAAGAGGTAAAGCAGAAGACACCGTGACCAGCCTCCGGCAGCCACATTTCCAACCAGACACCCCGCCCCACCGCAATCCTTTTCTTCTCGGGTCCCTAAATTGAATACATTTTGATTCAATTTGAATGTTCTGGATTAGTGGAAGGGAACGAGGTTTAAAAGAGGTCAGCTCCATTATTCAGCATTATTAATGATGTTGTCTGCCGTTAAAATCTCAAAAAACTAGGAAACTAATAAATTTTACATATTGAAAAATCACAGATGGATCAGGCAAATGGATAAATTCTTAAAAGTATTTAATATCTGTTAAGAGGACAGAATGATAAATTCAATATTGAAAACCAATATCAGATTCACAATTACAGGCCATTTATCATAACCAACTGCATGGACAGCAGCTCGTAGCGGAGCACACAGCGTGATTCATAAGCAGAGACCCGGAACAACTCCGTATGAAACGAGAAATAAATCTGCTTTACATAGTGGAAACTTATTTCCACTTCCTATCTTTATTGCCAACAATAATGTTAGCTTTCAAGAACAAATTGTTACACATTAAACCCATGCATAATGAGCCCAATTGAGTCAAAAACTTCCCTAAAAAGAGCTTTAAATTATTTCAAATTGGGTTATTAGCTTCAACTCTAATTCCTCTGAGAGGGCTCGGCAATCTCCTAGTAAGTTGCGGCACTTAACCAGCCGTGGGTTTCCCCGGCTGAGCCCCAAAGTTCTAGATGTGTACTTTTTTCTCTTCTCTTCCACTTCCCCTAAAGAATCAATAATTTCAGGCCAACAAACATGATAACATTGAACAAGTGTGTTAACCTCACAAATTGCAAGAACATAGACGTATTTTATTTTAAGGTGAATTATGCTGTTTTCTTTGGATATATGAGTGACTCTGAGTAAATGTAACAATTTGAATCTTGTGTCGCCATCAGCTCAGTCACTGTGCTGACTCCAGTCAGCCCAGGTTCAAGTGGTGAAAAGGAAGTTGCTTTGTCTGACATGGCCACACTCATCCCCCTGGCTGCCATGTGACGCAGCCAGCACGACTGTCATCATGTCACAGGATGGGTTTTCACCTCCCTCCCTTCCTTCCTTCCTTTCCTTCTTTTCTTTCTTCCTTCCTTTCCCTCTCTTTCTTTCTTTCTTTCTTTCTTTCTTTCTTTCTTTCTTTCTTTCTTTCTCTCGTGGTGCTGGGGATGAAACCCAGGGACATTCTACCTCCGAGCTACATCCCCAGCCCAATTTTTTATTCTTTACTTTGAAACAGGGTCTCACTGAGTTGCAAAGGGCCTCACTAAGTAGCTGAGGCTGGCTGTAAACCTGGATCCTCCTGTCTCAGCCTCCCAAATACTGGGATTACAAGTGTGTGCCACCATGCCCAGCTATTTTTTATTTTGAGGTAGGGTTTTGCTAAGTTGTCCAGGTTGGTCTTGAACTTGCTATGCTCCTGCCTCAGCCTCCAAGTATTGGAATTACAGGTGCACAGAACCTCACACAGCTGGATTAGTATTATTTTTTTAATACTATATCTTTTCCTGATGTCAAAAATGAGGTGCTCAAGCCAAGTGTGGTGGTGCACGCTTGTAATCCCAGCATTCAGGAGGTTGAGACAAGAGGATCACGGTTGTGGACAGCCTCAGCTACTTAGGCCCTTTGCAACTCAATGAGACCCTATTTCAAAATAAAGAATAATGCCAGGTGTGGTGGTGCACGCTTATAATCCCCGTGCTTGGGAGGTGGAGACAGGAGGATCACGCAGGTTCGAAGCCAGCTGTGCTGGCTTAAGAGACTCTGTTTCCAAATAAAAAGTATAAAATAGGTCTGGGAGTGTAGCCCTGGGGTAGAAGGGTTTCCAGGAACCCCAGTACCACCAAAAAACAAAAAATAGCCAGGCGTGGTGGTGCACGCTTGTAATCCCCGCGCTTGGGAGGTTGAGACAGGAGGATTACGCAGGTTCGAAGCCAACTTCGCTGGCGTAAGAGACCCTGTTTCCAAATATAAATATAAAAAATAGGTCTGGGAGTGTAGCCTGGAGGTAGAAGGGCTTCCAGGAACCCCAGTACCACCAAAAAATAAAAAATAAAAATAAATAAATAAAAATAAAAAAATAGGGCTGGGGGTGTAGCTCAAAGGTAGAATGCCCCTGGGCTCATCCCCAGTATGGCCAAAAAAAACCCAAACAAACAAAACCCGAAGTGCTCAGATGTGCAAAATGTGGGGCATTTAGGGGAAAAAGAACTTCTAACCCTTTGGTCACAGAGACCACTGCTAGTGTTTTGTGTGTGTGTGTGTGTGTGTGTGTGTGTGTGTGTGTGTGTGACTGGGGATTGATCCCAGGGACATTCTACCTCTGAGATACTCCTCAGCCCCAATTTAATTTTTAGTTTGAAACAGGGTCTCGCTAAATTTTAGAGGGCCTCACTAAGCTGCTGAGGCTGGCCTTGAACCTGTGATCCTCCTGTCTCAACCTTCCAGGCACTGGGATTACAAGTGTGCACTACCATACCCAGCCTGCTAATAACACTTCAACATATTTCTTTTTGGGCTTTTTTTTGCACATTTTTACACCATTTTGATTATAATATATAAGCCGTGTACACATAATTTTCTATCCTGTGCAATTATAATTTTAATGATTATATAATACGTCATAATTTTATAAAGAATGTTTTCCTGTTATCGGTCATTTTGTAGTCTTCTGGATTTTCTTTGTCACAAATAACACTGCAGTAATCATTTTCGTGCACGTACCTATGGGTGAATTTCCGGTTACTTCTTTAAGATTTGTTCCCAGAGATCTCATATGGGTCAAAGAACGTGAACCCTTTAATATAGATTTTAATATACACTAAGTCTTAAAAGATTTATGTGAACTCCTAATTCATGAATTTGTTTATTATACAAGCTGCAGCCACAGCCTAAAGGTTCAGATCATGGGCCGTGGAGTCAGACTCATCTGCAGTGAAGTTCCAACGGCGCTACAGACTGGCTGAGACTTCAGCACGCGGAGTCTCCAGGGCCTCCTCTGTAAAATGGGCCTCAGGATCCCGCCTCTCAGGGTTGTCATGAAGATAAGACGCAACATGGCCCATCAGATGCTTAGCATGGCGCCTGCCCGACTCAGAGTAAACACTCCATAAAAAGGACATAATGCTGGCCTTTATCTATTTTTTTGTGAGAGTATTATGATGTACATCCTTATGTATAATATATACATAAAGGCATCATAAATTTTAAAAACTTTAAGCTTTAATAACATTTTCCATTATCTGCAGAATAAAATCCCACCTCATTATCATTCACTATTCTTCACTGTCAGAGCCAGCTCACCTCCCAACCTCCCAGCTCTCCTTTCCCTTCCCCTGGCGGTCACACCCTGCCCAGCTCTCCAGGACGGTGTCCTCCAGGAGCCAGCCGACCCTCTGGCCACGGTGCTCATGGCGCTTCCCCTCCCTGGCCTGTTCTTGTCCTTCTTTTCACCGTTTCCCAAGCTCTACTGGTCTAGTTAGGCTAGACCCGGGTGTCAAGCCTCGTACCCCCACAGCACGATGAATGTGCCTGGCCTCCCCGCTCCTACGGCACTTGTGTGTACACCCCTGGCTTTAGACAGCACAGTCTCTTCTATTCTCTCTGTTGCAGTCGGCCCCACTACATCAGGAGCTCTTTTTTTTTGGTGGTACTAGGGTTCCTGGAAGCCCTTCTACCTCCGGGCTATACTTCCAGACCTATTTTTACATTTTTATTTGGAAACAGGGTCTCCTAAGCCAGCGTGTGCGGCTGGCTTTGAACCTACGTGATCCTCCTGTCTCTGCCTCCCAAATGCAGGGATTACAAGCGTGTGCCACCACGCCCGGCTCAGGAGCTCTTTAAAGATCAACACTGCCTGGAGCTGGATGTGGTGGCTACCACCTGTAAGCCCAGTACTTAGGAGGCTGACAGGAGGATTGCAGGTTCAAGGCCAGCTTCCGCAACATAGCAAGACTCTCAGTAATCTAGGAGACCCTGTTACAAAACAAAAAGATAAAATAGGGCTGAGAGTGTAGCTCCGAGGTAGAATGTCCTATGAACAACAACAACAACAACAAAAAGATTGGCTGGGCTATAATCCTAGTACTTGGAAGTTTGAGACTGGAGGGTCATAGGTTTAAGGCCAGTGCATGGGTAACTTAGTGAGACTTTGTTTTAAAATAAAAAAAGGGCTGAAGATGCAGTTCAGAGGTAGAATGTCCCTGAGTTCAATCTCCAGTACAAAATTCCAGATCACGTCTTCTTTTTTGGTGGTACTGGGGTTCCTGGAAGCCCTTCTACCTCCAGGCTATATTCCCAGACCTATTTTTTATATTTTATTTGGAAACAGGGTCTCGTAAGCCAGCAAGTCTGGCTCCGCCTCCCAAGCACAGGGATTACAAGTGTGTGTCACCACACCCGGCCCAAGATCATATTTTATAAATTCCTTCTTTTTTAGAGGGGTATTGGGGATCAAACCTAGTGTCATTCTCCCTCTGAGCTACATACAACCCCTGTCCTTTTAATATTTATTTATTTATTTATTTATTTATTTATTTATTTATTTATTTATTTATTGTGGTATTAGGGATTGAATCCCAGGACATTCTACTTCTAAGAAACACCTCTAACCTTTTTATGTTTTTTTTTTTTTTTTTTAAATAGGGGCTCTCTAGGTTGCTGAGAGTTTTACTACATGGCGGAGGCTATCCTTGAATCTTGGATCCTCCTAGCTCAAGTTCTGGGATTACAGGCAGGCACCCTTGCCACCGCACCGGCTGCCTTTGTTTTCTTTAGCGCCTACTATGGTGCGCGACATAACTGCAGGGCTCCACAAAGGTTTGGTAAGTGTGACAGGGTGGGGAGTGTGATTAAAGACTGCCAGAAATGGAATTTAAATTTAATTCAATTGAATCTTAACTGAATTGAGAGCTGATTGGACTTCAATTTTTTATTTATCATGGGATCTTAAATACAAATGCATTTTGTGCAATTGTGAAGTGCTCTCTAAGCCCTGAAATACTTAATGCTATTTGCAGAGCATTTCTAGGCAAATTATTGAGATTTTAAGACGGAAAAGGAATTTTAGAGGACTCTGTATAGGCACTTACCAAAATATCTCAGGGGAGGCTACAGGATGTGTCCATTATGACGGGAGAGACACTGAAGCCCAGGAAAGAGACCGTGGGGCTGGGTGCAGTGGCACCTGCCTGTAATCCCAGCTACTTGGGCACTGAGGCAGGAGGATCACAAGTATGGGATCAGCCTCGGTAATTCAATGGACCCTTTGTCAAAAAACAAAAAGCAAAAAACAAAACAAAACAACAACAACAAAAGAAAAAGGGCTGGGGAGCAAGTTAGCAACAACCTAGTGAGACCTTGTTTCAAATCCAAACAAAACAAAACAAAACAAAAAGGGAAGAGCTGGGCGTGTAGAGTGCTTGCTTAGCCCTGGGTTCAATCCTTAGTTCAGGGGAGAAGAGAGAGGGGGGGGGGAGAGAGAGAGAGAGAGAGAGAGAGAGAGAGAGAGAGAGAGAGAGAGAGGGAGAGAGAGACACAGAAGAAACAGAGAGACAGAGACAGAGAGACAGAGAGAAAGGGAGAATTGAATTATTGGGACTCTGAATTTTTTTGCCTAAATGTAAGTAATATGGTTAAAGCCGAGGCTCAAAACAACCTTCATATTGATTCTGTACACCACTTAACTAGCCTGATGAAGTATCTGGGTCTTGTCTAATTGATAAGCGCCTGCTTTCTCATCGTTTTGTCTGTTTGGCTCGGTGCTGGATCTCCGGCACCTAGTGCTTGGCACATCACAGGTATTCAATCAACGTTTGCCAAATGACCAAATGAATCAGCAATCACATTTGGTATGACCCAATCTGCATCTACTTGGGCTTGTTTAGTTCAACTTGACAAATCTTTATAGAGTGCTTTCTCTGTTCCAGACACCTTGCCAAGGAGCCCAGAGTATGAAGATGAATAGCATATGGTCCCTGTCTTCACGACGCCCGAAGTCCAGTGCGGGAGCGGACACACTGCAGATAAATTCAGGTGTGATGGCTGGTGATAAGAGAGGCCGACCTCAGGGTGCTGGTAGAGCCGGAGGGTGGGGTTTGGTCCCCACTGGGGGCTTCACAGAAGACTTTCCAGGGGAGAATATGCCGAGCTTCGTCTGACTGGATGGTAAGAGTTAGGCTGAAGATGGGAGGGCATTCCAAACACAGCAGCCATCGCCAGCCAAGACGAAGGTACCACAGAGCATCCACCACATCATCACAAACATTCGCCCGTGGCATCGCGTGCAGGGGCTGTGGATACAGGACGGCAAAGGAAAGTCCTGCCCTCCTGGAGCTGTGTTCAGGGCGTGCAGGGCTCCGAGTGTCCAGCACTGCTGTAGCACAAAGGGTTGGGGGCCAGAGGAAGCCGAAGAAGAGGGGGCAGTTTGTTTCAGGCAGGAGAGTTGAGCCGGTATCCCTACCCCCCCTCCTAAAAGGATCTTCAGCCCTTCTGAAAAGCTCGGGATTGGCCAATTCAAGTGTCCACTGGGGAGGGATTCTGGACTCTGTCCTGAGGAGGAGAGTCAACCTTCCGAGCTGAGGGAGGAGGCTGTGCCTAGAGATCCCTTTGCACTGATTCAGTCATTCTGGTTGTGAGCCAAGGCAGAGGCCAGAGAGCCTGGAACACAGTAAGAATTCCCTAAGTGTTTGTTGAATGAAAATGTGCACAGTGCCATGGTGCATGCCAGTAATCCCAGTACTTGGGAGGCTAGACCAGGAGGATTACAGGTTCAAGGCCAGCCTCAGCAACTTAGCAAAATCTTGTTTCAAAAATTAAAAAAATGGCCAGGCATGGTGACGCACGCTTGTAATTCTCATGCTTGGGAGGCGGAGACAGGAGGATTGTGCAGTTTGACCCTGTTTCCAAATAAAACTATAAAATAGGTCTGGGAGTGTAGTCCGGAGGTAGAAGGGTTTCCAGGAACCCCAGTACCACCAAAAAAAAAAAAAAAAAAAAAATTAAAAAATTAAAGCCAGGTGTGGTGGCGCACGCTTGTAATCCCAGCATTTGGGAGGGTGAGACTGGAGGATCGCGGTTCGCCGACAGCCTCAGCTATTTAGTGAGGCCCTTTGCAACTTAGTGAGACCCTGTTTCAAATAAAGAATAAAAGTAGGGCAGGGGGTGTAGCTTGGAGGTCGAATGCCCCTGGGTTCTACCCCCAGACCGGCAAAAAAAAAAAAAAAAAAAAAAAAAAAAGAAAAGAAAAAAGAAAGTCGGGGATGGTGGTGCACGCTTGTAATTCCAGCACTTGAGAGGCTGAGAAAGGAGGATCACAGGTTTGCAGCCAGCCTCAGCTACTTAGTGAGACCCTGTTTCAAAATAAAAAATGATAGCCGGGTGTGGTGTTGTACACTTAATTCCAGCATTTGGGAGGCTGAGACAGGAGGATCATAATTCACAAATAGCTTCAGCTACTTAGTGAGGCCCTTTGCAACTCAGTGAGACCTTGTTTCAAAATAAAAAATAAAAAATAGGGCTGGGTGTGTAGCTCAGAGGTAGAATGCCCCTGGGTTCAATCCCCAGTACTAAAAAAAAAAAAAAAAAAATTCAAAATTTAGCCGCCGTGGTTGTGCATGCCTATCATCCTAGTACTTGGTAGGCTGAGACAGAAGAATGGCAGATTTATTATTTTATTTTTAATTTTTTAATTTTTTGTGGTACAGGGAATTGAACCCAGGGGCATTTTATCTCTGAGCCACACCCCAAGCCCTATTTTTTTTTTTGTGTGTGTGTGTGATACTGAGGATGGAACCCAGGGGCATTCTACCTCCAAGTACAGCCCCAGTCCTATTTTTTATTTTTTATTCTTAATTTTGAAAAAGGGTCTCACACTGAGTTGCTAAGGGCCTAAGTAGCTGAGGCTGGCCATGAACCCACAATCCTCCTGTCTCAGCTTCCCAAGTACTGGTATTGTAAGTGTGGGCCACCACACCCAGCTAGAATGGCAGCTTTAAGGCTAGCCCCAGAAACTTAGGCCCTCAGCAACCTAGCAAAACCCTGTTTGAAGATAAAGAATAAAATAGTCCTAGGTTCAACTCCTAGTACTACAACATAATAAGAAAGGAAGGAAGGAAGGAAGGAAGGAAGGAAGGAAGGAAGAAAGGAAGAAAGAAAGAAAAAAGAAAGGGGAGCTGGGAGTGTGACTCGCGGTAGAGCACTTGCCTAGCATATGTGAGGCTCTGTGTTTGATTTCCAGCACTGCAAAAAAAAGAATGTCCTTGGGTTCAATCTGGAGCACCCTCCAAAACACGTGTTACTGGGTAACCATGAAGGTGATGGCTTTATCTGTAAATCAACAGAGTGGCTAATCTTTGAGATTTGGCTTGAGATGAAGTATAAATGACATCATGAGCTTCTTAGAAAATAAGGTGACCCCCACTCCAGCATGCCTCTCAACTCAAGTCAAAGGATTATAAATCACAGGTAGAACTCATGTGTCTTTATTTCCAAGTCCATCCACCGATCCATCCATCCATCCATCCATCCATCCATCCATCCATCCATCAATTATTAGACCTGGCATTGTGCAAAATGCTGAAGATATTGAAATGAATTTAGAGAATTCATCATCCCAGGGAGGCAAGTAGGCTTATAAACAGATAATCAAGGTACATCAAAAAATTCTTTTTTGATGGTACTAGGGTTCCTGGAAACCCTTCTACCTCCGGGTCACATTCCCAGACCTATTTTTATACTTTTTTTTTTTTTTTTTTTGGAAACAGGGTCTCTTAAGCCAGTGCGGCTGGCTTCGAACCTGCGCGATCCTCCTGTCTCCGCCTCCCAACAGCGGGGATTCCAAGCGTGCGCCACCACGCCTGGCACGTCAAGGAATTCTAATCAAGATAAATAAATAGGTAGGGTGAAGGCAATCCCAGTACTTGGGAGGCGGAGACAGGATGATTGTGGGTTCAAGATCAGCCTCAGAAGCATAGTCAGGCCCTGCTTCAAATAAAAAAAACAGAAAAACAAGGCTGGGGGTGTAGGTCTGAGGTCTTGAATGCCCCTGGATTCAATCCCCAGTACTGAAAAATATAAAAAAAGACTGATACTGGAATTTTTTTCAGCTGCACAGAGGATGGGAAAGGCACTCATGGTAAAAATCAGGGGGCACTATGGGGAGTTTAGAATGGACAGGATAAGTATGGTGTGGCTACCAGGCAGGATTTAATGCAGATGAGAATGATGATGATGATGATGGGATGACGATTATTTAGTTTTTGGTATTAGGGATTGAACCCAGGGGCATTCTACCTGTGAGCTACCCCTCTAGCACCTTTTATTATTTTATTCAAAACAGGGTCTCACTAAGTTGCTAAGATTGGCCTTAGATCTGTGATCCTCCTATCTCAGCCTCCCAGGTACTAGAATTACAGGCACACACCGCCAATTCTGGCTTTAAGGGTTAGTTATTGAAGACAAGGAGAATGTGTTGACTCCAGACATTCTAGGATCCAAGACGGGCAAGAGATATAATGTTTCCAACTTCCTATTGTAAATAAAATGAGAACAGTATCTAGGAGTAAGACTGCCAGCCTGGAGTCAGAGGCCACTCTCCTCCTGCTGGAGTCATCAGGGGTCCTGTCTTCTGACGGCGTTCATTGACATTTGCTCCAGACCCCGAGTCACAGCACGTCTGCGGAGGACAGAGATGTGTCGGGAGAAGAGTCGTTTGACGGAGGATCCATTTACTGTCTCTTGTGAGTAAGCAGTTCATATCCAGCTGGGCTGCAGCCTGCTGTGGCCCAAGGACTCTTTCCAGTGATTTAACTTTGCCTCTCACAAGCCACATTTTGTAATTACTTATTAGCCAAAAAGCGTCACTAACATATAACTGTAACGTTCGTAAAATCCACACGCAGGGGCATGTTCAATTCGCCCATTGATTTCCAGCATTCAAACCCTCCAAGGGCTTTCACGAACCCCTGGGATGCCTCTGAAAGCTGCATTTTGCATCTGATTCTTATTTCTGTAAAAGACTTCAAAATTCACATTGTTTGCCTCCTGTCCTCAAAGCTGAGTCCCTGCTTTTGGACACATCAGTCTTAGATAAATGGTACCACGTCAGTTGCTTCCAGGTTATCCTGTGCCTGTGGGAGGACTGAGGGATCAAACCCAGCACATTTCACAGCATCAGTTTTGCATCTCTTTCCTGGTACACGAGGAGGACTCAGTGACCCCATCCAAGTCTGCCTGGGTGCAAGGAAATTCAGCAGCAAGACACACATTTTTCTGTGACTGCATAATAACCTATGTTATAATAGTGGAGCATCACAATAAACCATATGTAATAATGTCACGATGCTAACCTATAATTTAAATCAACTTAGGAAAATGCAGAATGGAGAGATCTCCGGCACGAGTTTCGAAGGATGAGTCACAAGCTCAAGTCTCGATCCAGAGCAATTGGCACTTCTGAGGGTTATACACAAAGAATCCCGAGCAATCCCGTTAAATATTCAATCCATATTCAAAGTTATTAAATATTGAACATGATTTAATAAATACAACCAAGCTAATCAAGACTTCGATTGGCGGTTGTGGGTTCATTAAAAGCTTATGAGAGAGTCACCCGCTTGGGCTTCATCCTCTTCTCCGTCTCCCTCACCCGGGTTTTAAATGAGTGCAGAACTCGGTTCATAATGTGTGTGTGGGCTTTTGTTGTTGTTGTTCTTGTTTTGTGGTACTGGGGAGAGAACCCAGGGGGCATTCTACCTCTGGGCTATACTCCAAGACCTATTTTCTATTTTATTTGGAAACAGGGTCTCACTAAGTTGCCGAGAGCCTCACTGAGTAGCGGAGGCTGGCTTTGAACTGCGCGATCCTTCCGTCTCAGCCTCCCAAGTACTGGCATTAAAAGCGTGCACCACCACGCCCGGCTTGTGGGGACCTTTTGGATCGTGGCGGTGTCTTCTGCTTAGAGTGTTGGGTTGTCATCTCTCAGTAATGTGTGCACGGGGCAGGACTTTTGTGTGGAGGAACCTGCAGATGTGTCTGGGGGGACTCTGTGATGTGAACAGGTAGAACACTGGTGAGTTAGTTACCTTTGACGCCGGTTATTCAATGGTTTCGTCTCTGCACCTCATCGATAGCCAGGACCACAGGGATCTCAAATCCCCTGTAGCTGAGGATGGTTTCCAAAAGCTACTTTCCCTAGGGCTGCTCATGTGCAGTCAGCTTCCAAGAGAGAGTGTCTCCCGAGGTTGTGGCCCCAGGCCCTTTGCTCGCCTTGCTCTAGTCCAGCCCTGTGGTGCAAGGCACTATAATATTGAGGAAAGAGCTTCAAACAAGCTTGAATTCAAATTTAGGTTGTGTTGCTTACTAGTCACCTGGCTTTGGGGAAGTTACTCTTTTGGACTCTCAGCTTCTCCCTCTGTAAGAGGGGGGCAGTAATGATTGCTATATAGGACTGTTGTGAGGCTTCATCACATGCATACCATCATAATGCTAGATGTTTTATTTATTTTTTCCTTTGGTACTGCGGATTGAATCCAAGGGCATTCTATTTCCAAGCCAACCCCCCCCCCAGCCCTTTTTATTTTGAAATGGAGTCCCCACTGAGTTGCTGAGGGCCTTGATAAATTTTGAGGCTAGTACTGAGATTTCAGGCACGTGCCACCGCATTGGGCTTTATTTATTCTTCGAACAAGGCAAGGCCCTGTGCTAGGCTTTGTAATGGATCTGAAAATAAATAGGACATGGTACTGGTTCCAAATACCCTAGCATCTGGTGGGGAGACGGACATCCCCAGACTCTACAAGTTCCAAAATCTTCTCCCAGGGATTCCAGCTGTCCCTGGGAGTCCTCTAAAGACTGTTCTTCTTGGGGCTTTGAGCCAGGGCTCTGCGGGAGGAGGGAGAGGGAAAGGTAAGCCCCAGCAAAGAAAGGCAGGAGCGGGGAGGAAAATGCCTGGGCAAGGCAAAGGGGTGCAGCCTCCTGGCTTGAGGAGTGGGCGCTGGACAGAGCCTAGCTTTCTGATCATTTGTTCATAAGAAGGAGGACATCATCCTGAGCTTTGACCCCCTACCCCACCCCCTCTCCAGACCTGGCTGAAGCACAGAGAGTGCAAATGGACTTGCTGTGCCCACATAGCTGACCAGTGATGGAGCCAAGCTGGGAACTGGGCATCTGATCCCAGGCTTCTCTTAGGCACCTCATGTATTTCCTTCCTTCCTTTCTCTCTCCCTCTCATTTCTCATTCATATTCATTCTCTCTCTCTCTCTCTCTCTCTCTCTCTCTCTCTCTCTCTCTCTCTCTCTCTCTCTCTCTCTCTGTGTGTGTGTGTTATGTGTGTTACTGGGAATTGAAGCCAGGGGACATTCTACCTCAGAGCTATACTCCAGCCCTTTTTATTTATTTTTTATTTTGAAACAGGGTCTCACTAAGAGGAACTTGCTAAGTTGTTGAGGCTGGCTTTGAACCTCCTATCTCAGCTTCCCAGGTACTGGGATTCCAGGCCTGTGCCACCATGCCCAGTTGAGTGTAAGATTTTTTTTTTTTTTTTGTCCTGGGGATTGAAATCAGAGGCATTCTACCTTCAAGCTACATACCCAACTCTATTTTTAATTTTTATTTTGAAACAGGGTCTTTCTAGGTTGATGAGGGTCTCATTACTTGCTGAGGCTGTCCTTGAATCTGTGATCCTCCCATCTCAGCCTCCTAAGTATTGGGATTACTGGAGTGTGCCACCACGTCTGGCCATGAGTGTAAGCCTCACCCTCCTCCTCCTCCTCCTCCTCCTCCTCCTCCTCCTTCTTCTTCTTCTTCTTTACTGGGGATGGAACCCAGGGTGCATTTTACACCCCAGGAGCTACACCCCCATCCCAACTTTATTCTTTCTTTCTTTCTTTCTTTCTTTCTTTCTTTCTTTCTTTCTTTCTTATTTTGGTGGTACTGGGGTTCCTGGAAACCCTTCTACCTCTGGGCTACACTCCCAGACCTATTTTATAGTTTTATTTGGAAACAGAGTCTCTTAAGCCAGCAAGGCTGGCTTCGAACCAGTGTAATCCTCCTGTCTCCCCCTCCCAAGCGTGGGGATTACAAGCGTGCGCCACCACGCCTAGCTCTTCTTTTATTTTGAAGCAGGGTCTCACTAAGTTGCAGAAGACCTCACTAAGTAGTTAAGGCTGGCCATGAACCCGCCATCCTTCTGTTTCAGCCTCCCAAGTACTGGGATCACAAGCGTACACCATCACACCGGCTGAATGTAAGCTTTTTGATAGCAGGATTTATAGCTCAGAGAGGTGGGCTTTCATCTCAGATTGTGCCCTTAGGTGAGCAGCGTGGTCTTAGAGACTATAACTCCCCAAATCAACTTGTCGCAGCTGTGCTGGACAGCGATCCAGCAGTGGAGGAGCCGGCAAATGAATGATGGAGCTGATGGAGCACGGGCTCCAACATGACCCCGAGCTGACTCTCAGGGATGTTTGCTAAGAGTGTTTCTGGCTCTGTTGGGACATGTGTCCTTGGAGTCCTGCCAGCTGGGTGGGGAAGGCACAGCTTTATAGATCCATGTGGCTTTTTAGAGTATGGCAGAAAACCAGGCAATCCCCCGCAATCCTTAGACACACCAGCCCCGCCTGGCAGTGTGTGCAATGCTTCCTAAGTGTTGCTCTTGAGAGGGGGCATGATGCTATCCAGGACCACCCAGCTCCTCCCTAGACCTATCGGGAGGGGAGTGGGAGAATTACAGATGGGTGGCTGCCACGCAGAGGTGAGGTCAAGAGGCACGGTGGGAGCTGAAACTCATAACCAAAGGGAACGGGAGGATGAAGACGAGACATGCAAAGCTTGCCCGTGCCGTGGCGGGCCTGGGCCTGGGCTGTGGTGCGCTATCTGGTTTAATTCTCAGAGTACTGTTATCATTCTCATTTTACAGACAGGGAAACTGAGGCTAGACAGGTTAGGTGATTGCCCAGTGTCACAGCGAGTGGTGGTGTAGGCCTTTCAGCTGGGCATCTGTGACGCCCACAAACCGCAGCAGTGCAGAGCAGGAGAAGCTGTCAGAGGATCGCTGATCCCAGCTCTTGGGGAGCCCAAGGCCAGAGCTGGGGGGCTCTGGGTGCAAAACTGAAGGAGACACTCGCTCTCTGGGGCCCACACTGCACTCGCACAGCCTTGGCAGCGAGCCTCCTTGTGTTGTGAGTCCTGGGGACCTCACTTGCCTCAGCCTCCCACAGCCCTGTCCAGAAGCTTCTGGGTTTGTGGTGTGAATGGCAGAAGCCCAGGCAATGTGGCTTTAGTCATTTGATTGGCTATCTCAATGCGAGGGGGCCCAGGGGGGTATTTGCATGGAATTGCATGGAGCCCGTACCACACAGTGGCTGGATGGAGGTTCTGTTTCTGGTTAGGACTGCAGGAGGGGAACACGTGGGGTCTCTGCAGTCAGGAGTGACACTAGGAATACCCTGTCCTATCATAATAGAGCCTGGCAGGGCCAGCCCAGAGTGGGGAACATGGGAAAGAGGACCCTTGTCTGAACCCCACTGGGCAGAAAGGGAGAAGCAGCTCCTGGCGGAGGCCCTTGCTCCAGCAGACCGCAGTGGAGGTCCATCACCAGCCCGGTGGCGAGGTGCTCAGAAACCTACCTGTGCGGAGATTTTTCTCAAAGCCTCTGCCAATATGCCTGTTTCATTTGCAAAATGCCTCCCCCTGGGTCTGTCCAGTTTTTTTCCCCAGTCTGGGCCTCTTCACTCCGATTTTAGTTCAAAGAGAAAAGGAGACAAACCTCAGTCAACAAAGATCCTGCCTCCACTCCGACCCCCTGCAGGGAAGGGCGAGGGAAGGGGTCTCCCGCATCACTCCTGAGTTGCAGGTTTTCCTCCTTAGCCTGACCTGGTCCCACTGGGGCATCCTCACAGCCTCAGGTGAAGTCAGAGAGAGAGAGAGAGAGAGAGAGAGAGAGAGAGAGAGAGAGAGACAGACAGACAGACAGACACAGAGAGAGGCAAACAGACAGAGAGACAAGCAAACAGACAGACAAACACACACACACACACACACACACACGAGAGAGAGAGAGAGAGAGAGAGAGAGAGACAGACAGACAGACAGACACAGAGAGAGGCAAACAGACAGACAGACAGACACACACACACACACACAGAGAGAGAGAGAGAGAGAGAGAGAAAATATGAATGAATCTTCCCAGTGGCTCTGGGGAAGCCAGGAGCTTAAAGGCAGGCGCTCTGCCTTTTTCCCCAGGTTAGCGGAGCCGTGGGGTTGCCGGGCTGCGGTGGTCCAGGCCCCGCCCTGCAGTAGCCCTCAGCAAGGCGAGAGGAGAGCCTCGCAGCCTGGCCTCAGTTTCCTGCCTCACCACGCCGGGCTCAGCGGCTTTGGTCTTGACGTTCTGACCGTCTTTTCTCAACCCACTGGTTTCTCTAGCCTTGGCCCCAGCCTTCACGCCTGGCCCCTCTCTCCGTCCTTGTCATTTAAAAACACGGCCGGGGGGGAGGGGGCTGGTTCCCTGCACCCACCCGCTGCATCCCCCATTTCCGAGATCCTAGAAGGAGCAGACTCTCAGGCTACTCGGAGCTGCGAGGTGTGTTAAAAGGAAATAGAAAAGAGAAATAGAGAAAGGGGGGGATCAGAAAGAGACCAGCAAAAGAAGGGGGCGTAGGGAGAAGAGGAGATGCCGGAAAGGGGGATCAGAGAAAAAGGAATGTAAAGGGAAGCTGGTGAGAGCCTGGGACGCGCGCGCGGGCAGGGTCTGGAAGGACCGGAGAGGGGCCGCGGGAAGAGGGGGCGGGGGCCGCGGGGAGGCGGGGGCGGCCGGGCGGGGCGGGCGGGGCGGCGGCGAGCTCGCGAGGGCGGGGCGGCCGCGGGCGGCTCGGGCTGCCGCGGGCTCGGGCTCCAGCCGCCCGCACGGCTCGGCGCGGCGCGGCGCGCAGCTCGGGCTCCGGCCTGCGATCCGGGCGGCGAGGGCTCCCGAGGACCCGGCCGCGCCGCGGGCCGGCCGCGGAGGCAGGTAGGTGGCCGGTGGGGTGCGCCGGGACGCAGAGCCGCGGGAGCGCCGGGGGCCGGGGGCCGGGGCGCGGGGGCTTTGCACCCGGGGACTAACTTTGCTCCAGCCCCGGGGATCCCGGCCGCCCGGGCCGGCCCGGGGCTCGGGGGCCGGCTGAGCGCGGGGGGCTGCGGGCTGCGGGACGCGAGCCCGGCGTGGCCGGCGCCCTCCGGCCGCAGTCAGGACGCAGCGTCCGCGGCGCCTCCACGTGCGGAGCCCCGACCCCGGCCCCGGCGGGCGCGGAGCTGCGGGCGCGGCAGGGCCCCCGTGCGCCTCGCTGTTGGGGCGCCAAGCGCATCGGGCTAATACCCCCTTATTTCTTTCTTATCCCGTCTCCCTGACTCTTCGGCAGCCCGGCTTCCCCGCACATCCCTCCCGCCCTCGGCGGCGACCCCGGTTCCCAAAGTTAAAGAGAGTCACTCGCGGTGCGCTCCCGGACCGCCATCTGCAAGTTCCCAACTTCTCGCCGAGCCCGGGAAAGGGTGGTCGTTGTGACTCCCCGAAGCTGCCCAGCGCCGCCTTCCTCCGGGACTTGATTTATTTTTCCTACTTTGTGCGAAAAAAATACCACTTCCAAACAGTCGAAACCGTTCCCGGCGGGCGTCAAGGTCCGCGAGCGGGACGGGGCCATCCATCAGCAGCCCGGCGTGGCGACCCGCAGCCCTCGCCTGGACTCCAGGCTCCATCCCGCCGTGGCCGCGTCGCGGGGTCCGGCCCCTTTCGCCCGCGGCTCTGGGCTGGTCTGGTTCCCTCCCGGGTGGGCGACGTTCTTGAGACAATTTTGCCCAAGTGCCTCTGCTGCGGCTTCTCCCGCTCCCATCCCTCCCGGAGCCGATGGAGAAGGGCCTCCGGGGCTGGAGGGACTTTGGGGAGGTTTGGGCACCGAGCCGTCTCCCCTCGCCCTGGCAAGGGTTCTCGTGTCCGGGCGCCAGCGCCTGCCCGCGCCCTGCCGGGGAGGCACGGGTTAAAGTGCCGGCCAGGTGGCTGCCGGCGAGGCTGTGCCAGCCGGCCGGGGGCGCCCTTCCCCGCGCGCCCCCCGAGTCCAGGGGCCGGACTCGCCGGCCGGTGCGGCTTCCCGGAGCGAGCGCTGGCCCAGCCTCGCAGCCCTCTTTGTTGAAGTACAGCCTGGGAGATCCTCTTGAGGGGTTTAGCGGGACCCAAAGCTGGGACCTTTGCGGAGAGGGGTTACCTGGCCAGTCCGGCCACTGCATCCTGCAGGCTGGGGAGGTGCCCCGCGGCCTCAGACTTACCGCCCGCAGCGCTCCACCTGCTCCTTTGGCGGGGTTCCCCGGCACGCGCCACGCACCCGGCTCACTCCTTTGCCCGGTTTAAGCCACTAGGGATTTGAAGTGTGCAACTGCAGTGCTTATATTTCCGACCATTCCACAGATCAGCAGACGGCGGCCCAGAGAAACGAAAGGACTAGCTTAGAACTGGCTAAGGGTGGAAGGAAAATAAACCAGACCCCTGACTTCAAGTTCAGAGCTTTTCACAGCCCCCCCACCCCCTGCCGGTGAACAGGTCTCTCTTATCAGGTGCCCTGCAGCAAGCATCTTCCAGGCCTCATCATTTATGTGGCAGTGTGTGGCTCACCTAGTTTGTGCCTGCAGCAGGGACCCCGGAGGTAAAGGGAACCACAGACCTGGCTCATCTCTTGAGTTGAAAGCCCTGTACAGCGTTCTTAGGTGAAATCACTTCTGGAGTGGGCTGTGTTAGGGATAGTTCCTGGAGAAGGTATGATTTGGCATGGAGCCTTGGGTAGGTTTACAGCTGGGGAGGAGGATTGTGGGGCTCGGTGCTTGAAGACTAAGAGCAGGCAAGCTGGAGTAAGACTTGTCAAGCATCTGGTCAAAGGCCATGAGCCAGGGCCGGCGGAATCCAAGCTCAGAAGCTGGCCAGAGGTCTAGTTCTAGGTGCACGCTAAGCAGTCGGCCTGGAAGTCAGTACCCCATGAACTAAGAGTTGTGGCACCAGCTAGGAAATATCCTGGCCTTTGCTCCTTTGTCTGTTATTATTCCCTTGGATTTTTTTGGTGGTACTGGGGATGGAACCCTTCTACCTCCAGGCTACACTCCCAGACCTATTTTATGTTTTATTTGGAAACAAGGTCTCTTAAGCCAGCGAGGTCGCTGGCTTTGAACCTGCGCGATCCTCCTGTCTCCGCCTCCCAAGCGCGGGGATTATGAGTGTGCACCACCCTTGGATTTTAATTATCTTGTCACCCATCTAAACCATAACTTTTAGAATCTAGATATTTGAGTATATTCACTTTACTGTGGGCAGCGAGTGCTTACTTTGCACCTGTATGGACCCTGGGATGCAGCCATGAATGGATGGGGTCCGATAGCTCTTTCAACAGGCTCACAGTCTAGTTGTAGGATGGAGGCAAATACACAAAGGTTATCGGAAAAAGTGCCAAAGTGGGACACGTGGCAAAGACAACTCCCGTCTTCCCTCTAGTAGCTCAAGGCTCCCAGATGGAGAGAGGTTTGGAGATTTTCTGGACTTCCATGCCCCCAGCTCCTGGTTGCCAGGGTGACCCGAGGCAGCTACATTGATGACCTTAGCTGTGACATTGGAGAACTGCTCTGCAGAGCTTCTGCCAGGCAGTAAAGGGGCTGGTGAGTGCTGGCTGCTGTGTTCTTGCTGGGTATCCATAGAGACTGGTGCCAGGTAACCAGGTGCCTCTTAAATTCCAGCATCCATGGCTGCTTGGTGAGCTCTGGAGCCCCATTGTACAGATGAGTAAATGGAGCCCTGAATCTATTGATTGGGACATGCTGTGCAGTAAGAGAGGCCCAACCCCTATAGAAGCCAGGTGTCGCTGATGTCTGATTTGGGTTAAAATGATGCTCTTTTCCCTGTGTTGTAGACTAGTAGTTCTTAGGGTGGAACTGTGGAGGGCTTGTTGAAATGGATTGCTGGCCTTCACCTTCCATGTTCTGATTCATCAGGTCTGGAATAGGCCCATTAGTGTGCATTTCTAAAATCAGCTCCCAGGCGACGCTGATGCTCTTGGTGTGCCCCACACTTTGAGAAGCAGGGTGGTAGAAACAGGAGAGTGAGCGATGTTCTTAAGACCGTTTGAGGAGGGGAGGCGGGAACAAAGACTCTGATTTAGTTTCAAGAACCGCAGGACTTGCTTGTGTACAGACGCCTCCCTCTCACCCCCCAGGTGGCCATAGAATTAAAAGAATATTTTATCTTCATCAGTACACACACAGTATACATTGCAATATAATTAGAGAATAAATAGGTGTTGTGTGTTGGAGGTAGACTCCATGCCCTGTGGCTCTGTGGGGGTTTATTATAGCAGCGTGATAATTGAAAAGGTGTCATCCACGCAAGAACCCTTCATGAAACTTTCATGGCCTAGGTGGTCATTGTCCAAAAAAGACATGTCTTCTTCATTTAAAAGAAAGAAAGTCAGACAGATTGCTTTTCTTGCTAATGGGACTAGCTGGGCTTCATTTGACAGTAACCATGCAATGTATCCTTAGGGGAGAGGGGGAAAAAAATTGAACAGCCGATGTGAGCAGAGAGAGGCTATAGGAAGTCCACATCACATGCTCACAGAGCTGTTGGTTGAGCATTTTAAAATGTTTTCTGTCTGTCTGTCTCGCCTGGATTTTTGATGTGAAGCTGTATCTCAGCAAGAGAAAGAGAGTTTGTGTTTTGACTTCACTGATGGGGAAATCTAACAGCATACTTTATCCCCAAAGTGTTAATTAGACCCCAAAGAAAAGAACCATAAAAGAGTTGTTCTCCTAAATGCTGGCATTTTTCATCTGGATTCTATTTATCGATTATTTTACAGTCGAGAAGGAGCAAAAAATCCATGTTTTTATAGCAAATAAAGCTGGCTGCAGTAATTATGCAGGCTCAACATGTCTGTTCTGGAGCAGGAAGTTGGAATTCAGCCTGACTCTCAAACATTTGGGTGAGGTCTAATTGAGAAAGACATTTCAAAGAACAAATATTTAGGAATGCGGAGTTTTGCCACCGGTCTCTCTGGACCACGCTCAGGCTCCTTGCTTTTAGCTTGTTCCTCGGAGGTGGGAAGGCGCTGGAGAAGACGCTGGTCATAGCGCTGGGACCACAGTCCAGATGTGAGGCTGAACACTTGGAGGCAATCAGTGTGGCTTAGTGAAGGGAAGATGTCTTTAGCAAACAGATCCCACTAATTGGTGAGGAAGGAGATAACCGATCCATCAAATACAGATCAGACACTTATTAAAAGCCCGGCCTTGGCAGGGGCTCAGTCAGGGCAGGGGGTAGGACTCTTACTTGTCATGTATCTTCATATTGGCTAGTCTGGGTATCTATAGTGATAAGAGCCCTTGACTGGAGTGGGTGCTAGGGCTTCAAGTAACACAAAACCTGAACTCCACTGTCTGTAACAATGAGGAACTTAGTGTCTCCCATAACAAGAGAGCTGGGCTATTTCTGCTCCAAGGTTGTTTTATTTATTTTATTTTATTTTTTTAGTGGCTCAACAGCATCATCAAAAATCCAAATGCTTTTCGTTTTCCCTTGTTCTCAAGGTCACAAGATGGCTGTAACAGTTCCAGGTGTTTCATCCTCACGATCTCAGGCAAAGGCAGAAAAGGCAGGAGGGGAGCCTTTCCCACCAGCCCCTAAGTAGCCTTTCCCTCCTGTCTTCTTGGCTGGATTAAGAATCGCATACGATGCCTAACCTATCCTCAGGCAAAAGAAGAGGATTGTCATAATTGGCCTAGAACACTATCTTAATTGTGTGTTGGGCCTCAGAGAGAAGCAAAATAGGATGCTTTGGGGAGGAGTAAGGAGCAGTCAACGGTGCTGGCTACAGAACTCAAGACCTGGGTTTGAATTCTCTCTCCCCTCTCTTTCAGCCCCATGACCTTGAGCAGCATGTCTCACCTTTCGTGACTCAGGACTCATGGGTACAGTGGAATTTATCGGGAAGACAGATCTGAATCTGCTCAGGAATTACACTCGGCTTGGTCCAAGAGAGGTAGAAAGTTATTTGAAGATTTGACCTTGGACATTAAAAAATGTATAACCTAGTACAGGAGACATGTGAGGATTATTGGTGCCACTACCCGGCAACCAGGGCACCTCTGCATCTCGACCATCAAGCAGAGCAGAGCCAGAGAGTAGACAATTGGGACTTGTAGACCAGTCATTGTAGTAGGAATATGGCAGCAGTGGGAGCTCAGCAGTCAGGGAAGGCTTCCTGGGAGAGGTGATGGTTCCTGGTGCCTGCCGGAACTGCAGCAGTCAAATATGGGTAGATTATAAACTCCTTTTGCCAGGTGTGGTGGCGCACACTTGTCATCCCAGTACTTGGGAGGCTGAGACTGGAGGACGGCAGGTTTGCAGCCAACCTCAGCTACTTAGTGAGACCCTGTTTCAAAATAAAGAATAAAATATCAGGCTGGGGGTATAGCTTGGAGGTAGAATGCCCCTGGGTTCAATCTCCAGTACCACAAAAACATAAAAGAAAGTAAGTAAATTCCTTCTGCCCACTTCCCTTCCTTTCGCTTTTCTTTTCTCAGTGGCAAAATGGAACCATTAGGCCAAAATAAGATCTCTGCACTCCCATTGGCAGAAGTAGTCAATCCAAGTATGGTCAGTACTGACCAGCAGGGCTCCCTCGTGGACCTGGACTGCTGGTTGCTGGTCCTAGGTGACCCTTGGTCCTCTGGCCCTCAGACCATGTTGCAGCTGCTTGTGGATACTGTTGTTAGTAGTGGTAGAATTTGGACGCCTAGAGGCCCTCGTGAAGCTTATATGCCCAAGATGAAGCTGCACATCTTCCCATCTCTCAAGCCGTCGGTTCTTCTGGGTTCTTTATTTTTGTGGCCGGCAGCACCATCTACCCAGTGCTGGGTTTGGAACCCTAGCAGCACCTTTTGATGCCCCCTCCCCATGTACCCTGCTCCTGGT
The DNA here is from genome assembly GCF_963383645.1 of Muscardinus avellanarius. Classification (NCBI taxonomy): domain Eukaryota; kingdom Metazoa; phylum Chordata; class Mammalia; order Rodentia; family Gliridae; genus Muscardinus; species Muscardinus avellanarius. The sequence continues at coordinate 131,815,378 of NC_137788.1, read as the reverse complement.
ACTAAATGCACCAAAGCTCCCTTTGTCTTCCCCATACTTTTTGGTTACGCCCTCCTTTCTGGCAGAGATACCCCCTTCATCCGGGCTCTTTCTGCCACGCACTGGGTGGTGACAGCAGCCTCCTCCTCTGACATCCTCAGGGTACAGTGTGATGTTGTGTATGGGGACATGTGTCTCCAGAGCAGCCCCTGGGCTCTTAGTGGGGAACTCCCTTAAACCAGGGCGCTTTCTCATCTCCCCCTCCTTAAGTTATTCCCAAACCTTGTGTGTGTGTGTGTGTGTGTGTGTGTGTGTGTGTGTTACTGGGGATTGAACCTAGGGACATTCTACCTTTGAGCTATCCTCTTAGACCTTTTGGATTTTTTTTTTTTTTTTTTTTTTGTGGTACTGGGGGTGGAACCCAGGGACTTTCTACCTCCGGGCTATACTCCCAGACCCATTTTCTATTTTATTTGGAAACAGGGTCTCACTAAGTTGCTGAGAGCCTCACTAAGTAGCTGAGGCTGGCTTCGAACCTGTGCGATCCTCCTGTCTCAGCCTCCCAAGTGCAGAGATTACAAGCGTGCGCCACCACACTCGGCTTCTCTCAGACCTTATTAATTAATTAATTAATGTATTGATTGATTTAAAACAGAATCTCATTAAGTAGCTGAGGCAGGCCTCAAACCCGTGATCCTCCTGTCTCTGCCTCTCAAGTACTGGGATTACAGGAGTGTACCACATGTCTGGCCCCAAACATGATTTTGATCAGTTTACTGCCTATCATTTTCCCCATAGTCCTCACCAGATGAAGCCCAGGCTCCTCAAACAGATGCCTGATGTCTCCACACTCTGCCCGTGTCCTGTGTCTCCATCCTACCTGGTAGACACACCACCATGGCTGATTCTGCTTCAAGCCTGCCCTTCTCTGTGTTTAACCCAGACCACCCCTTTCTTCAAAGCCCAGCGCTGGAGCTGCGTCCTGATTAGACCTTCCCTGACCATAGCGCCCACAGATCTTGCAGCATTGATGTTTCTTTCCTCTGAACTAATGTAGCAATCATTGCCTACACCGCAGATTCTGGGTTGAGTAATATGCTGCTGGTGTTGTTCACCATTTTGTTGGGATGTTCATTTTTCCCAGTTGGGTGTAAGTCCATTGTGATCCAAGATGGGGGGTGGTGGTGGATCTTTCCTTGTACCCACCATTGTGGCCAACATGGATGCTTGGTGGGTAGTTTTATTTTGAAAAGTTCTGGGGATCGAAACCAGGGCCTTGTGCATGCTAAAATATTCATTGGGTACTTATTGAATTAATAGATCACGGGAATAGATTATTTACTTGAAAAATTACCCTGTTTTTTTTAGCCTTATTTGAGGAAAGGAACTCATTTTTCCCCCCGATATTGTGGATTTTTTTCTTTTGCCCACGGACTTTCTACCTCTGAGCCATACCCTAAGGTCCATTATATTTTGAAACAGAGTCTTGCTAAGTGACTGAGGGTTCACTTGGTTGCTGAGGCTAGCCTCAGATCTGTAATTTTCCTGTCTCAGTCTCCCAAGTGTTGGGATTACAGGTGTGCGCCACCACACCCGGCGAAGGGACTAAATTTTAATGAGTGCTTCCTCCGTGTTGAGCCCTGTGTTAGCTGATTTTAGGGTTTGCTTTTACTCACCTTGCCCCAGGCCTGGGAAACTGGATTCTTGTTCTAGAGGTGAGCAAAGGCAGGCTGGCTGAGCATGTGTGGGCCAAGGCCGCTCAGCCAGCAGGGGGCGGCAGGGACCTAGGGCACTGGGGGCCTGATCTTTCCTCTGTCTGGCTTCTTGCGGCTGGCTGAGGTTCTACCCACCTGTGGTGTCTGGGTCTCACGGTGTCTCACTGCATCACGGCGTCCCCAAGACCTTGGAATAATTCAAGAACCTTTAAACTCTCTGACGATCAGCTAAATCCTGTTATTTGGTGCAGAAAAGAGAGGTGCAGCCAGTAGAGAACAGAAGAGGACTGCATAATGGTCCTCAGATCCTCAGAAGGCTTTAGGTGACAGTGGTCAGGGTGTAGATCTTTCTAGAAGGTGCCTGAAAGGAGTGGATGTCACCAAGCTCGGGAGTGAGGCGTGACTCACTAACAGTGGCCATCCCCCTTAGGGCTCTACAGTTTAGGAAGCTCTTGGGGTGCATATATAGTCTAGTTTGTGTTTTATGACAACTTTGTAAGGTCGGTTTTTATCCTCAGAACCGGGGTTTTAGAGAGTTCAAGTGACGTGCCTCAGGTCACAGCCCAAACCTATGCCTTTCTCCCACAACTATATTCCAGAAACTTCCCGAGGGAGGGCTTCATGTGCTGGCATTGAATCTATGGGCCAAGGTGGAGATGACTTTCTCCTGTGTGTCTAGGATCTACCTTTCATCAGAGCAAAAACGGTTGGCAACCCTTCCCTGACCTTGGAACCCGCCCCTCCCTGGCCTGCTTTATCAGCCAAGCTTAAAATAAATACAATAAATAAAAACACCCCAAAACTTTCTTTTTCCTGCAGCGGATGAGCAATAATCTACATATGCAAATAAATGGCATGCCAGCCCCCATGAATATTAATTTGGAAAGGGAGCATGAGGCCCTAAAATACACTCGAAACCAATGATTTGGCGTTTTGCAACTCCGTGGGCTCGCTGTGATCATCATGGCTTTATATTTTCAGGTCGCTTCTGCTCCAGCTGCCTCCCCTCGGAACACTTCGAAGTCTCCAGGTGGATGGAGAGTGTCCAGGGCCAGTGGGTGAAGCCTCACCTCGGGCTGAGTTTGACCTTGTTCAGCTCCCCGGCAGGGGCCAGGCCCTAGCTCCCCTGGGCTCCCAGGGGAGTCCCCAGCGGCAGGGGACAGTTATGGCCTGACTCTCCCAGGCACATGAAGAAATGGAGACAGGAGAGGGTGGGATGACGTGCCCAAATCTGCATCGTGAGTTTATGTCAGGAAGCGAGAAAGCTTATTCATTCTTTGTTCTGCAAAGCACACGTGTGTGTGTGTGTGTGTGTGTGTGTGTGTGTGTGTGTGTGTGTAGGAGAGGGTGCCCAGGGTGCATTTAAAGTTTGTACACTTTGGGGGAGTCATTCGTCTGTTGTGAACATCCACCCTGAGACAGGTGGCAACTGAAAATCCAGTCATGTGTCCCATTTGGGTTGAAATAAATGGTCTCCTTCCTCCCCCAGATTTCCAAATTAGATTATCCCGAGACTAGAACTAATCCGTTGGCATCCTTAGCACCCTAGCTGAAATGACGACAGGGCAGGATAGAGAAGGGCTGAGAGCCTCTGAGGGCGCCAGGTGGGCCTGACAGCGATTTTGCCGTCCCCCTGTATGGGAAGGCTCCGCTGGGCGAGGGGAGGAGGGGGACACTGAGGCATCATGGTGCTATCAAGAGTCGGGGCTCTCCTGCTCTCTGCTGTTCTTACTGGCTCCCTTTGGACTGCTAGTCAACCTTGAACCTCCTTTTCCTTGTCAGTAAATATCCAATAATCAGCCCACTTTTGTTGTTGTTGTCGTTGTTGGTGCGGGAGATTAAACTCAGAGGCATTCTACCCCGGAGCTAGCTACATCCCCAGCCCTTTTTATTTAAAACAGGGTTTCACTAAGTTGCTGAGGGTCACACTAAATTGCTTATGTTGGCCTTGAACCTGTGATCCTCTTGTCTCAGCCTCCCAAGTACTGGGATTACAAGCGTGTGCCACCAAGCCCTGCTTCGTTCCCACTTTTTAACGCTGCTTTGTGAATATGAAACGGGGATTTGGAGCTCCTGCACAACGTGGGACACAAAGTAGGTGTTTCACACACCTAGATTTTTTTCCTTCCCAGACAGATTTATTTAATGTGCTACACTGGATCTGTAAAGGTTATGTGTTTGCCGGTGTTTGTGTCTCTTGTGTGTGTGTGTTTGTGTGCATGCGTGCATGCATGAGTACATGGTCACGATGACCAGATCTCAGCAGGGCGGGGAAGCTTCACGGTGCACAAAGAGCTCTGGACCCGGGGCCTCTCTAAGGTCTTTGAAGCGCCCCCCTGTCTCTTGCAAACCCTGAAACCCTTCCTAATTGCCCTGGTCCCTTTCCTCTACCTCCCTCTGGAGGCTTGTGGGCTGGGCAAGCTTCTGCAGTGGCAGGCCCTGGTCCATTTGCATTACTGTTTGCATATCATTTGCATTGTCTATACAGACTCTGCTTTTAGTTCTGCAGTTTTCAAGGCAAAATGTAGTTGCTTTTCTTGAAGGTCATTATATTAAGGGTTTTTTTTTTTTTTGCAGTTTTTTTTTTTTTTCTTTGCAGTACTGGGGATGGAACCCAGGGGTGTTCTACCTCCGAACAACACCCTCAGCCCTATTTTTTTATTCTTTATTTTGAAACAGAGTCTCACTGAGTTGTAAAGGGCCTCCCTAAGTAGCTGAGGCTGTCCATGAACTGTGATCATCCTGTCTCAGCCTCCGGAATGCTGGGATTCCAAGCGTGCGCCACCACACCCGGTTCACAGTTTCTTCTATTCTTTCTCGTTCAGACCTATTTTCCAGAATTGGGGGGGCTGGGAAGTATAAGGAGTCCCAGAAACATCCACTTTCCCCTCTCAGTTCCCTTTCCCAGTCCACTTCCCCTGCATGGGCCACCAGCATGGGGACAGTGGGACAGTGGGACAGTGGGACAGTGGGCTGAGCAAGGGGCCTGGCTTGGCAAGAGGAGTTCTTGGAGGAGGACTTAGTGCGAGATTTCCTTCTCCCATGGTGGTTGGTTCTGCCCAGATCCTAAGAGGACAGGCCCTAGTTAGGGTCAAGCACAGTCCAGCCCCATCTGCCTCCTCCTCCTTCTCCTCCTCCTTCTCTTTTTCTTCCTTCTCCTCCTCCTTCTTCTTCTTTTTCTTGTACTGAAGATTGACCCCAGGGCATTCTACCTCTGAGCCACAACCCAGCCCTCTTTTCTTCTTCTGTAAGTAGCATCCTAAATTGCTGAGGCTGGCTGTGAACCTGCAAACCCGCGATTTTCCTGTCTTAGCCTACCAAGTACTGGGATTACAAGCCTGCGTTACTGCCCCCATCCGACTTGCAGCCTGCTTCTCTACTCCACTGACCCACCTCTGAAGAGGGAACAGGAAGGGTCACCTAAGATGCTTAGACCCTCCACCTGACCCTGGCTGGGAAGGGCCACAGGCCCACACGGGCCTTGTGGGAAACAGAGGAGACAAAGAGTGTCCTAACCTTTCTATCCCCTAGCAGAAAATTAAGGATATTTCTGACATCACGGAGACACCCGCGAAGCTTTCCCAGGAGGGTTGTACCTGACAGTATCTTCTTCACCGGCCACTGCTGGGCTCCACACTCCCTACTTATTTATTTATTTATTTATTTTTGTGGTGCTGGGGATGGAACTGAGGGACATTCTACCTCCAGCTCTATTTTTTTTTGTTGTTCTTTATTTTGAAACAGGGTCTCACTGAATTGCAGAGGGCCTCAGTAAGTAGCTGAGGCTGTCTACAAACTGCAATCTTCCTGTCTCAGCCTCCCGAATAGTGGGATTACAAGTGTGCGCCCTCACACCGGCTTATCACACTCCCCCTTTATTTTATTTTATTTATCTTTTTTTGTGGGTCTGGGGATGGAACTCAGGGACATTCGACCTCTGAGCTACACCCCCTGCCCCGTTTTTTATTCTTTTTTATTTTGAAACAGGGTCTCACTAAGTTGCGGAGGGCCTCTCTAAGTAGCTGAGGCTGTCCATGAACTGTGATCCACCTGTCTCAGCCTTCCGAATGCTGGGATTACAAGCGAATGTTGGGATTACAAGCGTGCGCCACCATGCCCGGCTTGTCACACTCCCCCTTTAGATGTGGTTTTGAGTCTTGGCTCTGCTACTGCATGGGTTTTTTTTTTTTTTTTTTTTTTTTTTTTTTTTTTTTTTTTTTTTCTGCTGCTGGGGATTTGAACCCAGAGGCATTCTACCTCTGAGCCATGCCCCCAGCCCCATTCAGCCTCCCAAGTGCTATGATTATAGGCGCCTGCCACCAGACCATGTTTTTTGACAAGTCACCTAACCTGTGTGAGCACCTTTTTTTCTCATCGGTGAAAGGGGAATGCTATTAGGGCTTAATAAAGGCACACGGGGTTGTTGGGAATATCAGATGACAGTGCAAGTGAGGACTTAGCATGGTGCCTGGAGCATAGCAAAGACTCAGTGAATTAGTTAGCATTGCTGGTTCCCAAGGGCTTGTTAGCAAACAGAAATTCCATAGGATGACTTTTTTTTTTTTTGGTACTGGGGATTGAATTCAGGGTATTCTACCTCCAAGCTACACCCCCAGGCCTTTTAATTTTTCAAAAACAAAAAGGCGATTCTCCTGTCTCAGCCTCCCAAGTACTGGGATCATAGGCACGTGCCACCATATTGGCTCCACAGTAAGTCTTGTATACCTTAGTTAAATGCTCATCGGAATCTCTTCAGTCTAGGCTTGAATCCCATCACTGCCAAGCTCCTTTCACCTTCCTGTGGGAGGAAGTGTTTGCACAGGCGGCTGGGAAGCAGGAGAATCCTAGTCCGGGTCTCCCTGCTCTCCCCTGGTGGAGGATGAATAGGAGATTGTCTCCGGCTCAAGGTCAAATCTGTCAAATCCATCTTTCAGAGGCCTTGCTGGGCGCCCAGAGCCATCCACAGCCGAGCGGATCATGGGTTCCCTAGAAAACAGAGCTGGAGATAAGACTTGGCGCTGGCGCTTCACTGAGTGGCCGGGGTGGGGGCAGGGGTGCAACTGGGGATAAAGAGAGGGAGAGGGAAAGCAAAGCGAGCAACGAAGGAGGACAAGTCGGGGCTCACCAGGCCCGGCTTGGCAGAACCGCTGTGCCCCGGGCGGCTTGTGGGGGAGAGCAGAGGGTGTTACCTCCTGGCTCTCTGGTCTCTCTTTGGTCTAAGTTTTCCCTATGGGGCATCGACTCCCCTCACCTGGCCCCCTGGGAAGCCTCTGGAGAAGCCAGACACCATCCTCTGTGGCAAGGGCCTCATCTGGGTCCAGAAAGCATCCATTGCCTCCAGATGTCCAGAGGGTTGCTGGGTGCTAGAGCTGCTGGCTCCTGTCTGAGTGCAGTGGAGGCTGTGCCGGAGCTGGGCCTCCCCCGGGGGAGACTGGGCAGCTGTGGTGGTAAATGAGACCAAGGCAGTGGGGGCCTGGTTCTCCTTGGAGGAAGTAGCCAACAGCCTGGGAGGCTGGGAGGCAGGTGAGGTTGAGCAAATCTGGGTTGGCATGTGAACACTGGGTCGGATTCAGGCCCATTAATCACCGAATTCATCCACTGCTGGGCCAGGTGCTGGAGCCTGGTTTCACCCTGCACAGTGGGAGCCATCAGCAGGGTTTTTGTTTGTTTGTTTGTTTTGTTGGTACTGGGGATTGAGCTCAGGGCATTCTACTTTGAAACAGGGTCTTGCTAGGTTGCTGAAACTGTCCTCAAACCTACTATCCTCCTGTCTCAGCCTCCCAAGTATGGGGATCACAGGCGTGCACCACCACACCTGGCTCATCAGCAGCTCTGGGGCAGGTGAGACTGCTCCGTGCTCTGCTCGGCAGTAACAGGAGTTATTTGGAGAGGACCATTTCTTGGGTGTGGGTGTCTTTGCCTGCAGAGTCAGATGGGAGTAGTTCCCAGAAGTCCTGGCGTTTCTAGCTCAACTTCAAGAGACTCGACAAGGCTTAATCTCTTTGGAGTCTCCCTCACAGCAGTGGGGAGGCGGCCACCCCTGAAACACCACATGTCTTAGTCAGGGGAGAAAGTCCTTCCTGGGTGAGGTGTGTCATTCAGAATGCTGAGTCAGATCAGAGTGCCTGGTTTGAACCTAGCCCTGCCATTTGAGGACTGGGTGACCTTGGGCAAGGGACTTTACCTCTCCTGCTCAAGGAATGTCTACCGAGTGCCTGCTTGTCCTAGCTGCTGGGATGCAGCAGTGCACAATCCGAGACAGACGAGACCCCTTCCCTTGTGGCGCTTGCATTCTGTGGGGGATGCCAGACTCTAAACAAAGCAAGGTAGTAGAGTACATTGAAGGTGACAGGTGATGGGGGTGTAAGAAAGAGTGGAGCAGGGATGGGTTGCAGATTTATTTATTTATTTTTGTGATTTTTTTGTGATTTTTGTGATATTTTTGTGATGTTATTTCAGTACTGGAGATTGAACCCAGGGGTATTATACCTCTGGGCTAACCTCCAGCCCAATCTTTTATTCTTTATTTTGAAACAGGGTCTCCCTAAGTTGCAGAGGACCACACTAAGCAGCTGAATCTATCCTCGAACCTGCGATCCTCTTAGCTCAGCCTCCCAAGTATTGGGATTACAAGCGTGCGCCACCATGCCCGGCTTTGCAGTTCTGAATAGAGTTGTGAGAGCTGGGCACAGTGACTCATGGCTGTACTTGGGAGGCTGAGGCAGGAGGACTGAAGGTTTAAAGCCATCTTTAGCAACTTAGTGAGGCCCCTTGGAAACTTAGGGAGACCCTGCTTCGAAATAAAAAATAAAATAGGGCTGAGGGTGAAGCTCAGAGTTAGAATGTCCCTGGGTTCAATCCTCAGCATCTTCCCCAGTAAGTAAATATTAATTGGAGATATTAGGAAAGGACTCAATAAAAAGGCAGCCTTTAAGCGCTAGCTCCAAGGAGGTGAGGGAGTAAGCCACTGCCTGGAACATCGCTTCGTGCCTCAGTTTCCTCGCCCATGCAGTGCAGTGTACCCTAGCACCTTATACAGTGTCCATGCCATGGGTGCAGGCCCGGCTAGGCACACTTGTTATTATTGTCACCCCTGATGGCTCTGGGCGTCCTCCTGGGTTCCCGACCATGGGGGTTTCGGCGGCCTTCATGTCCCTGGGAGAGGGAGCGGCTTTCTTGCATTGGTCCCCAGCTCCTCATTAGAAGGCCCCATAGTCTGCAGCTGGAGCAGCAACCCTTGCATTTTCTTTTTATTGGAGCATCTCACTCCCAGAGGGAATCGCAGGAGAGCCGTTAGCAAAATCCAGCTTTAGGCAGGAGCTTCCAGACTTCCTCTGGAGCAGCTGCAGACTCTGGAGGGCAGGTGTTTCTGGCCCAGGTTAGGGCTGGGCTGGGGAGGGGTCGCCCACCCAGTAAACAGGGTGTCGGCAGCGGGGCTGTGGGCCTGGCACCGCACACTGCATCAACCCTCCTGGCCAGGGACCACGCGGCTTTCATCAGCAGGCTCCGAGAATCCCTTCAGCAATCCGGACAATGTTATTTACTATCGCAGAGATTTTTGTGGCTATAATTTACTGCCTCTGCAAAGCCCAGGGACCTGAGTCCCAGTAGCCCTCAGTATAGATATTGCATCTAATCAATCCTCTATTACTATGCAAATACATCCTATAGGCTACTGATGTCTTTTCCTTTCAAACACTTAATACATAATTAATGATACTTCTAATGCCAAAGAAGACACCAACCCAAAAAGCTTCCTGCTATAATTTATGCCCACCCGGCTAGGCTTATAGGTTCCTTATCATTCCGGAGTGGGCCTGTCCCCACTGTCACCGCGGGGGCGTGGAGGTGAGCAGCCTGCCCTCCAGACAGCATTGAGCCGAGCAGGACCGTGGCCATGCAGGGGACGGTGCCAGCTTCTTCATGGCTTGCCCATGCAGGGGCACAGCACCCTGTGAGGAAGGTGTTCATCCTGCTCTGCAGATGAGGTCAGAGGTCAGAGAGGGGACCCCCCTCGCCCAAGGCCAGGCGTGGGCCCCTCTGTGGGCCGGTGGATGTGGAAGGAGGACGCGGACTTCCTCAGCCTGTGAAATGGCCAGAGAGTCGCCGCTCTGCAGGACCGCGTGGGAATGGAGATCACGGCCCGTGTCAGGCCCTGAGAACGTGTTTGCTAGTGCCCTTGTTTGGAGGTGAAATGGCGAGAATGTCAGCTATCAATGAAGGGATTGTGGGGCAGCCCTGCGGTCTTTTTCATTTATTTGTTTTGGGCGTGGGGGGAGCAGTTTGGAAGGAGACAAGGTGCAGGTCCCAGTGGCGTTGGGGTCACGCCTTCTCTGGGGACGCTGGGCATCTTGAGAAGGAGCCGCCCCAGGTCCACGGTGAACCACGCCCAGCTAGGGACTGCAGTGGACACAGCCCCAGGGGCTGCATGTTTGTGCGGAGTGACCAGGGAGGTTGGGACACAGATGCCTGGGTGCTGCTGCCTCGGATGAGAGGAGGGGAGGGGATGGCACGTGCTGGGCATGGGGGACGCAGCCCCAGGTGGACACTGAGTCTGAGACGGGAACAGCGGCCTCCCTCCTCCCAGGTGTGGGCTACGTCTCGGCTCAGCCCCTCCGCCCCACATGGAGGAGGTGGATCACCAACTAGAGCAGCCTCTTCCCCACCCCGGGGCAGGAGGGGAGCTGGAGGCTGCAGAAGAGGAGGGCCCAGGGGTTGGGGTGTCGGAGAAGCTTCCTGGAAACAGCCACTGCCCCGGTGGGCACAGGCTCCCTGGGACCCCCCTGGGCCGCGTGACTGGGGTCCTCGCTCAGGTGTGGTCCTTCCCCTGCTCCCCACGACTCTGGGCTCCCATCTCCTCTCCCAGACCTCACCTGTGCCCTCCAGTGGCATGGAGGGCAGTGTAGCTGGTGAAGACCAGTTCCTTGCTTGGAAGCCCCGGGCCTCCCTCTCCCCGCCCCCACCAGCCTACACTCTTCGTGGCAGGCAGAGGGATCTTGCTAAAGTGCGAACTGGACCATGTCCCTGCCCTGTCGGAAACCCTTTAATGGTTCCTCGTTGTCCTCTGAATAAAGTCAGAACTCATTATTAGCACAGCAGTCAAGGCCAGGCACCTCTCACAGCCCACCCCCTCTCTGTGCTTGGTAGCACCTAGCGCTTGCCCGGCTCAGTGCCGCCCGTGCTCCCCGCCCATCCAGATGCTCACATTGCAAGGCTCTCACAGCCACCTCCTCCTCCTCCTCCGACAGCCCAGACCGCCTCCTGCAGGAAGCCTTCTGAGCTCCTTCCGTAGGGCCACACACTCAGCTGTCTGTCCTCTGACTTGTATCCTTGTTAAAACTGCAGCGAGACTCAGAGTAGAGACCTAGTTACGCAGGGACCCCCTTCCAGTGCATGTAGTGGGGCCAAAGATGTATCGTATCGTCCCTCTAACCTGGGATAGTCCCTGTGGGTTTTTTTTTTTGTGGGGGGGGTATTGGGGATTAAACCCAGGAGAGCTTTACCTCCGAGCTACACCCCCAGCCTTTTTTTATTTTATTTTTCATTTTGAAACTGTTGCTGAGGCTGGCTTTGGACCTGTGAGCCTCCTGCTTCAGCCTCCCTCTCAAGCACTGAGATTTCAGGAGTGTACCACTACGCCTGACTTTGTCCTTGTCCTTGACGTGGAACCCGATGCTCGCCTGTGGCTCCTGCTCACCTGTGGGGAGCTCCTGCTCACCTGTGGGGAGAGGTGGGACTTGGCAGCCAACTTCGGGGTGCAGTGTGAGATGTGGAGGCTCGGCAGCCTGGAGGCCCCCCGCCAAGGATCTGTGAACAGGACCGGGGACTGCTGGGCTTTAGAGATCACTAGTGTTCTCAGCAGCTGGAGGGTCCTGTGTGTTGGGTGAGAGGTAAAGAAGATCCCGGAATCCTTTGCCTGGTGGGCAAAGTCAATTTAAAAATTAAAAATATTTAAAAATAAAAGTCAATTTAAAAAAAAGTCAATTTAAAAATAAAAATATTTAAAATAAAATATTTTAAAATATTTAAAATAGCCAGGCCTGGTGGTGCATACTTTAATCCCAGTGCTCGGGAGGCTGAGACAGGAGGATCGCAGGTTGACAGCCTCAGCTACTTAGTGGGGGCCTCTGCAACTTAATGAGACCCTCTTTCAAATAAAAAACATAAAAAAAAATAGGGCTGGGGGTGTAGCTCAGAGGTAGAATGCCCCTGGGTTCCATCCCCAGTACCACAAAAAAGAAAAAACATTTTCCCCTTCCCTCCTGGTTCTGTTTTTAGCTTTAGTATATATTTTGACGTTTGAATCAGTTTAATCAGTTTCCTAATTTTTGTCCCCAACTTGATTTCTTCCTTTCCTCTGTAGCAAAAGGGATTTAGGAAGAGGAAAATCTTCAAAAGGAAGGTTTTGGGGAAGCCTATTTGTGTGGGGCCGCCTGCCCTGCCTTGTGTGGAGTAGGGATTGAGAGTGGGGGCAGGAGACAGCCCCTGTCCTGGTCGTTGGGGGGGCCATGGGATGATGTCACACATCCTGAGCTCTGGCAGTGGGAAGGGCAGAGAGGACCTGGTCGGGGGCCAGGAATTGCTCTGGGGCTCCCCACTGGAGGCTCAGTGTCCTTCTGGGTAATTTCCATCTTTAATTTCTCAGAGTTTTATGAACAGGGAGTAAATCAGGATCCCGCGCCGACTGCTCCAAGTAAAGGATTAATAAACTGGAGATTTATGGAGCAGTAGCAGAGGAAGGCGGTGGGAATGGAGAACGGGACGAGACTTGGTTCCCAAGGGGCAGAGCTGGCTCCAGGATCTTCGCTCCACTGGGGGCGGCGGCTGAGGGACTCTGCTGGGGTCCTTGTCGCTTAGGACTTGGGGTCAGGATGGGCGGCTGGGCTGGGCCTGGGGCCTCACCTGTGTTCTCCACCTAGGCGCAAACCAGGCCAGCCCAAGGTCACGGGCCAGAGCCACCCCTGGGTCTGTGTAGGCGGACAGCCTGACACCCAGTCTTCAAACTGGTGCCAGATGCAGGTGCTGGTCTTGAACTCAAACAGTCTGGTTTTGAGTTTAAAGCCAGAGACTAAAGTTTACTTTCTTTTTGGCTTTGTCAGGCTACATCATGGAAAAGCATGACATCAGAGGCTTCAATAATAAGAACCCAGGTCCTTCCACGTCCCTGGCTGTTCTTGGCATGCTGGTGCAACCTTGCGGTGTCACCTCTTGGTGGTGATGGTGGTGATATGGCTGCTGTAGTTCCAGACAACACATTCGGAAACAGCAGTATCCAAAAGCCAGGCGCGCTGGCACATGCCTGAATACCTATTACTGGGGAGGCTGAGACAAGAGGACTTAAGGTTCCAGGCCAGCCTCGGCAATTTAGTGAGGCCCTCGGCAACTTAGTGAAACCCTGTTTCAAAATAAAAAAATAAAATAGGGCTTGGTGTCTAGCTCAGAGGTAGAATGTCCCTGGTTTAATCCCTAGTACCTCCCATACACACAAGAAAGAAGCAAAGAGGCTGGGCATGGTGGCGCACGCTTGTAATCCCAGCATTCGGGATTTCCCACTGAAGGAGAGAAAAGGAGGAAGAAAGAAAAGGAGGAAGAAAGAAAGGAAGAATAGAGAGAAGCCAGCGGAAGAAAGCGGTGCCCATCTTTTATTTTTTATTTTTTTATTTTTGCAGATCTGGGGATGGAACCCAAGGGCATTCAACCTCTGAGTTACACCTCCGGTCCTATTTTTTATTCTTTATTTTTGAAACAGTGTTTCACTGAGTTGCAGAGGGCCTCACTAAGTAGCTGAGGCTGTCCATTAACCGCAATCCTCTGGTCTCAGTCTCCCGAATGCTGGGATTACAAGCGTGCGCCACCACGCCCGGCTGCAGTGCCCATCGTTTAATGGACATTTCTTTTTAGAGTAAGGAAACTTCTCCCAGGTCTTACAGCAGTCTTTCTTCTTATCTTATTGGCCAGGCCCAGGTCACATGCTCCTCCTGACACCAATCACTGGCCAGATGGGAGGGATAACCAGGAGGCTCAGAGCAATGAAGGTTCCCTAAGTTCTGGTTCCCCGAGTCACGCAGGAGAGGACTTGGTACCCAGACAAAACTGGGGCTCTCTGGGCCCGAGGAAGGGGGCATGGCTTCTGTAGGCATTTACTGTGGTAACATGGTAATTTGTGTCAGCTCACTAAGCCTTAGTTTTCCCATCTGTAAGATGGGAATAAAAATAAGAGTACTTTTTGGATTTATTTTATAGTAGGGATTGAACCCATGAGCCCTCTACCTCTGAACTATAGCCTCAGCCCTTTTTATTATTTATTTATTTATTTGTTTGTTTGTTGTGGTACTGGGGTTGGAACCCAGGGGCATTCTATCTCCAAGCTACACCCCAGCCCTATTTTTTTTTTTTTTATTCTTTATTTTAAAACAGTCTCACTGAGTTGCAAACGACCTCACTATGTAGATGCTGTCCTCGAACCGCGATCCTCCTGTTTCAGCCTCCCAAATGCTGGGATTACAAGTGTGTGCCACCATGCCCGGCTTCATTTTTTTAAATTTTGAAACAGAGTCTCACTAAGTTCTTGACCCCAAGCCCACAATCCTCCTGTCTCAGCCTCCCAAGTACTGGAATTACGAGTGAGTGCCAGCACACCTGGATAATAATGCTTTCTTACACCCCTCTGAGGATGAAATGTGACAATGCCTGCTAGGTGCTAAGCAGGACGCCTGGCACACAGGGTGTCTGGGTAGGTGCGGGTGCTCCCTACTCTGGGACTTAAGCACACTGCTTAACCTGTGGGGGGTCGGCGCTGTGTAACTTGGAGAGGAAGTGATCGCCTCCAGGGTCACACCTGCCTTTGTTAACACTAGGAAACTGGGTGGCATTGTTACCGTTGTACCCCTGTGGCATCCTTGGTAGCAGAGTGGACTTGCAGGTGTGGCTGCAGTCCTGTACACACCTGTGCTGTGACATCTCTGAAGTTAGTCAGCCTCTCAGAGCCTCAGTTTTCTCATCTGCAAAATGGCAACACTATCACTCACCTCATTAGGGTTTTTGTTTTTTTTTTTTTAATCCCCTTCAGTACCCAGGGCACTCTACCTTTCAGCTACATCCCCAGCCCTTTTAATTTTTTTAATTTTTAATTTAATTTAATTTAATTTTTAGTGGTTCTGGGGGTGGAATCCAGGAGCTTTTCTACCTCCAGGCTACACTTCCAGACCTATTTTATACTTTGTTTGGAAACAGGGTCTCACTAAGTTGCTGAGCCTCACTAAATAGCTGAGGCTGGCTTTGAACCTGTGCGATCCTCCTGTCTCAGCCTCCCAAGCGCTGGGATTACAAGCGTGCGCCACCATGTCCGACTTTTTCCCCCCAACCCTTTTTATTATTTAGTTTTTATTTTTGGGACAAGGTCTGGCTACGTTGTGAAGGCTGGCCTTGAACTTGAGATCCTCCTGACTCAGTCTCCCGAGTAGCTGAGATTACCGGCACGTGCCATTGGGCCTGGCCAGAAGCAGCTGCTGGTTGTGCTGAGCCCCCTGGCTGGCACGGCCTGGCACAGAGGCCTTCAGAAGCCCTGGCTTCCTTTCTCCTCCCGGTGCTTGAGTCACTGGGCACAGGACCAGAGCCAGAGACTGGGGCAGGGGCTGCTCTGGGACAGTGTACGATGAAGCAGGCGGAGGAGCCGGAGGTGTGGTTTCCAAGGGGCTGGAGTGCTGTCCAGGAAGCAAGGTGGAGCCCAGTTCCTCTTTTTGTTCTCAGTACTGGGGATTGAACTCAGGGGCGTTCTACCTCCGAGCTACATGCCCCTGTCCTTTTTTTTTTTTCTTTTTTCTTTTTTGCGGGAATGGAACCCAGGGGCATTCTACTTCTGAGTTACACCTCCAGCCCTATTTTTATTCTTTCATTTTTATATTTTTATTATTTTGCAGTACTGGGGATGGAACCCAGGGGCATTGTACCTCCAAGCTACACCCTAACCCTATTTTTTAGTCTTTATTTTACATTTTTGAAACAGGGTCTCACTGAGTTGCAAAGGGCCTTGCTAAGTAGCTGAGGCTGTTAGCAAACCGCAATCCTCCGGTCTCAGCCTCCTCAATGCTGGGATTACAAGCATGTGCCATCCCCGCTCATACTGGGGATGAAACACAGGTGCATTCTACCTCTGAGCTATACCCCCAGCCCTATTTTTTATTCTTTATTTTATTTTATTTTTTTTGGTGGTACTGGGGGTGGAACCCAGAGGCCTTCTACCTCTGGGCTATCCTCCCAGACCTATTTTCTACTTTTATTTGTAAACAGGGTCTCACTAAGTTGCTGAGAGCCTCACTAAGTAGCTGAGGCTGGCTTCGAACCCGTGCGATCCTCCTGTCTCAGCCTCCCAAGCGCGGGGATTACAAGCGTGTGCCACCACGCCCAGCTTATTCTTTATTTTGAAACAGGGTCTCGCTGAGTTGCAAAGGGCCTCACTAAGCAGCTGAGGCTGTCTGCGAACCACCATCATCCTGTCTCAGCCTCTTGTATGCTGGATTACAAATGTGCACCACCACGCCCAGCTGGCTCCCAGCCCTTTTTATTTTGAAATGGGATCTGGAATTTCCAGAGCTGGTCTCCATGGCTTGGGGTTCTTGGTGTATCCAGGCTTGGCTGTCCCAGGCCATCTTTGATCCTTGGGACCTGTCTCTGCAGGAAGTGCAACTCTGTAGGCTCCTGACCTGGGCCACCTACTGGGGGGGAGCCTAGTGGGTGGTTCAGAGCAGGGATTCTAGCCACCCCCACCCTATTCAAAGCTCAGCTCTGCGCTCATTTGGGTGACAAAAGGCAAATCCCTTAACCTCAGCATGCCCCAGTTTACCCATTTGTAAATGGGCTGAGGGGCAGAACCTGCCTCTGAGGGTGGTAGCGGGGACTGAGTGAGTGAACCCCTGCACTGGGCACTCTGTGAGGATCTGCTGTTATTTCACAGTAATAAACACGTGTATTCCCAGCTTTCCTGAAAGAAATCATAATTGCTCCTACTTGTTCTTCAGAGACCCAAGGCCTCACCGAGCAGGAGAAGGCCGGAGGGGAGGAGGAACTCCAGCCTCATTAGTGATTAAGTTCATACAGCTGCCCGTGCGCCCGTGGAACGGCGTGAGCACGAGGGACCGGTGAGAACCAGCAGGAGGAGGAGGGCTTGGAGTCTGCAGGAGGCTCCTGGCTCCAGAGGGGTGAGCATCTGTCCTGGGAGCCGCCTGCTCAGGAGCAGTCTGGGTGGGAGGGCGCACCCCACCTTCCACAGGAAGCTTCGTGGGGAGCAGGAATGTGTGGGAGGCTGGAGCGCGGGGCCCCGGAGCAGCTCTCTCGTACTCTCTCGGCATGGAAGGCCACGTCAGCTCCGGCGCAGCCTGTCACCCCAGAATGGTCCCCAGGCCCTGGGCAGATTAGGTTTGTCCTGTGTCTGACACCCACACGGCAGGGCCCACCTTTCACCTGGCCTTCCTTGGCCAGGTTTCTGCTCTCTGGGAAGCCCGGCTGGGTGCTGGTGGGGTCAGGGTGTGTGATAGAGCTGCTTGGCTGCTAGGGTGTGACGCGGCTCAGCGGGGGCCAGCCGTGTCCTGGAGAACTAGCCGCAGAAGTTCTGTAAGGGCTCTGGGGTGCTGCGGGTAGTGGACCCGCTTGCTCTCTCTAATTCCGTGTCTCCTAGGTTTCTTTCACATAGGATCTCCCTCTCTGTAGAATCTTTTAGCATCCCCCAAAGAAATGGCTTGTGGGGCCCACTTTGGGCAACACTGATTTAGGAAGGAGGGCGCTTGACCAGGAGGGGAACGCTGGTTCCGAGGGTCCCTACCAACTGAGTGACTCCAGCAAGCCCAACCCCGCCCTGGGCTTCAGTTTCTTCAGCTTGAAAAACAAAAAAGGAAAGAAAAGAAGGGAGAAGAAAAGGAGAGAGAGAGAGAGAGAGAGAGAGAGAGTGTGTGTGTGTGTGTGTGTGTGTGTGTGTGTGTGTGTGTGTGTGAGAGAGATGATCCAGTCCTACATGATCGTGCATGCCTATGGTACCATGGACTCAGGAGGCTGAGTCAGGAGGGTGGCAAGTTCAGTCTGGGCCACTTAGACCTTATCTCAAAATAAATTTCAAAAAGGACTGGGAATAACCAGGCATGGTTGCTCAAGCTTGTAATCCCAGCATTTGAGAGGTTGAGACAGGAGGATCGTGATTTGTGGACAGCCTCAGCCAGTTAGTGAGGCCCTTTGTAACCTAGTGAGATCTGTTTTCAAAATAAAAAAGAAAAAATAGGCCTGGGGATATAGCTCGGAGGTAGAATGGCCCCCTGGGTCCATCCCCAATACCGCAAAAAAAAAAAAAAAAAAAAAAAAAAAAAAAAGAACTGGGAGCATGGCTCAGTGGTAGAGCATGCACATATACATATTTATATATATGTATATATGTATGTATATTGTATGTATATATACACACATACATACAAATACACACACACAATGTTTGATGATAATGCCTCTTATTTTACTTACCTGAATGTTTTTTAAATGTTTGTTTTATTAAATGTTTTTTAAACCTGAATGTTTTTTAAAACTTTTTATACTGGCAACTTTCAAACAGTTCCAAGTAGAGAGAGCAGCACAGTGTGCCTCTCTGCCGACATCACCTGCTTCAGCAATTATTTTAATTTTGCCTGTTTTGTTTCACCCCCCCCAAACTTTGTACAAGGATGGTTTTGAAGAGGATGTAAAATTAAGTCTGTGAAAGTGCCTTGCAAACTTCAAAGTGCTACACAAATGTAAGCCATCCATCATTACTATTATTAGGTTTATTATTCTTATTCCTAAAGTTCAAAGTGCTGCCCAGATGTGAGGCATCTGTCATCATCATCATTATGTGCATCGCTTCTTATTCCAGTGTCTAGCCGCACCGCTCAAAGTGCCCAGTAATGCGGATATTTATGGGCCTCCATTTGGAAGGAGCTGGGCTGAGGCCCGAGGGGGTGCAAGTTTACAACCCAGCCCCGCTACTGGGGGCTTACACTCGCGTGGTGATATGACACAGAAGGTCTGAAAACCAGCCTTGCAGTTCCCTGCAGGCGCCAGGCCAGAGCAATTCAGGGGAGAGGTGCAGGTGACATCTCACTGGAGGCCTTCCTCCCTCCCCTGGCTAGCTGGGGACCTGCCTGGGCTGGGGGCAGCTGGAGGGAAGAGGTGCCCTTTCCCGGACACGCCCACCTCAGCACCAGTGATTGGATGGTCCTCAGGGGCCTGTGGAGAATGATGCTAATTCCTTCTCTAGGAAGAATTAAAGATTCTGCCTCTCATCTCCTCCCGGATGGGATTACACACCTCTGTGACTTCCATATACAACTTGGTGTGGCCTCAAAACCGAGCATGGCACCCACCACACAGACAAAGCCGGAATGGCCCAGCCTTTCTGAGGCCAGCACCCTGTCTGTGGGTCTCCCAGTCTTTTTTATTTTTTATTTTAGTGGGCCTGGGGATTGAACCCAATGTCTTGCACTTGTGAGCTACAACCTCAGTCTTATTTTTTTTAGTGTGAAACAGGGCCTCACTAATTTGCGGAGGCTGGTCTTGAACTTGCGATCCTCCTGTCTCCGCCTCCCAAGTACTGCGATTATAATCATGCACCACCACAGCTGGTGTTCTCCCAGTTTTTATCTCAATTGCAGCTTCCCTTGTTAGCGGGCTCCACTGACCAGCCGCTGACCACTGCCCTCTTCCCTTTCGGCTGGGCTGGGCCAAGGGTCCTCCTTTGGGGGAGACCTTTGCTGTCCCTCTTCCTTCCCGGGGGGCAGAGACCCAGCGGTTGGAGTGTGCGGCCTCGGAAGGCTAGCAAAGCTGTCATGTTTCTGAACTGTCTACAAAGAAGGCGATTTCCCCACCAGATTGTAACTTGTGGGGAACAGACTGCTCCCCGCTGGCTGCAGACACACTTGGTTGGCGTTTTGCTTTTGCAACACATGAGCCAAGAGAAGGTTTCACATGAAAATATGTACTTCCCATTTCCTCTGAGTAGGTAGAAGGTCTGCTAGTCCAGGCCCGTGTTTCTACCTGGCAGCCTTGGAGGGAGCTGAGCTTTGCAACCAGCCAGGGTCAGTGACCGGGTCGCTGAGGCCCAGTGGGTATCTTGGGCTCAGAGATGCTCCAGCCTGGTCCTGGTGAGCATTTGGTTCAGGACCCCACCCAGAGAGCTCAGCTGTGTGGATGAGCCATGAGGCTGGATCCTTGGAAGTCGTTTCTGCTTGGTTTTGTTGTTTCTGCTTGATTTTGTTATTTCTGGTCATGATGCTCATGTTGCCTTATTATTATTGTTGTTGTTGTTGTTGTTGTTGTTGTTGTTATTATTATTATTATTATTTGTGGTACTGGGGATGGAACCCAGGGGCATTCTACCTCTGAGCTACACCCCCAGCCCTATTTTTTATTCTTTAGTTTGAAACAGGGTCTCCCTGAGTTGCAAAGGGCCTCATTAAGTAGCTGAGGCTGTCCACAAACCGCGATCCTCCTGTCTCAGCCTCCCGAATGCTGGGATTACAAGCGTGCGCCACCACGCCCTGCTGGATATTGCATTATTTGATCAAGAACATTTTTCCTCGAGTAACATATTGGCATCCTGGCAGGAGACGAGTGCCACACTCAAGCTGGTTAATTTGGTGAGAGCTTAATGAAGGGGTTGTTTACAGAGAGGTGGGCAGAGGTGTAGGAGGGACAGGAGAGGGTGCTCCTTAGGGATGCTGCCTCACAGTGTGGCTTTGCGTGAGGGAGGCCTCCCAGTTGCAGTGGCCCCTCACTCTCCTCTTGAACCCATTGGCCAAACCCAACTGGACACCGGAGGTCAGGGGAGCCTGCCACGCCCAATGCCTCCTGTGCCCAGAGAGGAGATGTGTGGAGAGAAGCTTTGGGAATAATGGGAAGTGTCCAGTGCAGGCGGTCTTGTATTAAGGTGACAGGTCCTGACCTCTTTGCTGACCATGGTGGGAAATGGTTCAGCCCATGGAGATGCTGGCTTCATCTTGAGGTGTAGTCTTTTCCAAAAGGCGGGGGCATGCCGGGTGTGGTGGCTCATGCTTGTAATCCCCACGCTTGGGAGGTGGAGACAGGAGGATCGCACAGGTTCGAAGCCAGCCTTGCTGGCTTAAGAGACCCTGTTTCCAAATAAAATATAAAATAGGTCTGGGAGTGTAGCCCGGAGGTAGAAGGGTTCCATCCCAAGAAGATGGGGCTACTATTTCTGAGGTCTGAGGAGTTCCCCTCCTGCAGCCTGCCTGGCTCAGCTTTCTAACCCATTATCTCGGCTCCTCTTTGGGATGTGGGTGGGTGTTCATGGTGGGTGGGCAGCCCACCCCCAGCTGCCCTTCCTCTGCAGCCCCATGGGCTTCTGGCGGGGTGGTGGAGTGCCTTCTCGAGGGCCTGTGGGCAGGCCCATGTCTCTGTTGATGCTCTCATCGGCTGGTCCTCCCAAGGAGCAGTGGGGTCTTACATCCTGTTGTGATGTAAGACGCTCCTTCACCCCCATTCTCTTCCCCGCTAGCCGACCTTGGATCCTGAGATTCTCAGCAGCCTCTAGCCTGGGACAGCATCACAGCCAGGACCTTCCAGCCCCCTCATTTGGCAGAGAGCAAATTGAGGCCCAGAGATGGGAAATGACTGGCCAGGCCACGTGGTGATTTAGGGTGCAGCAGCAAGGGGAGCCTGGACTGGCCTTGGGCTGGGGGTCTTGAGGCTTGGCCCCAGCTGCTCCAGCGGGTGTCATGGGGGCAGCACCTTTCAGTCTGGCTGAAAGGCTGGGGACCCTGAGGCTGAGCACCTGGGTCTGGGTTGTCTTATGATTGGGGAGCTGAAGCGTGAAGGAATCTGCTGCCTAAGTGGGCTGGGGCTGGCTGTTCCCTGAGTCCTCAGGAAGGAAGGGATGGAGAAATATAAGATAGCAGCCGTTGGGTGGATCGCAGGTTCGAGGCCAGCCTCAGCAACTTGGCAGGGCCCTCAGCCACTTAGTGAGAACTTGTTTAAAATAATAAAATAGGACTGTAGGTCTAGTTTAGAGGTAGAATGCCCCTGGGTTCCATCCCCAATACCTCCTCTAACACACATAGCAGCCATTTTGGGTTGCCTGGGGGAAGGATTGTGGCCTCTTCCCCCTCCCTGAGTATTGGCCAGGGGAAAGTGAAAGGAATTCTTGGTTAGGAGGCCAGTTCTGCTACTTGGTCATGCGATTTGGGGCATAAATCATCTAAAGTGCTGGAATTTTGTTTTCATTGGTACGAAATGGGAAAAATAATACATAACAGGATTTATTATTATTACGCCCAATATTAATAACAATGCCGAAGATAACAGCTGTCATTTATCAAGGCTTAGTGTCCAGGCCCGAGGCTCAGCCAGTTCTGTGCATCATTCCACTTACTCCTCAGTTACTGTGAGGGGAAATTGAGGCTCGGGGTCATTCTGCGAGTAAGCAGTGCTGCAGGGGGTCAGTGTGGTCACACAGGAAGTTTGCCACGAACCACAAGATCCAGTGTATTTTCTAGTGACCTCATGAATGACATCCCGACCACTGTCCACATTGCTGCTTGTCCTTCCTAAGCACAAGGGACATCTCAGAGGCTCCGCCGCAGCGGAGGGTTTTCAGGAGTCTGTGTGGACCTGCGTGCCTCCCTGGGAACTGTGCCCAGGGGGCCTCTCTGCAGACAGGAAAGAGGCTGACTGCCCAGCAAGCCAGCAAACCGTCCTGTGGCTCCCGCTGGCCCTGCGACCCTTGCTCCCTGCAGGTCCCGGGGCCCTGGGGCATGAGTGTGAACGTGTGTTGTGTAAACGTGTGTGTGATTGTGTGCCCGTGTGGGAGTCCGAGAATATGTATGGGTGTCTGAATATGCACATAAGCGTGTTTGCATGTGTATGACTGTATGTGCATATGTGTGTGTCGGACTGTGTTCACATGGAAGCTGTTTATGCGCCCATGCGATGTGCTTCAGCGTGTGTGACCACGTATGAGCATGTGCTTGTAAATGCATGCCTCCACGGGTATATGTGTGTTTATGTAGGTGTGCATGACAGTGTAGATGTGTGACTGTGTGTATGAAGGGGGTGTACATGTGTCTGTGACTGTATAGGTATGTGAGCTGTTTAAAGTGTGCGCATGCTCCAGTGGCTGTGACCACACGTGAGTGGGTGCTCACATGCTACCCCTGTGTGCGAGTGCGTCTGCCAGATGGGACCAGATGGCTCAGGCCCCCTGGGTTCCCCACCTCCACAGGGCGGCTCTCAGAAGCATTTAAATAATGCAATGCTAGTTGAGGATCCCTGGAGGTGCAGGGTGGTGGGACCCACCCCCTCGCCTGGGCTCAGGAAGCCAGGCTGCCTACTGAACCTTCCTGGGGAGAGAGCTGGTTTTCTTGCCACCCTCGAGCAAAGTGCATGTGGAGGGGGCAGCGCCTGCCTTGCCCCCAGGATGGGGAACTGCTCCTGCAGTTTGGGCTTTGTGCAGCTCCCCCGTGGGTTCTTGGCAGAGGGGCTGGGCCGTGACGAAGGGCAATTCTATGCCAGGCCACTCACCTTGGCTGGTGAGCAGATGGCAGGGCCGGGCCCTTCTGGCTGGCGGCTCTGCCCAGCCTGGGCCTCTCCCGGCCATTCATCCGCCTCCCAGTCTCAGGTCCCAGGGACCGTCAGACCGCGCTACCGAGCTCTGTCCTGCACTCCTCTTCTCTAGCACTTAAGTGAGCAAACTGCCTCCCCATGGATGAGAGGGACCGGCACACTTGGCCTGAGGGGACAGGGGGCCTGGGAAAGAAATGTGCGGCTCAAGGAGGAACAAGTACCTGGGGGAACTGAGGGAGATGAATATGAGCTTTGTAAGACTTGCCCGTCACTAAAGCAGTTAATGGGATTCACTCGCCCATCTTGGGAAATATTACAGCTAATCCTTGGGTAGCACTTAGACTAAGACAAGTACTTTATGTGTGTTTGTTCCTTTTGTCCACACCATAGCCCTAGGAAGTACCAATAATGTTATTACCCCTCACTTTACAGATGAGAAAACCAGGGCTCAGGGTGGGAAGTGTGAGTTGTCTTCTGTTGATTGAATTTCCCTATCGTGACTGTTTAAAAAAAGAGGTCAGTCTTGTGGACTGTCCTTCTTGGGCCGCGCGAGTGGGAAGCTGGCGTCTTGACAGAGGTTGCAGTAGGGGAAGAAGGATGCGAGTCCTCCACCACGCGAGTGGAGGACTGTCAAGGACTCAGGCCCTGGGGCTCAGTCCTCCCTGTGCCGACACCCCATGCATAGTGAGGGCCTAACATGTGAGTTTTAAGATAAAATATTTGTAACAACTTTAATGAAATATAATTCACACCTAGCTGGGTGTGGTGGTACATGCTTGTAATCCCAGCATTTGAGAAGCTGACACAGGAGGATGGCGGTTTAAGGACAGCCCCAGCTATTTAGTGAGGCCCTTTGTAACTCAGTGAGACCCTGTCTCAAAATAAAGAATAAAAAATAGGGCTGGGCTGTAGCTAGGAGGTAGAATGACCCTAGGTTCTATCCCCAGTACCACATACGCACAAAAAGAAATATAATCCACACCCCATGCAATTCACCTTTTTTTTTTTGTGTGTGTGTGGTACTGGGATGGAACCCAGGGGCATTCTACCTCTAAGCTATACCCCCAGTCCTGTTATTCTTTTATTTATTTATTTGGTGGTACTGGATGGAACCCTTCTACCTCTGGGCTATACTCCCAGACCTATTTTATATTTTATTTGGAAACAGGGTCTCTTAAGCCAACAAGGCTGGCTTCGAACCAGCGCGATCCTCCTGTCTCCGGCTCCCAAGCGTGGGAATTACAAATGTGCACCGCCACGCCTGGCTATTCTTTATTTTTGAAACAGGGTCTTACTAAGTTGCAGAGAGCCTCACTGAGTGGCTGAGGCTGACTGTGAACCTTCAATCCTCCTATCTCAGTCTCTGAAGTACTGGAATTACAAGTGTGCACCACCACGCCCGGCCGCAATTCACCATTTTATTTTATTTTATTTTCTGGTGCTATTGGAGGTGGAACCCAGAGGCTTTCTGCCTCCGGGCTATACTCCCAGACCTATTTTATACTTTATTTGGAAACAGGGTCTCACTAAGTTGCTGAGAGCCTCACTAAGTAGCTGAGGCTGGCTTTGAACCTGTGCGATCCTCCCATCTCAGCCTCCCAAGCGCGGGGATTACAAGCGTGCGCCACCACGCCTGGCTGCAATTCACCATTTTAAAGAGGAGAATTCAATGGTTTGTTTGTTTTGGTGGCACTTGGGGTGGAACCCAGGGGCTTTTTCTATCTCGGGCTATACTGCCAGACCTATTTTAAACTTTATTTGGAAACAGGGTCTCACTGAGTTATACTGAGAGCCTCACTAAGTAGCTGAGGCTGGCTTTGAACCTGTGCCATCCTCCTGTCTCAGCCTCCCAAGCGCTGGGATTACAAACCTGCACCACCATGCCTGGCGGATTCAATGGTGTTTGTATATCCACAGAGCTGAGCAGCCATCGCCACAATCACCCTAAAAAGAAACCCCGAGTCCACTAGCAGCCACTCTCCGTCTCTCCTCCCTCAGCCCCTGGTACCCACTGGCCCACCTCTTGTCTCTGTGGGTTTGTCTGCTCTGGATGTTTCCCATAAATGAAATCCTCACAATTCATGGTCTTTTAAGTTATCTTAAACTTAGCATAATGTTTTCAAGTTTCATCCATTCATAGCGTGTATCGGCAGCTCATTCTTTTTTATTGCCAAATAGTATTCAATTATATGGGTATACTTTATTTTATTGACCTATTTATCAGCTAATAGATATCTGGGTTGTTTCTCCTTTCTGGTTATTATGAATAATGCTGCTATGAAGTCCGGGTCCAAGTTTTTACCTGTATATATGTTTTTACTTATGTTGAGTATATACCTAGGAGTGAAATAACCGGGCCGGTCGATTACCCTGTTGAACATTTGAGGAACTGCCTCCCAAGCGCCAGCACCACATTACTATCCCCCTGTGCTGAGCGAGGGTTGCAGCCTCTCCCTGTCTCCATCAACGCTGATTAGCCGGCTTTTTGACTGTAGCCAGCCTAGTGGGTTTGAAGTAGTATCTCAGTGTGGTTTTGATTTGCATTTCCTTGATGATTAGTGATGTTGAACATCTTTTCATGTGCTTAGTGGCCATTTGTGTATCTTCTTTGGAGACAAGTCAATTTCAATTCTTCGACCTTTTTAAAAATTAGCTTCTAACAAGTTTGTTGAATGAGTGAGTCGACCACATGCCAGTCACTGGGCTGCCGAGGTGAGTCAGACCCAGCCCCTGCCCTCGGGAGCTGACAGCCCAGCCAGGAGGCAGACTCAGCTGCTGCAGGCACCTGAACGGCAGCAGGCGGGAGAGGCCGGGGTGCTGAGGGTGGGTGGCTCATCTGAGCAGGTGTTGAGGAAGGAGGGCTTCCTGGAGGGGAGGAGGCACTGGAGCTGAGTCTTCAGGGAGGATTGGGAAGGACAGGGATGAGGTCAGGGCATTCAGGAGGAAGAACTGGCTCTGGGAGGAGAAGGCACAGGTCTGGCCTGGGCGCTGCTGGGGTAGGGGTAGGAGGCAGTGCGGGCAGGGCAGAGGCCAGGCATCTAGAGACTGCTGTGGAGTCCAGGGAGAAAGAGCCCGGAGAGGCACCCGCATGGCGGGGAACCGGGTGGGGAGAGCAACCTGGGTTTAAATTTGTCACCGAAACCCCACTGTCCTCACGGCCTCCTAACAGAGTTGCTGAAACTGCGCTGTGTCACCAGGCGGGTCCTTTTATGTTTTAGTAATTATCCTGTCACCCACCAAAAATAATTTCGTTTCGGGAAGCAGGAAGGTTTGGTGGTGTTGAAAACTGCTGCCGAGCAAGTGTGAGCGGCCTAATTGGGATTCATAAATCCACTTTTTAACAAGCACAATTAGGAATACTTATTGCAGGCCAGCTTGAGGAAATCGGGGGAGTGCTGCCGGCGGGGGCAGCTTTTATGTGGCTTTATTTAATGGGATGGAAGAGTTGGTCTGATCCTGGCATCTCAATTAGTCACCAGGGGAGCAGAGCTCGGCTTAGAAGCGAAATTTTAGCCCAAAGTTTAATTCTGAGGGGGCTGCGAAGCAATATCGAAGGGGGGGGTCTTGCTAGATTGTTCTTAGAGTGAACAATCAAATGGCAAGTCACACAAATTCGGGAAGCAATAAGGAGATCCCCGCAGATCGGTCTGCGAATCCGCACAGACTGTGGGGGGATCTGCACTCAGGGAAGGAGGTTCTGTCCCCACCTCTTCCCGCCTGCTTGGTACCCGGCGATGCCAGGGTGGTGGGGAGGGCTGTGTTCTGCTGGGAAGGTTGTGAAATCCTGCGAGGTCTGCAGGAAGGGCTTGAAACACCTGCAAAGCTTCCAGAGGAGAAGCAGGGCTGACAGGATCGAAGGATGGGGAGGAGTTAGGAGCAGAGGGGACAAATGTGCCCAGGGCTGCTGTGTGCCCCGGCCCAGCGGCCTTCTCCATAGAGAGCTTCGGGGAGAGGGAGGGCTGCTCCCATCTTGGGTTCTGTGTAAAGGGTGGGTGCCCGCCGGGGCCTGAGCCTGGGTCAGGCTCTGCTGCTATCACTCCGTGGGACTCGAGGCCAGGACCTTCATCTTGAGGATCTCAGCATTCTCTAGAGCGTTCTCTGCGGGTCCCTCCAGCCTCGGCTCTGTGGGATGTGGACAGAGTTGGGAAGCGGTGGGAGGGCCGGGGAGGGTGACTCTCAGTGGGAAAGGAAACTCCAGGGAGTTGCAAGGGTGGAAACACAGGATAAAACCTGAGAAGGCTGAGCCCTTGGGGACGTGGGTGAGGAGGAACATCGGCCAGACCTCACGTGTGGGGCCAAGGCACTCATGGGGCCTCCTCAACTCAGGAAGACTCCACAGAGAAGGAAGGGCTTCCAACTGCTGTGTGTGTGTGTGTGTTACTAGAGTTTAAGTGCAGAGGCATTCTGCCTCTGAGCTATATGCCTTCAGCTTTATTTATTTATTTATTTATTTATTTATTTATTTATTTTTGTGGTACTGGGGTTCCTAGAAGCCCTTCTACCTCCGGGCTACACTCCCAGACCAATTTTTTTTTTTTTTTTTGGAAACAGGGTCTTTTAAACCAGCACGGCTGGCTTCGAACCTGCGCAATTCTCCTGTCTCCGCCTCCCAAGCGCGGGGATTACAAGCGTGCGCCACCACGCCCGGCGCTTATTTTTTATTTTTTAACATTTGAAACAGTGTCTCACTAAGTTGTAGAGGGCCTCACTAAGTTGCCGAGGCTGGCCTTGCACCTGTGATTCTCCTGTCTGACCCTCCCAGGTACTTGGATTACAGGCATTGGCCGCCACGCCTGGCTCCAACCACTTCTTGATAAAGAGGAAGGCATGAATGGATGAGCCAGTGCAAGCCTGCTGGGCCGCAGTGGCGGGCAACCTTGGGCAGCCTGCTGGGCCGTGGTGGGGTGGCGGGCAGCCTTGGGTTTCATCCTCACGTGCTTTTCATTTGCAAGCTGGGGTTCTTATACCTGCCCTGCTTCCAACTAGGGTCTTCTTGTGGCTCTCAGCAGACAAAGCACATGTGTGAAAGTACTTTGTGAGCTGTAGCAATAAAGGAGTGAGTCTTAGTGTTTGCGGGGCCATAGTGCCAGGCAGGTGCTGGGAGGGAGAAAAGGAGGGAGGGCAAGTGAGGAGAGCTGTGAGCTGTGCCCCAGCAGCTCCAGGGACACTTGCAGGTCTGGGCGCGCCTCAGAGGGTCCTATGTCCATGGAGCTCTGATGGGGAGACTCGGAAGCCTGGGTTCTAGAGGCACTTGGGTTCCCAAGAGGACCTTGTTTGGAACCAAGTGGGAATGTGAGTCCAGTGGCCGCAGAGGAGCTGAGCGGGTGGAGGAAGACTGGGGCTGACGTTCGCTCCTTGCCCCAGGCATCACGGTTTCAGGGGCTTTTGTGAGTGTGCTGTGTGTGCTTACTGATGTGTTAGAATTTAAATGTAAGGGCCTGAGACTCAGACAGAAGAGGTGTAGCTCGCCCACAGCTACAGAGCTGGTGGGAGGGGAGGCCAAAATGCTAACCCAGCAAGCGCTGACGGGAGCTGGCTGGGAGCCAGCTTTGAGTAGTAGCATTCTTCCTTTATGTTTATAAAACATGTTGAGTTCTCCCAACACTTTTAATTAATTTATTTCTTTAGCTATCCCACGGTCCTGGAAATTGAGCCCATGAGCACTCTGCTCTGAGCTCCATTCCTCAGCCCTTTTGAAAGTTTATTTTGAGACGGGGTCTTACTAAGTTGCTCAAGCTGGCTTTGAAGTTGTGATCCTCCTCCCTCAGCCTTCCAAGTGCCTGGGGTTACAGGTGTGTGCTACTGTACCCAGCTAAACTTTTTAATAATTTATTTATTTATTTTTGTGGTGCTGTGAATTGAATCCAGGGGCATTTTATCTTTTTTTTTGGTGGTACTGGGGTTCCTGGAAGCCCTTCTACCTCCGGGATACACTCCCAGACCTATTTTTACTTTTATTTGGAAACAGGGTCTCCTAAGCCAGCGCGTGGCTGGCTTCGAACCTGTGCGATCCTCCTCTCTGCCTCCCAAGCGTGGGAATTACAAGTGTGCGCCACCACGCCTGGCAGGGGCATTTTATCTTTGAGCTACATTGCTAGCCATATTTTGAATTTTTTTAAAAAATTGAAAGTCTCACTAAGTTACAAAAGGTCTTGCTAAGTTGCTGAGGCTGTTCTCGAATCTATGATCCTCTTGTCTCGGCCTCCCAAATATGGGGATTACAGACATGTGCCATTATGCCTGGCTTTAAACTTTTAATTTTGAAATACAATTGGCCTCCTTATGTGTGGGTTCTGTATCCATGGATTTAACCAACTGTGAGTGGAAAATGTGGGATAAAAATCCTGTGCCTTTACTGAACATGTACAGGCTCCCCATCTCCCCATGTTTTCATTCCCCAAACGATCTAGTGCAACTATTTACATAGCGTTTACATTGTGTTAGGCCTGGTAAGTAAGTTAGAGATGATTTAAAATATATAGGAGGAGCCAGGCGTGGTGGTGCACACTTGTAATCCCAGCATTTGGGAGGCTGAGACAGGAGGATCGTGGTTCACGGACAGCCTCAGCTACTTAGTGAGGCCCTCTGCAACTCAGTGAGACCCTGTTTCAAAATAAAGAATAAAAAATAGGACTGGGGTGTAGCTCAGAGGTAGAATGCCCCTGGGTTCCATCCCCAGTATTGAAAATACACACACACACACACACACACACACACACACACACACACGGATGTGTGCAGGTTATATGCCTTTCTTTATGAGAGATTTGAGCATCTGTGGCTTTCAGTACCAATCCTCCACAGTCACACTAAGGGTCAGCTGTGATCACAGACTCACACAGTGGAGAAAAATAGTCAAGAGTTCTCAGGTTCTGGTACCCAGCTTTCCCCAAAGTTAACACCTTCCATGACCATTCTATAATGATCCAAACCAGGTTATCAGCAGCATCCTCTTAACTGAACAGCAGATCTTATTTGAATTTCATCAGTTTTAACATGTGTTTTTTGGGGAGTGTATATCTCTATAATTTTATCATGTATAGATTTCTGTAGCCACTACTGTTCAGTATTCCCTAAAAACTCCTTGATGGCCATCTTCTCTGTCCCTGCCTCCCCAGCAACGGATCCATTGTTGGCTTTCTTTTCTCGTTTTGATAGTGTCACACAAATGGCAGCATACAGATGAAACCTTTTGGGATTGGCTTTTCAGCTCAGTGGAATTCTCTGGAGATTTCTCCTGGTCATTGTATGTGTTGATTTGCTCCTTTTTTATTGTTGAGTAGTATTCTACAGTACTTTAGTTTCCTGGGGTTGCCATACAAAGTACCACAAATAGAGTGGAACAGATTTTTTTTTTATAACAGTTTTGGAGGCTGCAAGTTGGAGATCAAGGAGTCAGTAGGGCCAGGCTCCCTTAGGAGGCGACCTTTCTTGCTTCTCTCTAGCTTCCGGTGCCTTCTGGAAACTCTTGGTGTACTTTATGTGCTTATAGGCACTTGGTTCCAACCTCTGCGTCCCTTTTCACATGGGCGTCTCAGAAGGACACTAGTCCTTGGACTTCGGGCCTGCCCTAACCCAGCATGACATTAATTTTACTAGTTATATATGCAAAGACCCTATTTCCAAACAAAGTCACATCCTGAGGCGCCAGGTAAGGTGAATCTGTGGGGACACTATTCAACCTAATACATGTGTGATTAGATGTACCAGAGTGTGTTTAACTTCTGTCCACAGACATCAGGGCTGTTTCTAGACTTTGGCTGTTATAAATAAAGATGCCACAAATATTCTTAAACAATTTTTTATGGTACTGGGTATGGAACCCAGGGAAATTGTACCCCTGAGCTACACCTCCAGACCTGTTTTTTAGTTTTTTTAAATTATTTTTTGAAACAGTCTCACTGAGTTGCCAAGGGCCTCCCTAAGTAGCTGAGGCTGTCCACAAACCCAGACCCTCCAGTCTCCGTCTCCTAAATGCTGGGATTACAAGCGTGCACCACCACTTAAATGCTTAAGGGTGCAATGGCTGGGCCATAGTAGATGTATTTTTAGTTTTCAGTACTGGAGATGGAGCCCAGGGGCATTCTACCTCTGAGCTACACTCCCAGCAGCCCTATTTTTTTATTCTTTATTTTGAAACAGGGTCTCACTGAATTGCAAAGGGCCTCACTAAATAGCTGAGGCTGTCCGAGAACTGTGATCCTCCTGTCTCAGCATCCCAAATGCTAGGATTCCAAGTGTGCGCCACCATTCCTGGCGCGCGCACACACTCTCCCCACCCCCCCTCTGTTTCTCTTTTTTGGTGGCACTGGGGATTGAACTCAGAGGCGTTCTACCTCTGAGCTAAACCCCCAGCCTGCTTTTTATTTCTTATATGGAAACAAGAGTCTCACTAAGTTGCAGAGGGCTTTGCTAATTTGTTGAGGCTGGCTTTGAACCTGTGATCTTCCTGTCTTGGGTTTACAAGTGTGTACCACCATGCCCGGCTGCATACTTACTTTTTTAAAGAAACCACCAAACTTGTTTTCTGGAGTGGCGGTACCATTTGAAATCCCCATCGGCAGCGTTTGAGTGATTGTTTCTGCACGTCCTCGCCAGCATTTGGTGCCATCACTATTTTTATTTAACCATTCTTATATGAGACTCTGAATGATATCTCATTGGGGTTTTAATTGATATCTTCCTAGTAGTTAATGATGTTGAACATTTTTATGTGTCAATTTTGTATCTGTATATTCTCTTTGGTGAAATGTCAGTTTCAAGAATTTTACCTATTTTTTAATATAATTGTTGATTTCTTGATATCAAATTTAGAAGCTCTTTATATGGTCTGAATACAGACCTTCTGTTGGATATGTAATTGCAAATATTCTCTCCCATTCTGAAGCATATTTTTTTTTTTTCATTTTCTTAGCAGTGGTTTTTGCAGAGTACTTGTGTTTTTATTCTTTTCTGGCTTGGGCTTTTGGAGTCATGTCTAAGGACTCTGCCCTAGGAGATTTTCTCCTGTGTTTTCTTCTGAAAAGTTTTACATTTACATTTAAATCTGTTCATTTTGAATTTCAAATATATCGGCAAGTATCTCCAGGTATCTTTATTATCTCTTCCTATACATGTCTGTCTCTCTCTCTCTGTCTCCATATGTAGGTAAGGCTTAGATCAGGCTATATTTCATTGACCCTATGCTATACCATTTATTGAAAAGACTATCCTTAGCTGGACATGGTGGCACATGCTTATAATTCCAGTACTTGAGAAGCTGAGACAGGAGGATCACAGTTCAAGGCCAGCCTCAGCTACTCAGTGAGGCCCTACAGAACTTAGTGAGACCCTGTTTTAAAACAAAGAATAAAAAATGGGGCAGGGAGTATAGCTCAGAGGTTGAATGCCCCTGGGTTCCATCCCCAGACTTGCTAAATAAATAAATAAATAAATAAATAAATAAAATAATAAAAAATTGGGTTGGGGTGTGGCTCAGAGGTAGAATGGGTTTGATCCTCAATGCCACACACACACAAAAAAAAAAAAAAAGAAAAGAAAGAAGAAAAAGACTATCCTTTCCCTTACAACACTTTTTTTTTTGTACTGAGGATTGAACCCAAGGGCGTCTTATCTCTGGGTGACACCCCAACCCTGTTTTATTTTGAAACAGGGTCTTGCCAAGATCCTGAGGGTCTCACTAAATTTCTAAGGCTGGCCTGGCATCTGCAATTTGCCTATCTCAGCCTCCCAAGTACTGGGATTATAGGCATGTGTAGCAATGCCAGGCTTCCCCAAATTTTTTTTTCTTTTTTTTTTTTTTAAGCTTAGTTGTAGACAGAGAATAAACAGGCTGATTTTGCTGCTGAGAAGAAGCTGAAAACCCAGGGAAGTT
Organism: Muscardinus avellanarius; assembly: GCF_963383645.1. Lineage (NCBI taxonomy): Eukaryota > Metazoa > Chordata > Mammalia > Rodentia > Gliridae > Muscardinus > Muscardinus avellanarius. The sequence goes on along the minus strand of NC_137788.1, from coordinate 131,782,219 downwards.
ATACTCCAGTTTAGCAGCAGAGTGGGGGCAAAGTTGGGGTTTTCAAGCCCAAGGATGTCCCTATTTTATTTTATTTTATTTTATTTTATTTTATTTTATTTTATTTTATTTTATTTTGGTGGTACTGGGGTTCCTGGAAGCCCTTCTACCTCCGGGCTACACTCCCAGGCCTATTTTTACATTTTTATTTGGAAACAGGGTCTCCTAAGCCAGCGCGCGGGGCTGACTTCAAACCTGCGCGATCCTCCTGTTTCTGCCTCCCAAGCGCGGGGATTACAAGCGTGCGCCACCACGCCCGGCGGTGTCCCTATTTTAAAGATGAGAAAACTGAGGCTAGTTAGTGGCAAGATAGGCCCGGGTTTCCCACCAGCACGGTATCAGAATTGAAAAGGCCCACATTTTTTAGTAGAGCCCTGGGCTGAGTCTCCTCCTTCTTGCTGGGGCCCTCAGAGTCAGTCCTAAATGCTGAAGCAGGGTCAGGTGCAGATCCCAGGGCGCCTCTTCTTTGCAGAAGCCATGGCAGCCCGTGCTCCGTGCTGATGGGGTTCGTCCCCTCCCTGTGGCCCCAGAGCAGCTTTTAGCTTAATTAAACCCAGCGTTTTACAAGAGCAGCTCATCAGTCAGCTTTCTCCTTGTTCCTTTATTTTAATTTTTTCCCTCCATGGATCAACCAGAACACTGTAAATGCTGGGTGATCCCCACCCCTATTTTAAAATTGTTGGGTCCCATATATGTATGATTGTCCACTGTAACCACCCAGCAGAGGACAATAAAGGTATTTCTTTTCTGTATTGAAAGATGTTCCCAGTAAATCTTGTATAATGTCAGCACTGTTCTGAGAAGGATGCTGGTGCATGTGCCTCGAGATGCTGAGAGACCATCTGGGGTGTTTTGGCTTAAGGGCACCAAATTGCCCACAAAATCACGGTAAAAGCTGGATTAGTAGGGACCAGGATGTGACATTTTTCAAGTATTCTTTGGGGCCAGAGCCTCTATCTGATGTTTCTGGAAGGTTCTGGGGGGAAGTGTGGACTCAGGAGGGGACCACTCCTCCAGAGGCTTGCTCTGTGGACAGAGGGAAGCTGAGTCCCTTCTCTGGGTCTCCTTGGGTGAGGGTTTATACTGGACAAGGGATTCTATGTCACCTCAGATTTTGTGGTACCTGCCAGGGCTTATCTCCCTGGTGGCAATAAAACCTACCTACCTACCTGCTTTCTTTTCCCTCCCTCCCTCCCTCCCTCCCTCCCTCCCTCCCTCCCTCCCTTCCTTCTTTCCTTTCTCTCTTTCTTTCTTTCTTTGCATCAGTCCCCTGCTGGCTTATCTCAGCACTTGGGAGGCTGAGACAGGAGGATGGAAGGCTTATTAAGTTGCCAGCCTCAGCAACTTAATAAGGCCCTCAGCAACTTATTGAGACTCTGTTTCAATAATAAAAAATACAGTCGGGCCAGGCGTGGTGGCATACGCTTATAACCCCAGTACTTGGGAGGCTGAGACAGGAGAATCACAAGCTCATGGCCAACCTCAGCTACTTAGTGAGCCCTCTACTACTTAATGAGACCCTGTTTCAAAATAAAAAGAATAAAAAATAGGGCTGGGATGTAACTCAGGTAGAATGCCCCTGGGTTCCATCCCCAGTACCGCAAAAAACAAAAACAAAACGAAACAAAAATAAAGAACCAGCAGGCCTGGGGGTGTATTACAGAGGTAAACCACCTTTGGGTTCAGTTCCCAGTAACACAACACACACACACACACACACACACACACACACACACACACACACACACCAGGGACAGTTTTGCCCTAGGAGATGGGAGCATGCAGGATGCTTGGGATGTTTGCTTATTGGTTTCCTGTGCAAGGCAAGGTCTGAGTTGGGGAGGAGGAGGTGGAGGAGGATACAGATGGCCCTGTTTTCCGTAGGTTCTTTACCTGGGAGAAGCACAGACTTAGCCATCAGTCAGGAGCCTCTCCTAGGTTGCTACCCTTTTATGATACAGATGTTGATTAAAAACCACCTCCAAGTCCCCCCTCCTTCCCATCTCCACACAGCACTAGCTGAGTTCCCTCCTGCTCTGCCTGGCGGATGTGAAGAAGCTGGTAGCTGTCCCTGCACAGCCCAGGCCGGGCCCTCTTCCTCCCTAAGCCCAGTGACTTCCCAGCTGGGGCCTCAGACTCCTTTTCTGTGAAATGAAAAGAGCTGGGCCAGCCAGGGCGAATCGTCCCCTGCTGGTACCTGGTGAGCACTGTTCCCTGAGTTCCAGTGTGAAGACTGGGGGCGCGCCCTCCACGTGGGAGTGTAAGCAGCGCAGTGGCAGAGGGGGAAGTTGTGCTTCTGTGATGCGCCACAGCAATTGAGCCCTGGGGTGCTTTGTAGCATGGGAGCTTTGAAGAAAGATGCTACTCTGAGATGAGCAGTTTAGCCTTTTTAAGCATTATATTATTATTATTATTATTATTATTATTATTATTATTATTATTTTGGTACTGGGGATTGAATTCAGGGGTATTTTAATTCTGAGCTACTTCCCCAGTTCTATTTTATTTTTGGCTTAGAAACAGGACTTTGCTAAGTTGCTGAGGCCGCCTTCCTCATGACTGTCCTGTCTTAGCCTCCCAAGCACAGTATTGGGATTATAGGCATGTGCCACCACGCCTGGCATAAGCACCATCGTTCTAACCAACTAACCAGGCATTGACGTGGCTGTGCCCAGGTTTCTTTCGGGGCCATGACCTTGACCAAGTGCTGTCTCTGGCCCCCGGCAATTCCAGAGAGTGGCTTGGGAATGTGAGCTCCAGACCTGAAGGCGGATCCGCCGCAGCCAGCCGCACATCCCTACGCTTGCCTACCTCCCCAGGTGGCCTGGCCTGAGATACATTGGGTTGGAAAACCAAGCCCAGGTTTCTGTACTTCTGACTGTTGACCGCCTCTGGGTTGGCCCAGGGTCTGGGACTTGCCTGTCCACTGCCTCTTTCTTTTTTAGATCACCTGTGACCTGGCTGTGCCAGAGAAGGACACAGTTGGGGCAAGTTGCTCAGCAGGGCCCTGAGAAGATAGGCGGCATCTGGTCTTGTCTCCTGCCAATATGACTGTGGACCAGTGTGCGGGGCACGGGGCACAGCACTGCTATGGGTGGTACAGGGCCCCGGTAGGGGAGAGCTCTGGGTGTGGGGAGCTGCTTTTGACCCGATTCCTCTGCAGCTCTGAACCTCACTGTCTTCTCCTGTGGCAGAAAGGTGTCCTTTGGAACCAAAGCCATGCCTCTGGGATGCGGATCCTCTATTCCAGGTATCCCAGAGATACCACGGTCACCCCCAGCGTGGACAGTGCGTAACTCTAAGGGGTCCTGGATTCCTTCCTTCAGAGACCCCTCCAGGCCAACAGCTGCCATTTAGCTGTCACCTTTGCCTCGGCACCAGCAGGAATTCCAATTTACAGACCGTGGTTTTGGAGAGAGTTGGTGACAGGAGCCATCAATCTCTGCATTTCAAATTTATTTTATTTTGTTTTTGCAGCCCGACTGCCTGTTCCACTGTGGACCCCTCCGTCTAATCAGCTTGCAGGCAGTTGAAGGAGAGTGGGTGTCCCCCTTGATCTGTGGGGTTGATGTGCATAATTCCCTTTAATTCATCTCTGATGGGTTGGAGAGCTTGGTTTGAGAATGATTTTCAAAGTCTCTCTCCAGAGTTCAAAGATGCACCTTTTCGGACAGACAGTAAATTACAGGAGCAATTTGTGGGGAATTTCCAACGTGGAGCCGTGGTCAGGGCCTCTCAGGGCTGCAGCCGGCTTCCCCTGCATCCTCCCGTTAGCAGAGGTGTAGCTGTGGCCTGGGGTCTGGAGAGCAGCCCGCTCCCCATGCCTGGACCTCATCTGCAGGGAGCTGCTGGCTGCTGCCGGCCCCTGATTTGCTCTCGTTTTGAACCTGGTCTGATGCCTCATTTGCGGAGACTCAGGTCAACTGTGCACTCGTGCTGACAAAGCCTTGATCCCGAGCGTGGTCTTCACACTTGATTTGCCTGTATGATAAACGCAATTTCCACATCAAGACTATCAGTCATTTCCAGATGTGATCTATGTGGCGCTGCTGGAATTGAATCAGCTCTTGTATTATTGTGACAGTTTATTTGGTAAGAAAATGAAATAAGATGTGTAAATTAAAGTGGAGGTGTGCTCAGTCGGTGTGGAGGTTCCCAGGGCTCAGCTACCTCCTTGGGGGTGTCTGCTCTTCCCCTCCCAGCTCCCTGCGCCGAACTGCCAGCCCTACTGCCCTGTAAGCTCAGCCAAGAGGCCTGTGCAAGGACGCAAGGGGACAGAAAGATGCTGGGATCCTGTCAAGAGACAAGCAGATGAGAAGTCAAAACACACCAAGCTAGGCTTTTTAGTCTTAGTGCAAGGGCTCCTGCAAGTTCACTGGTGATGAGAACAGGACCCTTTCCTTGTAGATCTGTGCGCTTCTGTCCACTCCGGCACCTCCACGCAGGACCAAGGCAGCATACCCTTTCTTTCTCCCTCTCTCTGCCCTTCCCCTTGCTGTCTTCCTTCCCCACACTGAGCTGGTCCTTGGGCACGGTTTTCTTGCAGGAGGAAGGGAGCCTCTGTGTGCGCCCTAGTTGGCAAGGATGCCCACAGCATCGTGAGCTCCTTCGAGGAGATGCCAGTTTTGGGATGAGGTGGCAGATAAACACAGCCGACGCGCGCTGGGGAGGGAGCATCCCTTTGCTTTAGCTCTGTCATTTCCAGCTGCTGAGGAACAGGCCTTGGCCAGCCTGGGAAAGCGAGGCCCTGCCTGAGACCTCCCAGGACACATCACGGAAGTGCTTACGTTTGCTCCCAAGGGCCAGGACCAGGGAGGGTCAGAATGGGAAGGGGAGCAGAACCTCCCCCAAGCAAGGGCAGAGACAAGCCTTGTCCTCTGAAGAGGCCAGCCCATTCTCAGGGTCCTCTCCTTCTTGGGCAGGGCCAGCTTCTGTGGCTTTGGGAGGTGGGGAAGGTCGAGGGCCATTTCTCCATCTTGGGTCGTGAGGGAGGTGGGTTCCCTTGGTAAGAAAACCATCTCCAGGCTCCTGAAAGTTCCCCAGTGCTATTTGAGTTTGGATGAGTGTACCCCAGAGGTTCACGTGTTAAAGCCTTGCTCCCCAGGGTCACACTATTGGGAGGTGGGTCCTTGCAGGAGGTCCTTAGGTCACTTAGGGTATGCCCTTGATGGAGATACCTCCTACTTCTCTTTCCTCTCTGTATAAGAGCAATTTCTGCATCAAGAATATTGAGTCATTTTCTGATGTGATGTACGCAGCTGTGCCTGAATCACATCAGTTCCTGTATCATTGTGACAATTTAGTTGGTAAGAAAATGGCTCGTGAAGTGAGCAGTTTGCTTCAGCACACGCCCCCGCCGTGATGTACACTCTCTCTGGAGGCCCAGGGCAGCGGAGCCGTCAGATCTTGGACTGGAACCTCTAAAACCATGAGCTAAGCAAATCTTTTCTCTTTATAAATTAATTGCCTCAGGTGTTTTGTTATAGTACCAGGAAGCTGACTAATATGGGCAGTGACTGGCAAGTGTTTCCCTGGGTAGAGGAGCAGTCTGCTTGGCTATGGGTGGAATGAAGACAGAGCAGGCCGAAATGAATTCTCTAAAATGGCACTGTCCAATATTGGAGCTGCAAGCCACACGTGACTGTGTAAATTAAAATTAATTAAAAAGAAATACAATTACAAATATCAGTTCCTGGATGGAAAAGGATCTATCATGCAAACATTAATCAGCAGAAAGCAGGAGTGGCTCTATTACTATCAGATGAAAAAAAAAAAAAAAAAGTAGCCGGGTGTGGTGGCGCACACTTGTAATCCCAGCATTTGGGAGGCTGAGACCGGAGGATCACAGTTTGTGGACAGCCTCAGCTACTCAGTGAGGCCCTCTGCAACTTAGTGAGACCCTGTTTCAAAATAAAGAATAAAAAAAATAGGGCAGGGGATGTAGCTCAGAGGTCAAATGCTCCTGGATTCCATCCCCAGACCTGCAAAAAAAAAAAAGGAAAAAGTAGACTTCATAGCAAAGAAAATTGTCAGGGACAGAGAAGAGTGTCACATAATGATAAAAGGGACAGTCCACCAAAGACAGTAGCAGTGCTAGATATCTGTGCACCTAACTCCAGAGCTACAAGAATCTTTGAAGCGAAGCCGCGCTTGGGTAGTGGTTACTGTACTAGCTGGCAACACATGGGGCATTACCATCATTGTGCAAAGTGCTGTGGGGCAGCTTGCCCGAGAATGTCAGCCCCACGAGAAACTGATCCATCTAGGAAAGTCCCCAGCACGTACCAGGTGCTCGGAAATGGAGCTAGAGGAGCCATGGCCCTGGCCTGGCCACTGTCTTTCTTTGTGAGCGTGGACAGGTTGCTTTCCCTCTCTGGGTCTCTTCATCCATAAATTGAAGGGCTGGCCTCATCTCCTGGCATCCCTTTTGGCTTTAATGAGCTGTGATCTTAAGTATCTAGTTGGCTGATTTTTCTTATTTTGTTCACAAGAAGGGGTCAGAGGGAGCAGGGTTGGATGAGGTGGCAGATTTGATCTTTAATTTCAGGTCTCTGTTGGGGTAGCTCACCAGCACTCCCCCGGGCAGGAGCGAGCAGGCTTAGCCTACCACCACCTCTCTTTCCTTTGGGTGCGTGTCCTGGCATCATCGAAGCTTCCAGAGCCCAGCAAGGGCCTCGCGGAGCTCCCCCTCACTGAGGTGCCTGGAGCCTGTAGGTCTTCCCTATGGGTCCCTCTGTGCACCATGATTCCAGGCAAATCCTGGAGCCCTTGACCTGAGTCCGGCCTGCTGTCCTCCGTGTGGGCTGGGGGAGTCCCTGGTGGTGGGGACTCTGTGCCCGTTGCTCCTCAGTACATCTGCCAGCAACTTATGGGGCTGGGCCCTGCCCGGGGGATGCCAAGTGTGCAGGTGAAGGCCAGGCCAGGAGCTGGCAGCAGGGAGAGGCAGGCAGTGCCAAGAAGAAGAAAAGAAACCCAGTTTCCTTCAGTGCTGGGTTTCGGGCCAAGAGGAGGGCTCCCCAGCCTGTCCCAGGGCCCTGCGAGCTGAGGCCTTGGCGAAGTTAGGAGGAGATGCCTTCCTTTCGGTCCTCCTTCCCGGTGGGAGCCAGGGAGGACACCTGGGCTTCCCCTGTGCAGCCAGGGCCCCCAGACACACCATGCCTGTGCTGAGGGGGGTAGGTGGATGCTGAGCACAGCTCTGAGCTGGTGGCTGGGTGCCCAAGTCTTGCATTTATGTGCCAGGCCTTGTTGGGTGTGGCGTGGCTGGGGCGGTGTGGAATGGGAGTCCTCAGGCCTTTTGGGCCTCTCTGGATTCCCCCCAGCCCTTTCTCACCCTAGGAAAGCTTGTGTTTGCATGGGCTCCCTCGCTTTCTGTCTCCCTGTTGGACCGGCCCAGGGGAGGCATCAGTGGGAAGAGAAGGTACTGGCCCCGGCTTGGGTTCTGGTCACTGCTCCTGCTAAAGTTCAACCCTAGCTCTTGCTGGGCCCCCGCAACTCTACTTGGGGACATCATGGATCCCCACCATAAAAATAGACCCTTATGGATTCCCTTAACCCGCCACGGCCTGCATGAGAATGCGCTGGGTGACTCTGCTCCGTTAAAATGCTTCGGATTCTGACGGTCTCTTTAGTCTTGGGATGTCTGTGCTGGGCGTGGGCATTGGCGATGGGGGCGGCGGTCAGGGTGCTGCGTGAGTGCGCTTTTCTCTGACGTTCACGCAGGGGAGTCGTGGAGAGGGGGGAACGTGAAGGAACCTCACCTTGGCATCTTGAACAACAAAGAGCAGGAGCTGCTTCCTCAAGGACTGCTGGCAGGAGGCTCAAAGGCGAGCGTCATCTCGCAAGGCCTCCTTCAGAGAGGCCATATACACTGCCATGTCTGGAAAGATTTGCTCATGAGCTCCTGTCTCCCCTGGGGTGTTCACTCCCCCAGGCTTCTGGGGTGCCCATGTGTGGGTGCTGAGTGGTTCCTGGGGTACCTCACACCTCAGTGGCTGCAGGGGAGGCCGGTGCTGGTTGGAGGTTGTGCCTTGTGTAAAGTCAGCTGTGGTGAGGCTGGGCGGAGCATGAGGCATTGGCAGTGGCCATGCTATTGGGGGCCGTGAAGACGAGGGGGCGGTTGGAGGTGTCTGATACCAAGTGGGTCTGTTTGGGCTGCTTCCCACCATCCCCTGGACCTGCTCCTCTGGGGAGAAAGACAGCCCCGGTGTCCTTGAGTGTGACTCACAGAACACGATTTCCTTTCTGTGGCCCAGTGGCAGGGCTTGTCTTTGGGGAAAGAAATCGGAAGAGGACAATTTAATGTGTACATAGTGCCCCCAGGGGAAGGGATGGCAGTGGGAGAAGTGCCCTGGAGCCTCTGGTGAGGGGACCTGGGAGTATGGCCTCCGGGATGGCCAAGGTCCATCTCCTCCTCCTCTTTCTCTCTCTCTCTCTCTCCCTCCCTCCCTCCCTCCCTCCTCCTTCCCTCCCTCTCTCTCTCTACCAGCGCCTGGTGCATGCCAGGCAGTTGCTCTCCCACTGAGCCACACCCCATCCACCATCCCTTCCTTCAACTGGTCACTTAGCAGGACAACTGGATCCTGACCAAGCTGGAGGTTGGAATGGCGGCGAGAGCTCACATCCTACTCCCAAGTCCTCCCTGACTGCCCGTTCCCTCTTGCCACTTGTGACTTAAACCTCTCTCCTTGTCCTGAGGTTCAAGCCTAGCTCTTTCTTGAACCAGTGATACCAGAAATGTTTATTGCTGTGAATTCTCTAGGAGGCAGAGATATCGCCATTTGCCTTTTATTATATCTTGCGCATGAGAGAAGGACGTGGTGTTGTGGCAGGAACGAGGCTGGGGGAGAGTAACTGATCTTCCTGAGCTTTAGTTGCCTTAGATATAAAGTCAGATGATCTTGACAGTCTCTCCCTGCTTTAAAATTGTGTGTCCATGGGATGCAGCTGGTTCCTCTATGGGGCGGGATTGAGATGCAGTGAGTCATCAGCCTGAATGTCTGTACCCTGTATCTCCCACCCGGCCAAGGGTGTGCGTTGCGAGGTGCTTAGACAGGTCCACAGGGGTTCAGGGGCGTGGGTGGGGCTTTGTGATGACTCCTGTCTCCCTTAGGGATTAAACTTTGGTCCTCTGGTCTAGAATCCCAGGAAGTGGACCTGCAAAGCCATCATTTGCAGGTAGGACTAAGGCTCCAGTGAGACAAGCAAGGCACCTGGGGACAGTCCTTAAGGAAGGGCCCACCCTCAGGCGCTGACCTGGCCCTTGTACAGCCCTGAGAATGACTGCCTCCTTACGTTGTTTTGAATTAAATTTTTATTTTGAATATTTGTAGGTTCAGACACAGTGGTAAGTATTAATGTCAGCTACTTGGTTTCCTCCATGAGTAACTAACGTTTTATTTTATTTATTTATTTATTTTTTTGTGGTACTAGGGGTAGAACCCAGGGTTTTTTTTTTTTTTCTACCTTTGGGCTATACTCCCAGACCTATTTTATACTTTATTTGGAAACAGGGTCTCACTAAGTAGCTGAGGCTGGCTTTGAACCTGTGCGATCCGATCCTCCTGTCTCAGCCTCCCAAACTCTGGGATTACAAGCGTGCGCCACCACACCCGGCTAGTAACTAACATTTTAGAAAACTATCAAACAAGCCAGGAGTGATGGCACACGCTTGGAGTCCCAGTACTTGGGAAGCCGAGACAGGAGAATGGCAGGTTTGAGGCCAGTCTTAGCTACTTAGTGAGGGCCTCTGCAACTTAGTGAGACTCTGTTTCAAAATAAAGAATAAAAAATAGGGCTGAGGGTATAGCTCAGAGGTAGAATGCCCCTGGGATTCAATGCCCTAATACCACACACACAGAGACACAAAAAACAAACAAACTATAGAACAATATCATAACCAAGATACTGACCTTGACATAGTTGAGACACAGGCCATTTCCCTCTAGTTGCTCTTCTACACCCACACCCACGCCCTCCCACCTTCATCCCTTCCTTAAGGCCAGACGCTCACTAATCTGTTTGCCATTTCTACAATTTTATCATTTCAATAATGTTATTTTTTTGAAAGCCGGGTATGGTGGCATATGCTTGTAATCCCGGCATTTGGGAGGCGGAGACAGGAGGATTGGGGTTTGTAGACAGCCTCAACTACTTAGTGAGGCCCTTTGCAACTCAGTGAGCCCTTGTTTCAAAATAAAGAATAAAAATAGGGCTAGGGGTGTAGCTCAGAGGTAGAATGCCCCTGGGTTCCATCCCTAGTAATGTTATTTTTTGAGTCAGGTATGGTGGCACATGCTTGTAATCCCAGTACTTTGGTGGCTGGAGGATCGCAGGTTTGTGACCAGCCTTAGCAATTTAGCAAGGCCCTCAGCAACTTAGTGAGACCCTGTTTCAAATAAGAAATAAAATAGGGCTGAGGATGTAGCTCAGAGTTCAGTCTCCAGTACCACACACACAAGAAAACAAACAAAAAAATTGTTATTTTCTATAAATGGAGTCCTGTACTAACCTTTGTGATTGGCTTTTCTCATTAGGCACAATCCTCTGGAGAGTCATCCAGGTTGCTGCATTTATTTGTAGTTTGTTCCATTTGAGGCTATTCCTATGGCATAGATGTACTAACTTGTTTAAACTATTTACCTATTGAAGGCATCTGGGGTGATTCAAGATTTGAATGTTTACTAAGTAAAGCTGCTGTCAACACTTCTATAAAAATTTTGCTGAATTAATTAATTAATTAATTAGTTAATGTGGTACTGGAAATGTACTCCAAGCTATACCCCTGGCCCTATTTTTTATTCTTTATTTTGAAACACAGTCTCACTAAATTTCAGAAGGCCTCACTAAGCAGCTGAAGCTGCCAGCGAACCACAATCCTTGTCTCAGCCTCCCAAGTACTGGGATTATAAGCGTGCACCACCACGCCAGGCAGGTGAACTATTTATTTATTTATTTATTTATTTATTTAATTTATTTATTTATTTTTGTGGTGCTAGGGATTGAATCCAAGGCCTTTCACATGCCAGGCAAATGCTCTATCACTAAGCTATCCCTCTAACCATATTTTATGAATTTTGTGTGAACCTGTCTTTATTTACTTAAGTGGTTAAGTGCTCAAGAGTACAATTTTTGGGCTGTATGGTACTTATTTTTTATCTTAAAATTTTTCTTTATTGGTGCATTGTATTCATGCATCATATTGGGGTAAAAACAAACTTGTGTGGACATACATGTACACATCACCGATTTAGCCCCTACCCATTTCCCACCCCATTCCCTCCCCATCCCTCCTTCCCATGCTTGGCTTAGTGGTTGACTCCGATATGTTTAAGTACATTGTGTGTTTTAGAGAATTTCCTTCTTCCCCCCTCCTTTTTCCTCCTTTAGGAGGAGGATTTCTTTTTTCATCTAGAGTTCCTCCTATGACCCATTTCTCCTTAGCTTTCACATATTAGGGAAAGCATCCGATTTCCTATTTTTTGTGACTGACTAATTTCGCTTAGCATAATGTCCTCCAGTTCTATCTATTTCCCTGAAAATTATGTAATTGAGTATTTTTTTAAATGGCTGAGTAAAAGTCCATTGTGTACATATCCCACAGTTTTGTAATCCATTCATCTGTTGATGGACATCTTGGCTGGTTCCATAGTTTGGCTATGGTGAATTGTGCAGCTATGAACATAGATACACATGCATTAGTTTGGTAGTTTGGTTTCCTTTCTTTTGGGTAGATACCCAGAAGTGGCATTGCTGGATCAAATGGTAGATTTGTTCCCATTCTTCTGAGGATTCTCCATACTGTTTTCCAAAGTGGTTGTACTAATTTGCAATCCCACCACAATGTCTTAGAGTTCCCACTTCTCCACATCCTCACCAGTATCTGTTGTTGTTTGTGTTCTGAATGATTGCCATTCTAGTTGGAGTTAGGTGAAATCTCAGGGTAGTTTTGATTTGCATCTCTCTGATTGCCAATGATGTTGAGCATTTTTTCATGCATTTATTGGCCATTTGAATTTCTTTCGTGAAGTGTCTATTTAGTTGCCCATTTTTTTATTGGATGATTTGTTTTTTTTAATGTTGAGTTTCTTGAGTTCTCTGTATATTCTAGTATTAGTCCTTTATTGGAGGTGTAAGTGGCAAAAATCTCCTATTCTGTTGCCTCTTGGTTGAGGTTCTTGACAGTTTCCTTTGCTGAACAGAAGCTCTTCAGTTTCATGCAATCCCACGTATTGATTCGCTCTTTAATTTGTTGTGCCTTTGGGGTCTTGTTGAGAAAGTGTTTATCTGTGCCTATGTGTTGCAGTGTTGGACCTATGCCCTCTTTCAAGGAGCTTCAAGGTCTCTGTTTGATTTCCAAGTCTTTGATCCATCTTGAATTGACTCTTGTGCAGGGTGAGAAAGTGGGATAAATTTCCAATTTTCTGCATATGGTTAACCAGTTTTGCCAACACCATTTGTTGAAGAGGCTATCTTTTTTCCAGTGTATGTTTTTGGCCCCTTTGTCAAAAATCAATCGGCTGAAAGTGTGTGAATATGTTTCTGGGTCTTCTATTCTGCTCCATTGGTCTATGTATCTGTTTTTGTGTCAATACCATGCTGTTTTTATTACAATGGCTTTGTAGTAGTTTAAAGTCAGGTATTGCGATTCTTCCTGCATTGTTTTTGTTGCCGAGAACTATTTTGGCTATTCTGGGCTTTTTGTAATTCCAAATAAATTTAAGGACTGGTTTTTCTATGCCTGTGAGGAATGATCTTGGTAGTTTAATGGGCATTGCGTTTAATCTGTAGATCACTTTTGGAAGGATGGCCATTTTAATGATATTTATTCGGCCAATTCATGTACATGGAAGATCTTTCCATCTTCTAAGATCTTCGATTTCTTGTTTCAATGTTTTATAATTTTCTTTGTAGAGATGTTTTATGTCCTTGGTTAACTTTATTCTTAAGTATTTTAATTTTTGTGGGAGAGCATGAGTGGAAGTGTTTTCTGAATTTCTTTTTCAGTGGATTTATGGTTGGTGTACAGAAAAGCTTCTGATTTTTTAAGATTGATTTTGTATCCAGGCACTTTGCTGAATTTATTGATCAGTTCTATAAGCCTTTTGGTTGAGTTTGTTGGGTTTTCTAAATATAGTATCATGTCATCTGCAAATAGTGAAAGTTTGAGTTCTTCTTTTCCTACTTGTATTCCTTTGATTTCCTTTTCTTATCTTATTGCTCTGGCTAGAGTCTCTAGTACTATATTGAAGAGAAGTGGTAATAATGGACATCCTTGTCTTGTTCCTGTTTTTAGGGGGGATTCATGAAGCTTTTCCCCATTTAATATGATGTTGGCAGTGGGCTTACTGTAGATTGCCTTTATGATGTTGAGATATGTTCCTTTTATTCCAATTCTCTACAGTGTTTTATCATAAATGGATGTTGGATTTTATCAAATGCTTTTTCAGCGTCTATTGAAATGATCATGTGATTTTTGTCTCTGATTCTATTTATATGGTGAATTACATGGATTTATTTTCGCATGTTGAACCAGCCTTTCATCCCTCGGATGAACCCTACCTGGTCATGGTGTATGATTTTCTTTATGTGGTTTTGAATGTGTGTTGCTAGTATTTTGTTTAGTATTTTTGCATCCAAGTTCATCAGAGATATAGGCCTGTAGTTTTCCTTCCTTGAACTGTCTTTATTCGGTTTTGGTATTAGTGTGATGTTGGCTTCATAGAATGTATTTGGGAGAGTCCCGTTTTTTTTTTCTATTTCATGAAATAGTTTGAGGAGTATTGGGGTTAGCTCTTCTATAAAGGTTTTATAGAATTCATTTGGAAAACCATCTGGTCCTGGGCTTTTCTTTGATGGTAAGCTTTTTATTACTGTTTCAATCTCTTTGATTGCTATTGGTGGGTTTAAATTTTCTATATCTTCTTGACTCAGTTTAGGAATGTTGTATTTATCTAGAAAGTTGTCGATTTCCTCCAGATTTTCCATTTTGTTGGAGTATAGTTTTTCAAAGTAGTTTCTAATAATCCTCTGGATTTCTACACTGTCAGTAGTAATAATTTCCTGTCTTCTACTGGCTTTGGGGTTAGATTGTTCCTGTTTTACAAGGGCTTTGAGGTGTGTTGTTAGGTTATTTATTTGAAGATTTTCTGTTTTTCTTATGTGAGCACTCAGTGCTATAAATTTTCCTCTTAATATTGCTTTCAAATGTCCCAGAGGTTTTGATATGTTGTATCTTTAATTTTGTTTGTTTCTAGAAATTTCTTGATTTCACCTCTTACATCTTCTATGACCCATTCTTCATTCAGAAGTATAGTGTTCAGTCTCCACACATTTATGTTGTTTCTGTGGGTCTTCTTATATTTGATTTCTAGTTTAATTCCATTATGGTCTGAAATGATACAGGGAAGTATGTAACATTTTTTAAATTTGCTAGTGCTCATTTTGTTTTCCAGGATGTGATCTATTTTGGAGAAGGTTCCGTGAGCAGCTGAGAAAAATGTGTAGTTGGGTGAAATATTCTATATGTGTCTATCAGGTCCATTTGATTAATGGTGTTCTTTAGTTCTGAGGCATCTTTACTGACCTTTTGTCTGGAAAATCGGTCTAATGTGAGAGGTGTCTTGAAGTGTCCCAGTATTATTGTATTGGGATTTATGTATGACTTAATGTCTCAAAGAGTTTGTTTTATGAAAGTAGCTGCACCTATGTTTGAGGCATAGATGTTGATTATTGTTATTTCCTCTTGCTGGATTATTCCTTTTACCAGTAGAATGTGACCTTCTTTGTCTCTTCTAATAAGTTTGAGTTTGAAGTCTAACTTGTCTGATTCCATAGTTGCTACTCCTGCTTGCCTTCAAGTTCCGTTAGCATGAATTATCTTGCTCTAGCCCTTTACCTTGCATTTGTTCCTATCTTTACTTGTAAGGTGTGTTTCTTGTAAACAGCAGATGGATGGATTCTGGTTTTTAATCCATTTTGCCACTTTATTGGGGAATCAAGGCCATTTACATTCAGTGAGATTATTGAGAGATAATTTTTAATTCCTAACATGTTAAGATTTTATTTCTGTTTGAAATACTGTTTATTCTTCTTTGTTTAGTTGTCTGCTGGATAGAAAATTGTGTTTCTCTGGTTTTGGTGTGAATTACCTATTTCTTCTTTGTAGTTAATGTCTTTGAGTATTTTCTCTAGAGCTGGTTTTGAAGACAAATTCCTTCAGTTATTGTTTGTCATGGGAGCTTCTTATTTCCTTATCTAATTTGATAGATAGTTTTGCTGGGTAGGAAATTTTTGGCTGGAAGTTGTTTTCTTTCAGAGTTTGGAATATGTTACTCCAAGCCCTTCTGGCTTTCATGACTTGGTTTGGGAAGTCTGGAGTGATTCTAATTGGTTTCCCTCTGAATGTCACTTGGCCTTTTGTTTTTGTTGCCTTTAAGATTCTCTCCTTGGCTTCTACATTGGTCATTTTTACAATTATGTGGCATGTGGAACCTTTTCTCTGAGTCTGTCTAAAGGGAGTTCTAGAAGTTTTCTGGACCTGTGTATTGACCTCTTGTTCTATGTTTGGAAAATTTTCTGCTATTACTTCTTTGAAGAGATTATTGATTCCTTTGGTTTAACCTTATTTTCCCTCTTCTATTCTGATTATTCTTAGGTTAGCTCTCTTAAAATGGGCCCATATTTCTTCAATGTCAAATTCTTGCTGTCGGATTTTTTTTCTAAGTTATAAATTATGTGTTCGTTTTTGGAGTAATCATCTAGGAGCGAGATTCTATTTTCCATGTGGTCTAACTGATTTTTTGTGGTTTGAATTGATGCCTTTACTTCAATGATTGCATCCGTTATTTCTTTTAAACTCTCTAAATTCTTTTAGAAGGTCTTGTATGATTTGATCTTCTGGAGATCTCTGAATTTCTGTGTTATCAGGTTCTGATATTGTGGCATTCACTGCTCCATTGTTGTTCCTCTTTCCTATGATTTCAGAAGTTTGTGCCTTCTCCGGGTTCTTCCCCGGGTCACCACGACTTCACTTAGGGTGCTCTGAATCTTGAGTTTGCGGTAATCTCAGCTGCCACTACTCCTTTACTGGGTTGCATCTCAAAGTCTCAGACCCAGGGAGTTAATCGAGGCTGCGAGAGACCATGGGGGTGCTGGGCTGGGTGTTTTCCCACGGGGAGCAGTGATTAGGGTGTGGTATCTCTGCCACTGCTACTCCTTCACTATGTTGGACTGCAAAATCTCAGATCCAGGGAGATTATCAAAGCTGCGCAAATCCCTGGGGGTGCAGTGGTGGGATTTCTCCTTTAGGAGCCCCCATTTCACTTACGGTTGTTGTGTGCACTGATCGGGAGCTGTCGCAGGAGTGGTGAACTTGCCGCTGCTGCTGGCAATATGGTGGTGTTGTCATGCCCTTGGCCGTGAGGCTGGCATATTTCTTTTCTGGTTTTGAGCTCCATTCTGAGTCCCTGGAGGGCGTGATGAACTTGGCCACTGGGAGTTTTAGATGTTCTTTGTGCTGAAAGAACTGCTGCTTTTTTTTTTTTTTTGGTGATACTGGGGTTCCTGGAAGTCCTTCTACCTCTGGGCTACACTCCCAGACCTGTTTTATATTTTTATTTGGAGACAGGGTCTCTTAAGCCAGCATGGCTGGCTTTGAACCTGTGTGATCCTTCTGTCTCCACCTTCCAAGTACGGGGATTACAATCGTGCGCCACCACGTTAGGCTAGAACTGCAGAAGTACACCGGAATGATCTGCAGCTGCTCACTTCAGCTCCTTGTTTACCTTTCCTCTCTGGAGCCTGGTGCTGTTCAGCAAGATGGCGCCAGCGTGGCATCCGCCACCACAATGTGGGCTGGTTTCTTTTCTGGCCTCTGGTTGTTCTTCTAGTCTTCTTTTTCTCTGTCCCTTGTATTTAAAGTTTTTATTTCTCTGCTGTTAGTGTTTTCTGGCTATGAAAAGCGCTGATTTTGTGGCAATAGAGATCGAGTGTTAGCAGGACTCGTAAACACTGCTTTTCTCGGTCGCCATCTTCCTGGAAATCCCCCATATGGTACTTACGTGTTTACTTTAAAAAAGAGAAATTGCCAAGCTGTTTTCCAGAGTAGCAGCACTTTTTTACATTCTCATTAGTACCTTGTGTGATACACATTTGCTGGCATTTGGAATAAACATTCTTGATTTTTTTCCCTTAGGCACTCAAGTTGGGACATTTTCTTTCTTTCTTTCTTTCTCTCTTTCTTTCTTTCTTTCTTTCCTTCTTTCCTTCTTTCTTTCTTTTTGTGGTACTGGGGATGGATTCCAGGAGCATTCTACCTCTGAGTTATATCCCAGCCCTATTTTTTATTCTTTATTTTGAAAAGGGTCTCATTGAGTTGCAAAGGGCCTCACTAAGTAGCTGAGGCTGTCCACAATTCGTGATCCTCCTGTCCCGAATGCTGGGATTACAAGTGTGCACCACCACGCCCGACAAGTTGGGAATTTCAAAAATATACATCGCCAATCTCAGTCTCCCTCTGTCTCCTCTTCTCTCTTATTTTCTTAAATCTCTTTTCATTGGTATATTTAGGCTGTTTACATTTAATGTAGTTATTGAAATTATAGGTTTTAAGGTTGCCATTATATTTTTGTTTTCTGTTTTGTTCTCTTTTTGTTTTTGTTTTTCTTGTGTTCTTCAGATTTAACACTTTAATTTCATTCTGATTTATCTATACCGTTTTTGAATATGTCTTTGTATAGCCTTTTTAGTGGTTGCTCTAGGTATTTTGCTTTATATAGAAACTTAACACAGTTTTCTGATGTTATTTTATCAGTTTGAATGTATTAGTTTGAATGAAGTATAGAAATCTTACCACTCTTTGCATCTATTTAACTTCTTTCATTATAATTATCTTAAATATTTCTCTTATCCATATTTAATGCAATTTAATTTTAACAGCATACAAAATTTCTTCTGTATAGTTTCATTTCCTCCCATTTTTTATACTACTTGTCATATAAATTATTAACACATACATTGTTTAACCATCAACACAGACTTATTATTGTTTTTTGTAGTTGTCATTTAGATTAAATAGGAGAAAAGTTACAAAGAAAATAGATTTATTTAGTCTTTTACATTTACCTATGTAGTTATATCTAGTGATTTTTTTCCTTTCCTTTTTATTGCCTAATGTCCTTTCATTTCAGCCTGAAAGACTCATTTTTGTGTTTCTTATAGGGCAGATTTGCTAGTAGTGAGCACTCAGTCCCCCAACCCTATTTTTTATTCTTTACTTTGAAACAGGGTCTCACTGAGTTGCAGAGGGCCTTTTTAAGTAGCTGAGGGTGTCTGCAAACTGCAATCTTCCTGTCTCAGCCTCCCAAATGCTGGGATTACAAGCGTGTGCCACTACACCTGGCTGCTTCATTTTTTTAAAGGATAATTTTTCTGGGTATAGAATTCTACATTGACAGTCTTTTCTTTTGGCACCTGGAATATGTCATCCCACTGCCTCTGGCCTCTGTGGTTTCAAATGGGAAAAATAGCTATTAATCTCTGTTAATCTCATTGAGATTCTTTTGTATGTGATGAGTTGCTTTTTTCTTGTATTTTTCAAGTCTCTTTTGGTCTTTGTCCTTCAACGGTTTGATGATGGTGTGTCTAGCCCTGGATCTGTTTGAGGTACATGGACTTTGTTGAGCTCTTTAAATATGTAGATTAATTTTTTTCATTAATATGGGAAGTTTTCAGCTGTTATTTCTCTATATATTCTTTTTACCTTTTTCTTTCCTCTCCTTCTAAGACTCCCATTGTGTTCATTTTAGAATAGATAATCCCAGTTGAGAACCATCTTCTAGTTCACTGACTTTTTTTAATGTGGTACTAGAGATTAAATCCAGGGCCTTGAACATGCTAGGCAATCATTCTACTACTGCGCTCCATCCCCAGTCCTTAAAAAAAAAAAAATTTTTTTTTTTTTAAATTTAAGACAGGTCTTGTTAAATTGACCAGGCTGGCCTCAAACTTGCAATCTTCTTGTTTGACAAGCTGCCATTCCTGGCCACTGATTCTTTCTCTGACTGTTCAAATTGGCTGTTGAGCCCCTCTAGTGAATGTGTGTGTGTGTGTGTGTGTGTGTGTGTGTGTGTGTGTGTTACTGGGGCCTTCTACCTCGGAGCTACACCCCCAGACCTATTTTATTTTATTTTTTATTTGCAAACAGGGTCTGACTAAGTTGCTGAGGCTGGTTTTGAACCTGCAATTCTCCTGTCTCTGCCTTGCAAGTACTGGGATTACAAGTGTGTGCCACTACACCTAACTAGTGAATTTTTTTATTCTACTTCCGCTCCCTTCCTCCCTCCCTTCTTCCTCCTTCTCCTTCTCCTCCTTCTTCTTCTTCTTCTTCTTTTTTTTTTTTTTTTGGTGCTGGAGATTAAACGTAGGGCTGCATGCTAACTAAGTATGTGCTCTACCACTGAGCTCTACCCCCAGCCCTTTAGTTATTGTCTTTTTTTTTTTTTTTTGAGGTACCAGGGATGGGACCTAGGGGCATACTACCTACAAGCTACACCCTCAGCCCTATTTTTATTCTTTATTTTGAAACAGGGTTTTACTGAGTTGCAACGGCCTCACTAAGTAGCTGAGGCTGTCTGTGAACCGTGATCCTCCTGTCTCAGCCTCCCGAATGTTAGGGTTAGAAATGTGCACCACCACGCCCGGCGCCACCACGCCCGGCGTTATTGTCCTTTTTAACTCCAGAATTAGTTCTTTTTTTTAAATTTTGGTTGCTTTCAAGATTTTTTTCTTTATTTTCAGTTTTCAGAAGTTTAATTATTGTATGCCGTAGAGTGGATTTCTCTGAGTTTCCCTTATTTGGAGTTTGCACTTGGGTCTGTAGATTCGGGTCTCTTGCCAGGTTTTCAGTTCCCAGCCATGATTTTTCTGAGTGTCTTTCCAGCCTGCTTTCTTTTCTCCTCTTTCTTCTCACCTTCTGACAACACAAATGTCCCGCTGTTAGTTATGGCCTCGCAGGCCCCTGGGGCTCTTTTTGCTTGTTGAACCTATTTTTACTCTTCAAATTGGGTAATTTCTGTTGTTCTATTTTCCAGTTCACTGATCCTTTCCTCTGGATTTTCTATTCTATGGAATTTATCCACAGTTTTTAATTTTAGTTATTATATTTTTCAACTTTAAGACTTTCATGTTATTTCTGGGTCTTCTATTTCTTTGCTTAGACTTTCTCTTTTTTCGTTTGTGTCAAACATTTTCACAATTATTCAGCATAACATTTCATTCATTCATTCATTCATTCATTCATTCATTCATTCATTTTTGCAGTACTAGGGATTGAACCCAGGGCATTCTACCTCCTAGTTACACCTTCAGCTCTATTTTGTTTTTTATTTTGAAACAGTCTCACTAAGTAGCTGAGGCTGGTCTTGAATCTGCGATTCTCCTGTCTCAGCTTCCTAAGTACTGGTATTATAAGTGTTCGGCAGCACACCTGGCTCAAAGCAACATTTTTTTTGGGGGGGTACTAGGGATTAAACCCAGAGGTATTCTACCTCCAAACTGGAGGTATGTATGCCCCCAGCCCAATTTTTTAATTTTTTTCTATTTGAAAACAGGGTCTCACTAGGTTTCTGAGAGACTTGCTAACTTGCCAAGGCTGGCTTTGAACCTGCGACCTTCCTGTCTCAGCCTACCAAGTACTGGCATTACAAGATGCACCACCATACCCAACTTTCAAAGCAACATTTTATAATGGTATATAAAATGGTATAAGCCAGATATGGTGGCATATACCTGTAATCCCAGTACTTGGGAGGCTGAGACAGGAGAATCACAGGTTCGTGGCCAGCCTCAACAAATTAGTGAGGCCATTTCCAAATAAAGAATGAAAGGCTGAGGGAAGAAGACAGACAAGGATGGACTCAGAGCCACAAGGAACAGCACTGGTGAGCTCCTCGGGTTTTCTTGAAATAGCACTGATGAGCTTCTTGGGTTTTCTTTTGGCCTCATAGGTCCCAAGACCTGGGGGTAAAGATATTAGCCACCCAGAAATGTCAATAGGCCAGGTATAGTGGCAAACTCTGGTAATGCCAGTACTTGGGAGGCTGAGGCAGGAAGATCACATCTTTGAGACCAGCCACAGTAACTTAGTGAGACTCTGTTTCAAAATAAAAAATAAAAAAAGCCTGGCGGTGTAGTTCAGAAGTAGAGTGCCCCTGGATTCAATTCTTAGCACAAATAAAGGAGGAGGAGAGGAGGAAGAGGAAAGGAGGAGGAGGAAGAAGAGGAAAAGGAGGAGGAGGGGGAAAAGGAGGAGGAAGGAGGAGGAAGAGGAAGAGGAGGAGGAGGAAGAGGAGGAGGCTGCCAGCTGGGCAGTGGGTCCATACACAACAAGCACTTGCTCCCTCTAGCCAGGGCGCGGAAGGGAACCGTTGGACACTAGCTGTGGCTCCACCAGCAGAGGCCAAGTGGTCAGCCTAGATGTCTATCCTCACACAGTGGGACAAGGTGCCTTGGCACCTCCCTGTGGTCGTACCAGATGAGACTAAATAGAAAGTTCGCCTCCTTTGCTGGCAACAGCTGCCCCCTGTAGAATCAGCGGAGACTGTGTGGTGAGACGGAACTCCCAGCTCAGCCCAGCCCAGCAGGACAGTGGCCTCTCTCACTCTTGGGTACTGAGGTCCAGAGGGGAGTTTAGATTTCCACCTCTCCCTCTCAGTGACAAAGCAGCTCTGTCCTCTCCCCTGCCCGAGAGATGTCAGGCCTTTTTTTTTTTTTTTTTTTTTTTTTGCGGTACTAGGGATGGAACCCAGGAACATTCTACCTCTGAGCTACACCCTCAGCCCTATTTTTTTTTATTATTTATTTTGAAACAGAGTCTTACTGAGTTGCAAAGTGCCTCACTAAGTAGTTGAGGTTGTCCGGGAACTGCGATCCTCCTCTCAGCCTCCCAAATGCTGGGATTACAAGTGTGCGCCACCATGCCCGGATAACAACGACATGTTTATGTTACATATTATACCCAGGGTTTGTTGTTGTTGTTGTTGTTGTTGTTGTGCTTAGCAGAAGGAATAGGAAAAAGTATTTCCTGGAAGTGGAAGTCCTTCCATAAATCTCGAGTTTCACTGCCCCTTGATAGATCAGCTGTAGAAAAGATACAGAGAAGGGGCAGGGACACTCATTGAGTGCCTGCTGGGGCACGGGCTTCTGCAGGTGCAAGTTTGCTGAGCCCTCACAGCCTGGCCAGGATGGGTTTCATTATTCTTGCTCTACAGATAAGGAAAACCGAGGCCCAGAGAAAGTAAGCAGGTCGGAGGGCTGGCGAGCCTTGAGGCCAGGCTTTCTGACCTCACTTCATGGGCTTTTATGCTAGAAGTCACTCAGCGGCCAAAACCCGTTTGCTATTGGCACTGAGGCCTGGAGGCGTTCTTTGTAAGTTTCCTCCTCCTTGTACAGAAGTTCATTTTTGTTTTAATTTTTTATGATGAAATCTTCAAAGACATAGAAAACCACGAAGAATAAACAATAACATCCCGACACCCAGCACCTGCCTTCAGCAATTGCTAACACTGTCCATGTTCGCTACATCTATTATCTTTTTCTGCAGAATCATTTTAAAGTAAATTGTAACACTCTGGAATATATTAGCACACGTCTCCAAAACATAAACGCATTTTCTACATAATCATAAGAATGTTATCACAAATAACAAAATCAATAATTTCTTAATGTCTTCTAATACCTAGTCTGCATTAAACTTTCCTCTGTTGTCCTCAACTGTCTCTTTCTGGTTTTTTTTCTTTTTTCTTCCCTAAATCAAGCTCTTGTTAAGACCCACACCTTGTCACACTGGTTGTTTGGTCTCTGTACTATTAATCTAGGCGGACTGTTTCCAACCTTTGAAGAATCGCATTCTGGTTAATTTGCATGAGGTGGGGAGGAAGAAGCACAAGTCCCTGGGGTCAGAATTGTTTCCTTCTGGGGTCAGGATTGTTTTCTTCTGGGTCCTCAGGTCAAATTTCTGTTTTGGAGTCATATTCTTCTTGTGAGCAGGCAAGTTGTGGTGTGATAGGGCCGAGAGGTCACCCCTTCTGTGCCCACTTAACCTTCAAGACAACCTAGCCCTAGGGTTCCCACCTTGAGGTCCCAGCATCTGCTGGGGGTGGAGCAACTCAGTCACAGTTTCAGACATCGACTTATGTTGCCTTCTGAGAAGCCAGGCAGAGGCGTGGGCACAGCTCACAGTGACTTTCTCCTGCGACTGTGGAGGATTCATCCCGCTCTGAACACCGTGCTGTGGCCCGATGGGAGGAGGCTCTGGAGGGGAAGCGGGTGTCGCTCTGTGGTCTCCATGAGGGCTTCAGCTCTGCCCACTCTTTTTTTTGTGTGTGTGTGAGTCTGGGGATGGAACCCAGGGGCATTTGACCTCCAAGCTACACCCCCTGCCCTATTTTATATTTGTATTTTTGAAACAGGGTCTCACTAAGTTGCAGAGGGCCTCACCGAGTAGCTGAGGCTGTCTGCAAACTGTGATCCTTCAGCCTTCGCCTCCCAAATGCTGGGATTACAAGCGTGCTCTACCATGCCCAGCTGACTCTGTCCACTCTGCCCACAGCTCCGCCTGCCTGGGCAGGCTAGTGGAAGGTGCTTGGGGGCTGCTGAAGTGGAGGGGCAGGGGCTGAGGTGTGTGGGAGCTGCAGCTGCCCAGCAGCCCCCAGGCCCTGGAGGCTGGAAGGTCAGCGAGCTGACAGAGTCTTTTCTGTCACCTTCGCATATGTTCTTTACAGGCCCCTCTCAGGGCCGCCTGGGCCAGGACATCTCTCTCTCTCTCTCTGACAGGGTACTCACCCCCCACCCCGGGCTACCAGAGCTCCAGGAGAGGAAAGTACAACCCTTCCTGGCATTTAGGCCCGAAGGAAGCCCAGCTGTAGGCACAAACGAAGCTTCCAGAAAGGGAAGGACCTTCTCAAAATTCTGCATTAGGTGGAGGGTTGGGGACTGGGGATGTCATTGCTCAGAGACGCAGTGGGGAGAGAGGGTGGGTGCGCAGGACGTGGGGGGCGGAGGCAGGTGCCAGGCTGAGGCAGGTCACCCTGGGGGTGGCAGAGGTTGGGAAGGGTTACAGTTAGCTGCAACGCTTCCCCTGTTCAGGGACCGAAACTTCTTCCTGCTCTCACTGGGGCTGAGAGGCTGTAACCCAGGAGAATGGCCCTTGGCTTTAGTGTGGAGGGCCAGCATCTGCTCACTGCAGGCCCGACCGTGTTCGCTGCCATTAAATATTTTGCTGTAAAGACACAGGGGTCCGGGTGTGCTCTGGGGTGGGCGCTGAGCGCTGATTGCTCCAGTAGTGGATGGCAGGGTTGGGGGTGTGCGTGCGTATGTGTGTATGTACTCACATGCTGGGTGAAGACATGTATGGTGTTTGTGAATGCCTGTGTGCATGGGTGTGTGCGTGCCCATGTGCGTGACTGTGTGGTGTCTGAATGTGTGCTGTGCATGGCGGTCTTTCGCCAGTGCCCCTTCTTGGCCTCGCCCCACTCTTTCCTTTCCAGAGTCTCCTACTTCCCCTGTCCCTCTAAGAGCAGCCCCTGCCCCAATTCAGTGCGGTGGAGCGAGGGAAAGGCTGGAATGGGGGCTGGAGGGCAGGGTCGCTGAGGCTCAGGCCCAGAAGAAGATGGGGCGAGGGGATGGACAAGCTGGGTTTGGGGGCGATGAGTCACAAGTGGGCCCACACCGGCGCCCAGGGAGCGGTGGGTACTCATCTCTCAGGCTGTGTGGGTCCTTGTGTGCTGAGGTGGCTCCTTCAGTGACCCTTCCCTTGTGACCCCGAGTCACACTGAGGCCATCCGGTCCCGAGGTGTACTTAACCTGCAGGGAGGCCCCGGCATCTGTCCTCAGGCTCCTATCTGGAAACTTGTGCTCACCCATGGGGACGGCTCTCTAGCAGTTGTCCCCAGGGACCACCCGACCTCACCCAAGACTCCACAGGAGCATGCTGGGGTCTTAGGCTGGAAGGAGCTCTACAAACCCACCCAAACCCACCCCCACCTCCGTCTCCAAATAGGTCTGCTCTCACCCAGTCTACTTCTGAACCCCTGGAGTTAGGAGTCTCGAACTTTGTGGTTTAACCACCTTGCTGAAAGGAAAGTTCTGTCTGTGTTGAAATGACTGTCCTTCTTGGGGCCTGGATGCTAGTGGAGGTGGGTGGTGGCTGCCCCCGGCACTGCCGGCTGGCCCAGGCTTGTCACTCGGGTGAAGGGGGAGACCCCTCTGTTTTAGGGAAAAGCACCAGCATTTCTCTAGCAGAAACAGACCCTGATTATCCCACAGAGATTTTTACAAGGAGAAAAAAAAATAATGTCACAAGCAAGCAGGAATCAATATGTACAACTCAATTTCAAAACAGTCTTTGGGTTCACAGAATATGCCGTACAAGAAAAACAGTTTGGTTCTGTTTTGCTTTTTTAAGGGTAAAAGTAAAATTGCTCTTTGTAGAAACCTTAAAATGCTCAGAAATGTATCAAGTTAAAAACTAAATGAGCTGGGATTCTCAGCATCAGTGCTGAGCCCAGTGCCACATGCGTAGGGCCATGAGGGATGCTCGCTGGGTTCTGAGAGGGGGAGGGAGGCAGAGGAGGCCTCTAGCCATGCAGGGAAGTTTCCTTCCAGGCTTAGTTACATATTCACATTTGAGATTACACTGTATGTATGTATGTATGTATATATGTATACATAATATATAAAAATATATTTTTTTGTGGAACTGGGGATTGAACCCAGGAGGCACTCTACCTCTGAGCTACATTCCAGGTCTATTTGTTTGCTTGTTTGTTTGTTTGTTTTTGTTTTGTGGTACTGGGGATGGAACCCAGGGGCATTCTACCTTTGAGCTATACCCCTAGCCTATTTTTTATTCTTTATTTTGAAACAGGGTCTCACTAAGTTGTGGAGGGCCTCACTACATAGCTGAGGCTGGCCGTGAACCTGGATCCTCCTGTCTCAGCCTCCCAAATGCTGGGATTACAAGTGTGCGCCACCAGCCTATCCCTATTTTTTTTATTCTTTATTTTGAAACAGTGTCTGACTAAGTTGCAAAGGGCCTCACTAAGTAGCGGAGACTGGCTTCGAACCTGCACAATCCTTTGTCTTCAGCCTCCCAAATGCTGGGATTACAAGCATGTGCCACCATGCCTGGCTTAAAATTTTCTTTTTTTAAATAAAATCACTCAAGCTGGGTACAGTGGTACATGCCTGTTATCCTAGTAGTTGGGAGGCTGAGACAGGAGGATCACAGGTTCGAAGCCAATTTAGAGAGACCCTGTTTCAAAATGAAAAAAAAAAAAAAAAAGGTCTAGGAGTGTAACTTGGGGATAGAATGTCTCTGGGTTTAATCCTTAGTACCACAATTAATTAATTAGCTAATTAATTAGATCACTCACATGGACAGTTTTTTTTTCTTGCATGCTACGGTCCCTCTGTTCATTCCCCTTTGGAGAACACCTGCTACAGAGGACGGTAGAAGAGAGTTGTGGGGCCAAAGCTGTTAGGAGGACATCAAGGCGGAGAGAAAGGGACTCCCAGGTGGATTCCGAGTCACACCCCATGGCTTAATAGGGGTCTTTTTGTTGTTGTTGTCTTTTTGGAACCAGAGACTGAACCCGGAGCGCCGTACCTGCAAAGCAGGCGCTTTGCCACTGAGCTTCACCCCGTCCTACTTGAAAGTCAGCACTCTGGCTTGCTGATGACATTAAGGTCAGGTGGGTGGCGCAGTAGTGAAGTTGGGGTGACCGAGCTCCAGGGGAACGCCCAGGGGACCGCAGGGCTGTGAACAGGAGGGCTAGGTGGGGAGCGAAGTCAACGAGTGTAAGAGGACAGATGGAGCAGCGACTTCTAGTCGGGGTCCCTTTAAGAATTAGGTACATCATTTCACGAAGAATCCTGCACCCCACCAATGAACATTTATCTGCGTTAAGAGACCATTTGTCTCTGCTTTTATCCAAAATGCTGTCAAGTTCAAATGGTAGGTAGTTTTCACGCTCGTCAGGAGCTCTTGACTGGTTTTGATTAATTTAAAGTTGGAAAAAGTATTTTCATTGTTTCTTGACAAATGGAACTTGTTCTGCAGGCAGGCTTTCTTGAAACCTGGTAGCCTCACTGAGCTGGGGGCTTGGGGAGAATTAATTAAAAGGGCCCTCGTTAGAGGAGATGCTGAATTCCTGCTGGGATGTGAGGCTCTCAGCGACCCATTAGATCATGGTCAAGGACAAAGGCATCTTGGAGACTTTATAGATGTAGTTGGAAACTTGGTTCTGTGAGAGCCAATGGCTCAAAAGGCAGAGAAAAAATTTGCATTCAATGGAGCTGGGAATGAGTCTGAATAAATCGTCCAACTGGGATATCACAAAGCATTGGATTGGACCAGAGATCATTTCAAGAATACAAGTTACCAGGGAGCAGAAATGAAAGAGGCAGAGGTCTGGGGCCACTGAGCAGCTCACCCAGTCTCCTTTCAGCACACCAGGATGCACTCTGCTTAGATTTACAACGAGGCCTCTAAGAACTGTATGGGGCCACGTTGCTTACACAGAGGGAGCTGCTTTGGTTTGGAGACGACTCCAGTTTATACTCTGCTAGATACTTAGCTTATGTGACAAAAGGGAGAGATTCATGTCCCATAAATCCATAGATTTCCATATTTACTTACCATCAGCAACCCTACCCACTCATGTAAGCCAGGTACAACAGCCCAAAACATGCACAAAGAAGGACTCGCAGTTGCCAGACGCCAGGAGATGCTCCAGGTCTGTCTTTAGCATGTTTGCTAGGAGATTTGACCAATCATCTTCTTTCTTTCCCAGTGAAACCCCTAGCCCACCCCTGCTTAACCATTTTCTTTCCAGAAAATGTCTTCAAACCATTATACATCTATAGTTGCCACAAACAAGACTTTCTTTTCTCAGTCACCTTAATTCCTGGTTAAAAGTGGATGGGGTGTGCCAGGCGCGGTGGCGCACGCTTGTAATCCCTGCGCTTGGAAGGCGGAGACAGGAGGATCACGCAGGTTCGAAGCCAGCCGTGTGCGCTGGCTTAGGAGATCCTGTTTCCAAATAAAATATAAAATAGGTCTGGGAGTGTAGCCCAGAGGTAGAAGGGTCCCATCCCCAGTACCACCAAAAAAAGAAGAAAAAAGAAAAAAAAGTGGATGGGGTGAATGCTGCACCCCTGGAAAGCTACAAAATAGTCATTCTTCCCTCTAAACCATCTGCACCAGAGAGGGCAGTGAATTAAAAAAAAACAATTCTGTTACAGTTTTCTTCCTACTTTTGCCCTGAACCCCCAAAAGCTTCCATAACCAAGCCAGTATACAGGCCTGTGTGCGTTTGCCTGCACCTCAGAATTGACTAACTGAGCCTTCAAAGAGCTGAGGGGAGGTGGCTTCCTGGGGGAACGCATACAGCATCCCTGGTGTCTGTAGAAGGAGCGGTCAGGACCTAGCAGGGAAGCCGGCCGTCTCCAAGCCAAGGGAGGGCCTCAGGGAGCCAGCCCTGTGGACACCGGACCTTGTATGTTTTGCCAGAGTCCCCGTGGGCTTGCGGGAAATCTCAAAGCAGAGCGGGCCCTACGTTTGTCTCCTGAGAGTTTAACTTGACACGTGATACTAATCTGAAAGTAGAAACATATTTAAGGACCGGCATCCTTCTAGGGATTGTTTCATTTCTTCCAATGATATTTCCCAGTTGAGGGAAGATTTGGAATTTTGGGACTGTCCCGAGTATTACCTTGGTTGCTGACCCATGGAGCCGCCCCCTGGCCAAGTGTAACCAAAGGGCTCTTTTGGGGTTTTGAATGGATTCTCTCCATCTTTCCTGGGGCCAGCACTGCTCCCAACGCTCAGATGGCGGCCATGTACCAGCCTTGCCAGTCGGGCTTTTGGGAGGTCAAATGTTCTTATGCCTCGTTTAGAATGCTCCCATTTTAAAGATGAGAAAGCCAGGCGAGGTGGTGCACATTTGTAATCCCAGCATTTGGGAGGCTGAGACAGGAGGACCGAGGTTCGCAGACAGCCTGAGCTACTTAGTGGGGCTTTTTGCAACTCAGTGAGACCCTGTTTCAAAGTAAAGAATTAAAAAATTGGGCTGAGGGTGTAGCTCAGAGGTGTAATGCCACTGGGTTCAATCCCTAATACTGCAAAAATAAATACATAAATAAATAAATGAATAAGTAAATAAAATGAAATGAATAAAGATGAGGAAATGGAGGCTTGGAGAGGCTGAGTAACTGCATGGTGACTTGTCGAGCATGGGGACAGTTTCATATTTTAGGTTAACACTAATGCTTGTCTAGTCAAGTGAGTAGGTGTTTCCCTGTGACCTGATTCATTTAGTGGCACAACAGGTTCATGTGTTTTTGGAGAATAATACAAGAGTGCCACAGAAAGAGGTTTGGAGCCATGTCTCTCTCTGGGAGAAACCAGTTATAGTCTAATGAGGAATCTGCTCATGGCCCTTAGTGTTTCATTCTATAAAGAAAGAGAAAAGCTGGGCGTGGTGATGCACACTTGTAATTCCAGCATTTGAGAGGCTAAGACAGGAGATTCCAGGTTTGCGGACAGCCTCAGCTGCTTAGGGAGGCCCTTTGCAACTCAGTGAGACCCTGTTTCAAAATAAAGAATACAGCCGGGCGTGGTGGCACATGCTTGTAATCCCCGCACTTGGGAGGCTGAGACAGGAGGATCGCACAGGTTCGAAGCCAGCCTCAGCTACTTAGTGAGGCTCTCAGCAACTTAGTGAGACCCTGTTTCCAAATAAAATATAAAAATAGGTCTGAGAGTATAGCTGGGAGGTAGAAAGCCCCTGGGTTTCACCCCCAGTATCACCAAAAAAGTATAAATAAATAAATAAATAAATAAAGAAAGTAAATAAAGAAAGAATACAAAATAGGGCTGGGGGTATAGTTCAGAGATAGAATGCCCCTGGGTTCCATCCCCAGTACTGCATAAATAAATAAATAAATAAATAAATAAATAAATAAATGCAGAATCTGGGCATGGGTGTCTCCCACACCTGGTGGGGACTCCCAGTGGGGGGTGTGTGTCATCTGGTGAGGCCAGCTGGAATTTCTCTCATGGGAGAGAGAGCTCCCTGAAGGCAGGTCTTCCTACACCATCCCAATACTTGGGAGGCTGAGACAGGAGGATTGCAGGTTTAAGGCCAGTCTCAGAAACTTACCCAGGCCCTGTTTAAAAAAAAAAAAAAAAAAAAAGTAGGGGAGGGGAGAGAGGCTAGCTTGGAGATAGGATACTCTTGGGTTCAATACCAGTGCCCCCCCCCCCCAAAAAAAAAAGGATTTCTGGTTTGACTGTTGTACTATTTCAAGGGTTCCTGGGGTGGGCACCTCCCTCACACTGGGGACCCCTCTGGAAGGGAGACAACTGAGATTCTCCTACCAGGCGGAACTCTCTCAGAGCAAGGTCTGGGTGAGAGCTCCTGGGGCAGGAGGGATGTCTCCCACATCCAAAATTTGGGCTGTGTCATCTGGCGAGGGCAGCCGGAATCTCTCTCATGGGGCAGAGAGCTCCCCAAGGCAGGCCTCCCGCACCAAGGCCCAGGCCCGTTCCTCTCCATCCCGCCACCTCCCAGTTCTGTCCCCAGGTGCCATGGGGCCACGGGACGCGTGATCTGCATGCTATGGAGGAGGACGGAGGATGGTGTCTCCCAGGGCCGTCCCCCTTGGCCATCTTCCTCAAACAGGGGCTGCATCTCCCCAGCGGCAGGTGTCTCCGGCATGGCGAGTCCGCACTCTCGGCTGGGAAACGGGGCCCTTCGGACGGGGGTGACTGATTTGCCATTTTCTTTTCATCGGGCTAGGAAAGCAGGATGGTGAGGGAGGCTCTGAGACATCTAATTATTTCCAGAAGCAGTGTGTCTTAGCCTTGGGTCTTTCTCCAGATGAGGAAGCAGAAGCTCACGGTCCTTTGAATGCGGGCAGCTCACAGGGCACGGGATGGGCCGGGCTGTGCACCAACGGAAGTCATGGGGTCGCAGGCTGGCGCTTTCCTGCCTGCAGGGGAGAGACTGGGGTTGTGGGCCCTCTGAAGAGTAGAAGATAGCTTGCTTTCTTTTTACTTTTCCTTTTTTTTTTTTTTTTGTGGTACTGGGGATGGAACCCAGGGGAATTCTATGCCTGAACTACACCATCAGCCCCATTTTTTATTCTTTATTTTGAAGCAGGGTCTCATTGAGTTGCAGAGGGCCTCACTAAGTAGCTGAGGCTGGCCATGAAGTACGAGCCTCCCATCTCAGTCTCCCAAATGCTGGGATTACAAGTGTGCCCCACCACACCTGGCTAGAAGATGGCTTTCTTAAGAGGGTCCCTGCATGGGGCGGAGGGGCCAGGGTTGACCACTGGGAGAGCCGGAGATGTTCCTCGGGGTCTGGCGGGTGGGGTGTCACACTGCAGTCTTCCCCAGCCCATCCCTCCTGCTTCACGCTGCGGTCAGAGGGCCGTGCTGTGTGCCCTTGCACACTTGCCGCCCTCTGAGGACGGTGACGGAGCTGCCATCAGAACGCAGGTCTTCCTGCACCAAAGGCCACAGCCACGGCTCCTCACCGTGCCGCCTTCCGGCAAGTCATTCCCCAGTGACAGTCAGTGCCAAGCCATGGCACCATCTGATACACTGCTGGGTAAGGAATCAGATGGAGTAACAGAAAGGACCCCGCACGAGGATCTGGAGATTTCACCTGCTGGCTGGCCATTTTAGGCGAGTCACTTTAGTGCAAAGACACTTTGGTTCCTTGCATCTAGCTGTATTGCTCTTCCCAGCGTTGGCAGATCAGCTGAGAGGTTTGCCTGGTATGGTATTTTTAAAAATTTTTTAAATTAATTTTTTTTTGCAGTACTGGGGATGGAACCAGGGGCATTCTACCTCTGAGCTACCCCCCCCAGCCTATTTTTATTCTTTATTTTGAAACAGGGTCTCACTGAACTGCAAAGGGCCTCACTAAGTAGTAGCTAAGGCTGTCCGAGAATCATGATCCTCCCATCTCAGCCTCCCAAATGCTGGGACTACAAGCGTGCGCCACCACGTCCGGCTACCTGGTATGGTATACAGTGGAAATTAAGAGTTTTACAGGCTGGAAGGCTGGAGGGCAAATCCAAACTCTGTTACTTTTTAGCTTTGTGACCCTGGGCAAATAAATACATCGTCTTGCTGAACCTTACTTGTTCTCATCTGTAGACTGGGATAACCATAAAACCTATATCCTGGGCTCATTAGAAAGACTTTAGCATCATGCCTTGCAAGAGTAAGTCCCAAGATTTTCTGATCTACCATTTGGCAGGCTTCCTTATTAAGATTGGAACTGAGTCCCAGGTGTGCTGGCACACTCCTGAAATCCTAGTACTTGGGAGGCTCAGGCAGGAGGAGCACATGTTCGAGGTTAGCATGTAGTCACTTAGTGAGACTGTGTTTCAAATTTAAAAAAAAAAAATAGGGCTTGGGGGTATAGTTCAGAGGTAAAACGCCCCTGGGTTTAGTCCCCAGTAACATACACACACACACACACACA
This sequence comes from Muscardinus avellanarius, assembly GCF_963383645.1. Taxonomy (NCBI): domain Eukaryota; kingdom Metazoa; phylum Chordata; class Mammalia; order Rodentia; family Gliridae; genus Muscardinus; species Muscardinus avellanarius. The sequence continues at coordinate 131,749,622 of NC_137788.1, read as the reverse complement.
CACACACACACACATAAAAGATTGGAATTCAGGTGTCAGGTAAGACCTGATCCAGTGCCAACCCATGCCCTCTGAGGGTTTTGGGAACTGACAGTGTGGGGACCATCTGAACTGGCTGGATTGAGGCCACCTTAAGCCAAGGCTCCTGCTGTCCCCTTGTCCCTCTTCACTCCTAGACATCATCCAGATGATTGTCTTCCTTGGCGGTCTCTTTGTGGTGCCCCTTTGTGGTTGCCAGGCCTCAGCATCCCTGGCCCTAAGGATCTGGGTCCCCCCAGAGTCCATCAAAGGCTTCACTTCCCCTGAGATACCTCCCTTCCTGGTGCCAGCTGTTAAGATAATGGATGTTCCCACTCTGCTAGGCCACGCAGAGCATCTATTGAGACCCCCTGTGTGAGAGCTTAGAACCAGGAGGGACCTTACAAGCCAGCTGGAGCCTTTGCGTTTTGGCCTCGGGAGCTGCCTGTAATCAATTAAGAGGCTGTTCTGAAGAGCAGGCCTGCTTGCATCCTGGGGTGACGTGGCGGGTCCCCATGCAGGATGGGACAGCCAAGCAGGGCTTTTTGTTGTTTATTTCTGGGGGCCAGAGTTGAATGACTTTGGTCCTCCTTCGGAGGCAGCCCTCCATCTTTATTTTGGGGGAGGATGCTGCTTTCCAGTGTCCCTGGCAGCCTGCACCCCAACCCAGCAGGGGCTCTCCAGGATGGGGCTAAAATCTCCCCCTTCGTGCCCCGTGCAGCCTGGTGTTAAGTAGGAATACAATTGCAGTAGGAGGTACAATAAATAAGCCAATTTATTTTATCTCACCTGGTTGGAGTTGGGGTCTTTTTTGAATTGAAAAGGCAAATTTATGCAAATGACATGCAAATCAGACCCTTCCTGGATTAATAGGAAGGAAATTGAAGCTCTGAGTAGTGCCCAGGGCCTGGCGCTGCATCGGGCGCTGGTATATTGTGAATCTTGTTGTGCCGCATGGATGGTGTGTGTTCTGAGCCCCACGGCGGGGTGGGGCTGTCCCGGCACCTGGAATGTCTCTCTGAAGGTCTCTCTGCCAGGTCTGGCATTTTGAGGGGTGCTATCTCAGAGTCACCCACAGCTCCTATTCTTTCACTTCTTGCCCTGTTTTGTTATACTGGAGATTGAACCCAGGGGTATTCTACCTCTGAGCTACACGCCCAGTCCCATTTTTATATTTTATTTTTATATAGGGTTTTGCTAAGTTTCTGAGGCTATCCTCCCACCTGTGACCCTCCTCTCTCAGCCTCCCACGCACTGGGCTTACAAGTGTGCGCCACTTCACCCAGCTATTTCTGGCCCTTTCTGCCTTCTGGGGACCTTGGCCTATTTGGCTTCAGGTGTGTTGGGTGACCCCGGAAGGCCGCCCAGTACCCCCCACTTCTGCCCTCAGTCACATTCTGCTCTTGCCAGACCCCATTGACCCTCTCCATCTTCCCTTAGACCTGCCTTCTAGAGCCTTTTATAAAAGTTCTACTGAGTATCTTCCTTTAATTGTTCTAGCTGCAGAATAATCAGGATATAACATTGCGCTGCGTCCTGAGCAGAGATAGATGCGCACAGAGGCCCTGGCTGGGGCTTCACATCAGAGTCACCCAGAGAGCCTTAGACAGACTGAGATTCCGATTGGATTGCTGAGAGCTTCTTAGTAACCCCAGTGTGCGGCCCAGTGAGAACTACTGACCTTACTGGTCTTTATTTGATGTCTTTAATTAATTAAAGACACTGTACCTCTGAGCTACATCCCTACCCCCCCCCCCCCCCCGTTTTTGGTACTGGGGATGGAATCCAGGGGCATTATACCCTAGTTTTTAGTCTATTATTATTATTATTATTATTATTATTATTATTATTTTGTGTACTGGAGTTTCTGGAAACCCTTCTACCTATGGGCTACCTTCGGGCTATATGCTCCCAGACCTATTTTTATATTTTTTAAATTTGGAAACAGGGTCTCTTAAGCCAGTGTGGCTGGCTTCAATCCCGCGCAATCCTCCTGTTTCCACCTCCCAAGCGTGGGGATTACAAGTGTGTGCCACCATGCCCGGCATCTTTTTTTATTTTTGAAACTCGGTCTCACTGCGTTGCAAAGGACCTTGCTAAGTAGTTGAGGCTGACTGCGAACCGTGATCCTCTGTCTCAGCCTTCCGAATGCTGGGATTACAAGCGTGCGCCACACTGGGCCTCCCAACACTTTTTTATTTAAAAAAATATGTTTGAATTGGGCATGGTGGCGCACACTTGTAATCCCAATACTTGGGAGGCTGAGATAGGAGTATCACAGGTTCATGGCCAGCCTCAGCTACTTAGGGAGGCCCTCTGCAACTTAGTGAGACCCTGTTTCAAAATAAAGACTAAAAATAGGGTTGGGGAGGTAGCTTGAAGATAGAATGCCCCTGGGCTCCACTCCCAGTACTGAAAAAAAAAAAAGCATGTGTAGTAGTGGGGATTGAGTCTAGGAGGGTGTTCCACTTTGGAGCTACACCCCCCAGCCTATTTACTTTTTATTTTGGCCTCACTAAGTTGCTGAGGCTGGCCTCAAACTTGCTATCCTCCCATCTTAGCCTTCCATTACAGGTATGTGCCACCATGCCTGGTGGGGTTTAATGCCCTTCTTCTTCCTTGGTTGCTCATTGGAGCTATAAGGCCCCATTCCTGAAACACCTCCTGCGTGCCAGGCCTCAGACCCATGTCTCCTGCTTCCTGTTCACAGCCCAGCAGGGAAGGGCCAGATCCATCTTTTCCAGAAGGAAACTGAGGCTCAGATGGGGAGGTTCCCTTCCCAAGACCACTCAGCTGGGACGAAGCAGAGATGAGATTAGAACCAGGGTCTGCTGACTCCAGAGGCCCCCTGTTCCCCTGTCCTTCCTGGAGGTCGGCCCTGCAGACGTGGTGGGGGAGGGCCTGGGTTTCCTGCTTGTCAGTTTCCTGACCTTGGCCCCGAGCCTTGCAGGCCTTGGTATTTGCATGGGAACCACAGCGCTTGGACCCCTTGGGTGGTTGTGAGGATTAAATAGAAATGATCAGGTGCTTTGTAAACCGTGAAGTGTGCCCCTGTGAATTAAGTCCATTGTCTTTCCCCTTCCCGCTGTCATTGTGCCGGCTGCCCACTTGCCCCAGCCCCAGCCCCAGCCCCAGCCCCAGCATACAGAGAAGTTTTCCAACTTGGACCCTCGGCCTCCCATCTCCAGCGCCCCGAGGATTCTGCTTAATCCTCTGCGCTCCACAGAGCACAAGTGAAGGTCGCCCTGGGAGAACAGGGCAGTAATTAGGTTAAATAATTTAGGGCGACTTTTAATTTTTAAATAATTCCGATTTGCATTTGTGCAATTTACCTCTCTTAGCTCCCCTCCCCCTCTCTCACCATCTCCCCTGTATTATTTGTTTATCTATTTAAAAGTCGTGTTGTTTTTCCTAGCGAACCCATTTGCTCTGAATGGAAGCTGGCCAGCTCCACTCAGAATAATCATGCATCGCGAGGTGAGTGCAGGAGGCAAAATCTGCTCACTTGGAAACCTCAGAAAGGCAACTTTGCCTGGCCTGCAACCCCCTTCGGGAAAGAAGAGAACCCGTGTGGTTCCATCCTGATTTTCTGCCAGGGTGCCTGCAAGGTGCTCACTGGTGGCTGGAGAGCCTCAGCTGGACTCTTCGCTGGGCAGCAGGGGAAGGCTCAGTCCCAGCACCTGCTCCCAGCTGCAGGCTGCACCCTCCCTCGAGCCTCAGGCTCCCTCTGCCCAGGGGGGATCCCAGAAGCCACTGTGGGGTGAGGCTGCATGAGCAGGGGTGAGCACCCAGGCGCAAGGGCCCCTTTCTCTTTTCAGATCACGTGTTCATATTTTATTTTAAAAAACATTTTATTTGGAAATCATTTCAGATTTAGAGAAGTTACAAAACCGGCACCAAGAATTCCTTGATATCTTTTACTTCTCTCCCTCAGTGTGTGTGCGTGCGTGTGTCACACACACACACACACACACACACACACACACACACACACACACACACACAGAGTCTCCGTCCAGGGCTTCTCAACATGAAGCAGTTTTGACGCCCCAGGGGACACTTGGAATGATTTTCTTGTCACTGCTGCCTGGGGTGGGCTGGGCTAGGGGCTGGGTGCTCCTGGCATCGAGTGGGTGGAGGCCAGGCACGCTGCTAAACACCCTACAGTGCACAGGACAGCCCCCAGCACACAATTATCCAGCCCAGTGTGTCAGTAGTGCTGAGGCTGAGTCCGTGTGTATGTGTGTGCGTGCATCTGAACTCTTGGGTAGCTTCTGGCCCAATGCCCTCTTCCCTCTAAATATTTCAGTGTGCACTTCTAAAAGCACGGATTTTCTCTTATGTTATCAAATAACTCGTTTCTGGAAGGGATGGACTTGCCATTGGAACGGGGAAGGCTTGGTTTGACATAGGTGCCTGCTGGGGTGAGGGGCGTACACAGGCCGCTGTCCACCCGCCCCCACCTGGAGCCTTCCTGCTGGATGTGGACTGGCTGGGCCCTTCAGGGCAGGGACGGGGGCAGGCCCAGGCACCAGGCCAGGGCGGGGAAGGTGCCCCAGTGGGTAGCGAGCTGGGCACGCGTGGTGTGTATATGAGAGAGGGAGGGAGGGAGGGAGGGAGAGAGAGAGAGACACACACACACACACACACACACAGACAGACAGACACACGGAGAGAGAACACGAGAACCCAGCCCTGGAAGGGTCGCTCCGTCTGTCTTGGCATGGAGAGGGAGGGAGGAGAAAGATGCAGTGCTGCTGAAGACAGAGAAATGCTTGGCCAGCCATGTTCCTCGATTCCAATTTCTCTCAAGAAATGCTTCCTGTTCCACTGACAAGTCCTTTGTAACCTCCGTGTTGGAACGGTCCCAAAACAATTTGTTTTAGGATTTAGAACTGGAAAGAAAAAAAACAAACATTTATTAACTGCTTTCTATGTCCCATTGCGCTCCCAGATTTCATCTGACTTCATCTCCCTTGGACCCTGAGAGATAGATGGTAATGAATACTTTTGCTGGGAGAGGACAGTGGAGCTCAGAGAGGTTAAGTAACACACCTCAGGCCGCGCAGCTGGTAGGGGCAGGGCTGGGATTACAGTGTTGATGGGATTTACTTCAAAGCAGGTGCCAGCTCAGCTAGGCGTGGTGGCGCACGCTTGTAATCCCAGCATTCGGGAGGCTGAGACAGGAGGATCAGGGTTCGCGGCCAGCCTCAGCCACTTAGTGAGGCCCTTTGCAACTCAGTGAGACCTCGTTTCAAAATAAAGAATAAAAAATAGGACTGGGGGTGTAACTCAGAAGTAGAATGCCCCTGGGTTTCATCTCCAGTAACACCCCCCACCCAAATCCAAAGCAGGTACCAGCTCTGAGCCAAGCCCTGGCTTGGTCATCACTATCCCCGTGACCCTAGGCAAGTGTCTTAACCTCTCTGTGCCCCAGGTTCCTCTTATAAAAAGGTGATAACCATGTCTGTGCCAGCTGCCAAGGAGAACAGAGAGAAAGTGTGTGGTGAACTGTCCATTAGCGTTGTATTTAGCACAAGGGGGACACTGCTTGGGTTGAGTCCCCATCCCCAGTGCACGAGCGGCTCAGTGAGGGTGGTGCAGTCCAGGGTAGGTGCCTTCTCCCAACAATGATCTCCCAGTGTGCGTAGCTGGCCTGTTTCCCGTTCCCTTAGCTAGCCTCCCTTCTGGAAGCTGCCCTGGTTACCTCGAATCCATCAGAGAAGGACACCAGCTTATTCAGTGCAGACATGCTGAGGGCTGTGGAGGTCCCAGCCCTGAGAGGGCGGACTACCGGCCAGACCAGGGAAGAGGGGCCAGAGGCCATACTCCATCACTCCCTCGGCCTCCCCAGGGTCTGAGCTGCTCAGTTCCTTCCTCGTGACCTCTGGAGCCATGACAAAGTACCGAGAGCGATGGGCTGTCCAGGGGTGCCTTCCAGCCGGGTCTGGGCCCCTCTGTGTAGGCAGAGCCATCCCTTATAAGAAGGGTCCAGAGGGTGTGCCCGCCCGGTAGCTGCTGGGTGGTCCTGACACCTGTAGCATTCAGGCAGAGGTGACTAGGAACACTAGTGGGGTGTGACACGAAGGTGACTGGCGGCTGGCCTGGCTGTGCTCAACCCCTTGGGCCGCGGCCCTGCCTTTATACCCCTGAGACTCTGGGGGCCGGAGCGCCTGCCCAGGCCCAGGCCCGCGTCCCGCCGTCCGCCTCTGCTTCTGATGACGGGGCGACCTGCTGCACGCCATGGCTGGGCTCCGTGCTGCTGCCCCGTCTTTGCTGTCCTGTCTCTGCTGCCTGACCCCTCCCCTGCTGCCACCTGGCTTTTGGTGACCTAGTCCCATTCCTGGAGTGTGGCCTGGAGCAGGCCCTGAGGGCTGGCTGACTCGCCTTTCCCGAGGGGGTTTTATTTAAATCCAGATTGTCCTCTGACACTTGTCTTCCCACTCTCATGGCGCTGCGGAGTTTGGGATACAAGCCCAGAAAGGAAATGATTATGTCCAAACACAGCAGTGTTGACATTGTGGAAAGAAAAAAACCCACCATAGCAAACGCTCCGTTTACTTTATGCAAAGTGTGCTTTAAAAGGAAGGTTAAGGATGAGATGCGCACGAGGGAGAACTTTCAGATCAGCTCACGGCCCTGGTGTGAGGGTGGTTTTGTGTTCTCTGCAGAAGTGCAGGCAGCAGGGCTGGTGGGGGCGGTGGGACGGGGTAGGGGCAAGGACGGGATTTGGAAGTGAGCTGATGCCTCCGGATCCTGAATTCTTTGTGCCTTGGGATGGCCTAATGCCGCTTTGGAAAGTTCACTAAACATCTGATAAGTCGGGTATGGTGGTTCACACTGTAATCCCGGTGCTTGGGAGGCTGAGACAGGTCTCAGGTTGGAGGCCAGCCTCAGCAACTTAGCGAGACCCTGTTTCAAAATAAAAAATAAAATAGGGCTGTGAGTGTAGCTCAGCGGTAGAATATCCCTGGGTTCAATCCCCAGGAGCAAAATAAATAAATAAAAATAAATGTTCTGACACACCAGATGGCTATGATGTATGGAACACCTGCTGTATGTTTGGCTCTGCTGAGTGGTGGACACAGAGGTGGGCAAAACAGACCGGGTGCCCCAAAGAGGCAGGCCAGGACGGAACACCGGGGGCTTTTGTTTGGTGGAAAATTTTTTTTGGTGGTACTGGGGATTGAACCCAGGAGTACTCTACCATGGAGCAAACTCCCCCAGTCCTCTTTGATTTATTTATTTTTTTGGAACAGGGTCTTGATACTTTCCTTGAACCTGCGATCCTCCAGTCTCAGACTCCCAAGTACTGGGACTCTAGGTGTGCACCGCCACGCCCACCTAGCTGCAATCTGCAGTTTAGCAAGATCTGCAAAGATCTGCAGGTGGTTCATTGAACTGGGAAGTTTGGGGAAGCAGGGTCCTGAGCCCCCTGGACCCCAGCTGCAGTCTTTCCTTGTTGGTGGACTCAGGGAGTTGAACTCATCACAATGGCTCTTGTCATGCCCAGCCTCTGGCCTTCCCTTGGCTTCTCAGCATCCCTTCCTCCATCCTCACTCCCACGGGTGCGCACGCTCATGTGTTTGGCATATGTCCTACAAGACCGTGCATCTCTGTAAAATACGTAGTGTCATTCTGCATGAGTGTGCATTTTATTTTATTTATTATTTTTGTGGTACCACGAATGGAACCCAGGGGCTTTCTACCTCTGGGCTACACTCCCAGACTTATTGTATAGTTTATTTGGAAACAGGGTCTCACTAAGTTGCCGAGAGTCTCACTAAATAGCCAAGGCTGGCTTTGAACCTGTGCAATCTTCCTGTCTCAGCCTCCCAAGTGTGCGCCACCCTGCCCGGCAGTGTGCATTTTAAATTTACATACATTTTATGGTGCTACAAATCTCCGTCCATTCCCAACTTTTCCTCGTGAGCCCTGTTTCTGTACTCTCCCGTATGACTCTGGTCATCCACCCACCACCTGTAACTCATTCGCTCCTGATGGGCCAGGGACACCTTAAGCGCGGCTCCATCTCCCCTTGACCACGACTCTCCAAGTCAACGTCTTTGGAAAAGAAATGTCTGGGACTAAATGACCCAGGCTGCCTGCCGCTCTAATGTCTGACGCTTCCGGGGGACCGTGGCTGGTTGTAGGGCTCCAAACTGTCAGGCAGAAGATCTGAATGGTTCTGTTCTCCTTTAAGTTCGCGGCTGACACGGTGGATGGTCTGAAATCCTTTGATATTCAGAGTCCCTGAGCCTGTCTCTTTTCCCCTGAGCTCATGAAGCGCCTCAACTTCTGAAAAAAAATTTTTTTTTCCTTGTGAATAATATACCAGCTGCTCCCCGGAGCTGGGGTTGCAGCCGTTTGCAGGTCTGTTTAAAAATCCCGACTCTGCAAAGTCCTCAGGAGGGAGTGACAGTTTCTTCTCTTGTGTAATCATTTATAGATCAGGTAATGATTTCCCGCTTGGCTTAATGACAGTTCTGTTCTCGGGAGAGCTGGTCAGCTTGTCAGATTCTGCTGACACTCCCTCTGGTGAGAGCTGGAGGATCCATTGCTGGGCTCTATCTGCTGTCCTTCCTCACCCCTGCACCCGCCGCACTCGCTGGCTTGCTGCAAAGTCCCTTTTGCAGAGGGATCTCAGGACTAGTGCCCCGAGGACTGGCAGCTTTGACTGGCCTTTGGTCCTGAGGTCACAGAAGGTCGCTGCCTCCCTCTCTCCCATTCTACAGGGGCCCATCCTCCGAGGGGCTGCCCTTTAGGGGGAGAGACTGGGGACTTGGCGGGGGTCTGGGGATCAGGGGCCACCCTGTGACTTTCCCATGGAATTCAGCTGACTTTCCCATGGAATTCAGCTGCTGTTCAGGGCGGTGCTGGGTCCGTGGGGCTTAGCTTGCCCAGGACACACTCCAGGAGAACTTCCATCCCAAGAACTCCTCATTGGGGCCTGTGGGCCAGTACTGTGGGGACCCGCAGGCTGGGAGGTGGGATCCTCTACCGGGCTGATGGGTGGTAAGACAGAGCAGCCGCCCTGCCCCACCATTGACCCTAAGTAGAAATGTAATTAGGATAAACGGGTCTTTGCCTGTGGTTCTTAGGGGTGGTCTGCAGACCTGGACTAGACAGTAGCCACAATTTCACAGATGAGATTAGGAAGATGAGTACAATATAACAGGCTCCTCTGGAAGCTAAACACGTCCACCAGTCAGGATTGCTCTTTCTTCTAAGATTGTCATCCAACATCCTTGGTGCTCATGAAATTGAGCACCAATTGAGCTTATAGGAGTTATGGTAGACATACTAGAAGGTGATTACAAAGGGGCTTATGTGCCTGAATGAAGAGTTGGAGCTGGGAGTAGTGACACAAGCCTGTAATCCGAATACTTGGGAGGCTGAGATCACAGGTTCGAGGACAGTCTCAGTAATTTAGAGAGACCCTATGTCAGGAAAAAAAAAAAAAAAAAAAAAGGGACCAGGAGCTGGCTGTGGTGGCACATGCCTATAATCTCAGTATTTGAGAGGCTGAGAGGCAGGAGGATCTCAGATTTGAGGCCAGCCTCAGCAACATAGCAAGACTCTCAGCAACCTAGGAAGACCCTGTTTCCAAACAAAAAATAAAAGGGACTGGGGTGTAGCTCAGTAGTAGAATGCCCCTGGCTTCAATCCCCAGTGTCAAAAAATTCTGCTAGGCCTGGTGTGTGTGTGTGTGTGTGTGTGTGTGTGTGTGTGTGTGTGTGTATGAAAGTGTGCATAAGTTTTTTTACTTGTCTGCAGACTTACTTCCAAAGCTGAGAACCACAAATCTCTGGATTTAGGCAGACTTTTATTCCTCACTTCTCCCCAAAATGAATATTAGCACACTGTATCTAATTTGTACCTAAGTAATACGTTACTTTGTGTCTAATAATAATGCATTTTGTAAAGATAAAAATCTTTCCTTTCGAAAATGAGCAAACTGCACAAATTAGGTTAATTTAGCAAACATTTACATCTTAATGAAGAGAGCCAGTTAAAACTGCATAAGTTAACGTGTAAATGAGCAGCAGCCAGGAAGAGCCCGGAGCGGTCAGCTGAGGGTAACCGAGATGCAGGGCTCCTCTCCGGTGGCTGTGGGGTCACAGCCAGGGCCACCGAGTAAGGGCCCAGGCGGAGCCTCCGTGGCTGGGGTTCCTCTGCCGTATTTAAATGGAGAGTCGAATGAGAACGTAATTATATTGGGGACGTAGGGCTAGACAACTTAACTAGAGCCCCCTTGTGCTACACGCTCTAGAATTTAATTTTCCAAATAAGCTCAGTGTGGCTTTGATGCCCAGGGAGGATCAATAGAATGGAAATTGCTTGCAGTTTCCCCTAAAGTGTTACAATGGACCGCTGCTCTCACAGTGCCCCTCCCTGCTCCCTTTTTCCTGCTCGAGAGAGAGCCTGGTATTCATTCCAGGCACATACTGTTTGAGGAAATAGGAAAGAAGAAGAAAAAAGAGAATCAAAAAGGAAACTGTAGCCCTTTCCCAGAGGGCAGTGAGGTTTCATCCTTCTGCCATGAGGCGGGGGCTCCAGGATCCCTGTGCAGGAGGAAAGTGCGCCCCCGACTCTGTGGGGCATGGCAGGGTGGGGCTCGGGGGACCTTGTGACCTGAGGAGGGGCAGGCAGGGTCTCCTGCCCATCAGGGCGCTTTCCCTGGGAGGCCACCCAAGAGGGCGAGCCAGCCTCAGGTCCCAAGGGTGCTGCTCTTGCTGGTCTGCTCTGGAATCTCGGGGAGTGTTCTAGTCCCTGTACATGGCTTGCTCCTTTGGGCCTCCAGTGGCAGGCGATGGCTCTAACCCACAGACCACCTGGAGTAGTTTTGACATGAATTTTTAACTGTGGAGTAACATTATAGGATCGTCAAATCTCGTGTTCTTTTTTTGTTCCTTAGAGGAGATAACCAAGGAGTTCCCACAAAGGCAGGAAGAAGACACTCTGGCCATAGCCTCACCACCCCAGCGAGGGCTCAGGAACCCCCCGTCTGGTTCCAGTGACGCAGACAGGCTGAGACAGGAGAGTAGGTCTGCCAGCTGCAGGCCTTTATTGGGCTTGGTTGGAGACGGTGCCTGTACTGTGTGGGGGAGAGGGGCAGAGAGGAAAGACACCCGATCCTTGTCCTCAAGGAGTTTATAGGTGGGACGCGTGTACACATGACTTTCATGCTCTGCGGGGTCCCTGGAACTGGAACTGACTGAGTACAATCTTACCGTACACTTGGGGAAACTGAGGCAGAAACCTTTTTATTCCCCCCTGCTGCTGTGTGCAGTGTTCTGAATCCCAGCCTCCCTTCCTCTTTGCTAGCGCCAACTCAGGGATATGGTGCTAGAGTAAGGTGAGTGGGGAAGCCGGTCCCCTGAGTCCTGAGCTTGCCCTGGGCTTCAGCCCTGCCCTTGTGGAAGAGGATCCAGTCTCTGGGCCCTCCAGCAGGGGCTGCCGGGGGCTGACAGATTGACCCTCTTTTGAGATATCTGGAGAGTGAAAGTTCTGGAAAATTAATTAGTGGCATTAGACATTGGTTACCCAGAGGCTACAGGAATTTATGGGGTTTTTGTTTGCTTTTTGTCATGGGATAAGTTATCTGCGTGTATGTTGATTGATTTCCTACTAAATTCCTCTCTGTCTTAAAAAAAAAAAAGAAAAAGCATGTTCTCAGAGTTTGGAGTCTCTGGAAGCATTTTAATACATCTCCCCCTCCCCCCGTCTCTCTCTTGCCTCTGACTTCGGGACCGGAGAGGGGCTGATCCTTCTGAAGGGCCAGGCCCGGGACCCCAGAGGAAAGCGTGCCACTTAAGGCTGAAACTGTAAGGAGGCACGGCTCTGAGGGTCTGCAAGTGCCAGGCGGGGGGCTCCTGAGAACAAGGGTCTCCTGGATCGCGGTGCCCTGGGCACCTGCTTCTCTCCTTTGCTGACCGCAGCACTCCATCACGTGCAGAGGCCGGCCAAGGCCCACATCGTGAGAGTCAGCCGCGGAGGCCTGGGGCGGGCCTGCGGAGCCCAGGTGGGAAGAGCTTGGTTCCACTGGGCGCCCTCCCGCCCTGCGTTGATGGGGTGGGACCCGACGGGTGCTCAGGGTCCCGTTTCTCTGGCCTGTTGGGTGCCTAAGGCAGATCCTTTCCTTAAAGCCGGGCGGTGGCGCACCTTTGTAACCCTAGCATTCGGGAGGCTGAGACCAGAGGATCCCTGTTCGTGGGCAGCCTCAGCTACTTAGTGAGGCCCTCCACAACTTAATGAGACCCTGTTTCAAAATAAAAAATAAAAAATAGGGCAGGGGGTGTAGCTCGGAGGCCGAAGGGGGTTCCACCCCCAGACCCGCAAAAGCAAAACAAAACAAAAAAACCAAACAGATTATTTCCTCAGAGAAGAGCCCTCAAAAAGGCAGTTAAGGTGGGGACTGGGACAAACAGGCATCTGTATACTTTTTGGAGCTGGCGATAGGTATTTACAGGGCTTCGGTAGAGGTGAAATAAATAGGAAAGAAAAAAAAAACCCCACCCAAACCCAAAACACAGCTGTTCCTAATTTAAAATGTGACATTCCTCTTATCCCACCCCCTGAAAGCAGAGGAGAGGAACTATTGAATATGTGACATAGGCGGAGAAGGATTACCGTGCATGTTAAGCACGGAGAAGAGTGATTGCTGAATACATGGTGTAAGAGGAGAGAGTCACCACAAAATTAAGTACGGAAAAACCCAGCCGAAAATAATTATTGTCTATACATTATGGGCTTGACATATGGTAAGTTTTCCACTTTTAAAAGCCTCCTGTAATTTCTGGATAACCCATTTAGCTGTCTGCTCCCTGCTTCTGCGCCATCAGAAGCCTGATGTTGTTGGCTTTTAACCCCTGGTGGGAATTTTTCCAGCCACAGAGAGGAAAAGCTCTGGGAGGGTGAAGACCCCGAAACGATCTCTGGGGTTTTCTGAGCTCCATCTGATCATGTCAGCATGAGTCTCACCTCCTCCTTTTCCTTCTTCTTCTTCATAGTAGGGATTGAACCCAGGGCCGTTGTTTGACCTCTGAGCTACACCCCCAGTCCTATTTTATTTCTGTTTTGAAACAAGGTCTCGCTAAGTTGCCGAGCTGGCCTTCAACCTGTGATCCCCCTGTCTCAGCTTCCCAAGTCCTGGGATGACCGGCATTATACCACCTGGCCGGCCTCTCCTTAGTGTTTTCTGTCTCTTTCTCCTCTCCCCCTCCCAAAATGTCACACCCGAGCGTGGTGGGCCTGATCAGGGGACGGGTCCAGTGGGGACGTGGGGGCAGCGCACATTCTCACTGATGGTTGTAAGGTAGCAGCGCTGTGTCCTTCTCAGGTTCTGGGGGGACAGGACGGGCGGCTCAGGTGTCCAGGGCTATCTCTCAGGCACACAGAAATCCCACCCCAGGTCGTTGTGGCCAAGCTCCCTTTCTGAAGCCGCAGAGGCTTTCCCAGAGCAGAGGGCTGGAGGAAGAGGCCTCCTGTGTAGCAGGAAGGAATTGGGGACGCTAGAGACAGGGCCTGGTGTGGGGCTTGGCCGGCCCCTGGCCGCGGCTCTGTTTCAGGATGTGGACTGCGGGCCGGGGGCATCCAAAGTGCAGTGCTGGGGCTTAAGACGACTGCCCTCCTTCTCCTTGAGAAGAAGCCACCGTCACGTCACACGTGACCCTGAAGCTAACCTGACCTGGCCCCTCATTTGCAGAAGAGGCCAGGAAGGGGGAGGAAGGGCTGAGGGGCAGGTTGAGTGAGAACCCATTTCTCCTGCTCCCCAGCCCAGAGCTTTCCCACCCACCTCACCCACATTCAGCCCCGTGGGTTTCCTCTGGATTAAGCCCCGGGTGCCTGCTTCATTCCTCTGGGAAGGGGCCGGATGGCGCTGTTCTCAGGGATATAAACACAGCACTCACACCTCTACCCGTGGCCCATCCTCCTCTCTGGCTGTATCCTCCTTCCCTTTGGTGAATAGTTATGGTGAGGCCTATTTCTTCTCTAAGCGACCATGGAAAAAGGATTTGCTGATGACTTCTGGATTTAGGCCAAGTGTACGTGGACTTGGCTGGTTCCTTGGATTCCCAATCCCTATGGAATCGTTGAGACGAGGCCAGGATGTGGTGCCAAGAATAGACCACAGAGTCCTGAGCAGATGACCCATCGCCCGGTGCCCGGAAGCCTGGGGGAGGATCCTGCCTCAGGGAGAGCGGGTGCATGGACCGCGTGTCTGGGGCCTAGAGGAGGGTGTGGTCAGTCTCTCAAAGGGCCCTGCTGCAGCAGAGGCCCCTGCCTCCAAGGGATATTGACTTGATGGCTGCAATGGGCTGCTGATTATGGGAGACTCCCAGGGAGGTCTCTGCAGGAGGCGGGGGATGGCTGCTCTGGTGGGAATGTGGCTCACCAACCTGCTGGAAACCTCTCGCTGGGCTTACAGGCCTTGATGGTCTCTTCCTGGGGTGGGAGGGAGGAAAGGAGTGTTTCATGCTGTAAGAGAAGCTTCAATCAAAGTAAATAATTGCCTCCGTCATGAGGACCTGCCATTAAAAAGATGCCTTTGGTAGAAATGTGGGCCTCAAATTGTGTGTGTGTGTGTGTGTGTGTGTGTGTGTGTGTGTGTGTGTGTGTGAGTGATATTGGGGATAGAACCCAGGGGAATTCTACCTCTGAGCTATACCCCCAGCCCTTTTTACTTTTTTTTTTTGAAACAAGGTCATGCTAGGTTGGCTGAGGCTGTCCTCGAACCTGTGATCCTCCGTCTCAGCCTCCCAAGTCCTGGGATTACAGGCGTGCACCACTGCGCCCGGCTTGCTGACTGGTTGGGGTTTGGTTGTGTCCTAGGGCTTGGCATGTTCCACAGGGTGTGTGATGTTTCCTGAAGGAACAGCTATAAAGACTGTAGGAAAAAGCAGCTCAAGTCACAGAGCAGCCAGCCGCAGGCAGATGCTCGACATCTGGAAGGCACTGGGAAGAGGAGAAGCAGAAGAACATGGCTGCTGCCGTTTCTGGGCAGGGGCGAGTTCCTTGAGCCCTGATGGCACCTTGCACCTGTTCCCCTCATAGAAAAAGGGATGTGTCTGTGGTTAGGAAAAGATGGAAAACGGAGGCCGAGAAGTCAGGCCAGGGGAGTCTTATTAGACACAGTCCAGAGACCTGAGTCCCATGGCGGCCCCGCCCTGAGCGGAGTGTGTGACCCCCCGGGTCTCTCCAAGCCTCAATTTCCTCATCGGTCACACGAGACGTAAGGTCAGATTCTAATAGGGTTCCTGTGGCAAACAGATGGTGCGCTCATGCTGGGTAACTTGAAGGGAGTTGAATAGAGAGACTGTTCACACAGTTGGGCATGGTGACGCACACCTGTAATTCCAGTACTTGGGAGTCAGAGACTTGAGGATCTCAGTTCAAAGGCAGCCTCAGCAGTTTAGCAAGGCTCCCAGGCACTTGTTGAGACCCTGTTTCCAAGTAAAAAATAAAATAGGGTTGGAGGTATAGCTTGGAGGTAGAATACCCCTGGGTTCAAGGTTCAATCCTGAACACTATGAGAGAGGGGGGGGAGGGGGAGAGGGAGGGGGGAGAGAGGAAGAAAGAGAGACTGTTCAGGACAGAGCAGCAGCACCGTGCTGGGGAAGCCTGAGGGCTGGTGGCGCGGGGCTAGTTTGCAGGGACACAGGAAGGGAGCAGTAGGAGAGAGGGAAGACAGGGCCAGCACACAGCGGCCCCGCAGGGACGGGCTAATCCAATAAACACCCCATCACTAGCTCTCATCTGCGCTGGGCTGAACGTAGCCGCAGCCGGAAGCAGAGTCCAGGTGTGTCTCCCAGGCTCAGGAGTGGCTGGGCAGTGCGTGGAGGGAAGGGACGGCCCGAGGCAGCGGCGGCTGGCCTTCCAGCCCTAGGCCAGACTGTAGGCGGGAGGCAGGGCTGGGGCAGGCATTTGCTGGTTCCCGCTGCCGGCCAGGGTCTCTGCTCTGGCAAGACAGGGCCTCCCTGCCTGCCTGGCGAAGGTGGCCGTCATTCTGCTGAGCAAACTTCTGGCTCCAGCCTGGCCCGAGGAGGCGGAGGGCCATCTCCCTCACTGCGCCGCCCACTGCCACCATCCGTCACTCTGCCAGCCGCGAGAAGGAATGATAGATTAGCACACATTAGGCCTCCCATCCTGCAGGCCCCAAAGCCAGGGCTTTGCCAATCAGCGTGGGGCGAGGTAGCTTGAGGGGCGCGGGGCTCTGCGTGGGGAGCTGGAGGCGCCGGGAATTAATAAGCACTTGGAGACGGCAGGGATATTGAACTCATTCCTTAAATCAATTGCTAACCAAGAAGGATGAGGGAATGAAGCTTTGGACAATTAGTGGGTAACGACGACCTTGCGAAAAGAGCTATTGATGAGGGTGAAGGTGGGAAGAAGTGGGGAAAAAACTCAGATGGGGGGTTCTCGGGGTGGGCCTGCGCAGCACGGAGCGCACAGGGGCGGGGCCTCACGTGGCTGGGGAGCGACGGGGCTGGGGATGCTGTGTGGTCTCGGTGAGTTAGGAGGAGACTTGGACAGGGTGACTGGGGCCCAGTGCCGCCTCCGGTTGCCTTCTTCAGGGACCCCCATCCCAAGTGCTTCCCGGATGGTCCCAGCTCCATTGCTGGTGAGAGACCTGCAGCCCTCTGTGACCTTGGTGTCCCAGAATTCACATGGCACGGGGCGTTTTCACACCGAGGGTGGGCGTGGAGGCCGGCGGGCACAGCTCTCCCCGAAGCGTGGCTCTCCTGCTGCCCTGGCTCCCGGCCTCCCCTAGGCTGAGCAGGAGGCCTGACCGGCTTCCTCAGGCAGAGCAGGAGACAAGGATTCAGGACTCAGTACTTATTTGTGTTCTTCAGAAAAAAAAGCTGAGAGGGAGGCAGGGCAGAGAGAGGAAGGCGCCGAGCACCGTGTGGCCTGTCCACAGGGGAGGGCGCAGGGGCCAGGCCCTGATGCGGCGTCATCTCGTGGGGAGCGGGCGAGTCTTGTGTTAGGAGGGGACCTACTGCCTCTGGACAGGGCGCAGTGCTGGGCTGGGGTGGGTGAGGATGAGGGGCCTCACACAACTAACTGTGAAGGACAACTCTCTCTGTCTGCCAAGGCACTTCAGACTCGGTGCCTCTCGTCCTACAAGGGATGACAACGACAGGGACCGCAGTGTCCCATACCGCCTCACAAGCTAGGACGTGTTTCACAAATTGTTGCATTTCCCTGCACAACTCAACTCCCCTGGCAAACGTTTGGCTTGCCATTGTCAAGGCTGGCGTTTCACCCAGGGGGGCTCAGTGGCGTGCAGAGGGGTCACACAGCAAGGAGGCGGGATGCCCACACCCTTTTAAACCTCTGGGCTGATTCTGTTTACGGCTTCCACCTCGAAGGCTTTCCCTGGCAAAGACTCTGCTCTCTTCACAGAAGGAAGAAATGGCCCTAGAAAAAGCATATCACAATGTGATTTTTTTTTTCTTTCTTGGTAGTTGACATGAGACTTAATGGTGCTATACCACTGAGCTACATACACCCCCAGCCTTTTTATATTTTAATTAATTAATTATTTTTGCAATACTGGGGATGAAACCCAGGAACATTCTACTTCTGAGCTACACCCAGCCCTAATTTTTATTCTTTATTCTGAAACAGGGGCTCATTAAGTTGCAGAGGGCCTCATGAAGTAGCTGAGGCTGGCCATGAACCTGCAATCCTCCTGTCTCAGCCTCCCAAGTACTGGGATTACAAGCATGCGCCACCATGCCTGCCCCCCCCCCCCAAGCCCTTTTTATTTTTTATTTTGAGACAGGGTCTCACTGAGTTGCCCAGGTTGGCCTTGAACTTGCCTCCTCCTGCCTCAGCCTTCTGAGTACGGGGATCACAGGCATGCACCACCATGGCCACCCGGCGCAGCAGTGCCCACAGGTGCTCCTCCCAGCACCACCACCACTGGCTAAGCCCCGCTCCTCTGCAAAATGCAGAATGTCCGGAGGAGCTCCCCTCTCCGCATCAGCCCCTCAAAGGCCGAGAGAGACAAGGAGACATCGGCTCCGCTCCGGTCTCTCCCCGGGTTTCTCTACCCGCCCTGTAGGTAGATCCTTGTTACTCACCCAGTTCTGGACTCGTTCTGGCTGTTATTGTTGTGACCGAAGGGGAGAAGCACGATGCCTTTAATGCAGCCTTTTAGGTAGAAAGATGAACGAAGGAGCCACACTTAATTTTAAATGACAAGTTCAGTTTCTTTCTGTTTTTTTTTTTTTTCTGGCAATCTCTTAGTAAATTACATCTGACAATCCCAAATAAATTGTACCTAAGATTTATGCTTTTTGTGGATTTGTGGAGCCCAGCTCCCAGGATAGTGGGGCGAAGGGAACCTTGGGTAACGCTGGCTAGTTACAAAAACTCGCGCGCACGCGTGTGTGTGTGTGTGTGTGTGTGTGTGTATGTCCCAGGACTGGGTCTGGGTGGCCTTCTTTTCAAGGATTAACCACAAAGAGTAAAATGAAACAAAAATGGGGCAGGAAAGCTTCAGATAAGGAACCAAGGACGTGGCATCTTTGAGAGTTTTCCCGAAGGAGACGTCAGCGTTCGCCGAGACCGCCAGAGTTTACTTTAGCCATTACTATGGATGAATAATTATGGGTGAGCCGGCGAGAACTGTGGTTTCACAGCAGGTTAATTGGGAATAATGGGTTTCATTCCAAATTGTGAGAAATGATATTTCAGAGAGGGGGGTGGAGGGAGAGAGGACTCTGCTGTCCTGCCTGAGTGCCAGGTCTGTCCTTTCCTGGCACACTTGGTTCTGCTAGTCCCACCTAAGCCCTGGAGTCTGGGCATCTGGGCCTGGGTCTCTTTTTTGGTACTGGGGGTGGAACCCAGGGGCATTCTACCTCTGAGCCACACACCCGTCTCTTTTTATTCTTTATTTTGAAATAGGGTCTCACTAAGTTGTGGAGGGCCTCACTAAGTAGCTGAGGCTATCTGCAAACCTCAATCCTCTCAATCCTCTCGTCTCAGCTCCTGAATACTGGGATTAATGAGCCTGGGCCTTTGTTAGGATAGGGTAGGAGGGTGAGGGATGGGGAAGAAATCAGAGGAACTTCCTCTGGTGCTTAAACCTTTAGAAAATATTTAGTAAGAGTCTTTAAACTGGGCGTGGTGGCACGTGCTTGTAATCCCAGGATTTGGGAGGCTGAGACAGGAGGATCTCAGTTCATAGACAACCTCAGCTATTTAGACTCTGTAACTCAGTGAGACCTTGTTTCAAAATAAGGAATAAAAAATAGGGCTGGGGATGTAGCTCAGAGGTAGAATGCCCCGGGGTTCCATCTCTGATATTGCAAAAAAAAAAAAAAAAAAAAAAGTCTTTGATGGGCAGGCCCCTGAGCAGGGTGCTGGGGCCTGAGTACCTCTGGAGACTGGCAGTGCTGACCAGGAGAGGCATGGGAGAAGGAGGCAGGCATCCCTCCAGACTGGTGCAGCCCTGCAGAAATACACAAGCCACATGTACAATTTTAAGTACTCTAGTTGCCATGTTAAAAAAAGGTGGATAGAAACAGGTGACATTAATTTGAATAATATAGCTCATTTAACCCAACATATCAAAGCCACTAGATTATCATTTTGACACGTAATCAATATAAGAAATTACCAGTTAGATACAGTCTTTACAGCACACTTCAGTTTGGACCAGCTGTGTTTCAAGTGCGGGGCCAGCACACGTGGCTGGTGATCCTCTTATTGGAAGCCACGGGAGCTGCTTCATCTTACAGCCACGCACCGCCGGTGGCTGCTGCAAAGAGGAGGGTCATGGGGTGTCTAGGAGGCAGGCGGTCGGCCAGGGGCGGCAGGCTGAGCAGTTGGCAAGGCAAGGGGGTGCAGGGAAAAGCACTCTGGGAAGACGGAACTGCATGCACAAAGCCAGAGTGCAGGGGCTGGAAGAGGAGCCGGAAGTGGGGCTGCCGGGTCAGACCTGCGCTCGCAGGTCCTGGTAGGTGATGGTGGGATTTTGGTCTGGAAGGAGGAGCTGGAGGCAGGGATGATGGAATCAGATGTGGGGTTTCTAGAGCTCACTCTGGCCTAGAGGGAGGCAGGAGGCCCATCAAAGAGGCTCCAGAAAGATAAAGGCCATTTCCCGAGGAGGCCAGGCTGCCATGGACTGGCCAGGGCTGCTGCCCACCCTTCGTCCTGTCCTGGCGATAGACAAGACGCTCCAGCGGGGGGGGAACTTTCCCGTGCTTTGAGCAGACAAGTTCGGCGTGTCCTGCGCAGAGGTAGCGCTCCACAGGGGTATTTGAGCTCCGCTTCCCAACTGCGTAACCTCAGATCTCTCTTGTGCCCTGGGCCTTCTTCAGGTGTAAAAATGGAGTGTGTGTGTGTGTGGGGGGGGGGCACGCTTGTAATCCCCATGCTTGGGAGGCGGAGACAGGAGGATCGCGCATGTTCAAAGCCAGCCGCGCTGGTTTAAGAGACACTGTTTCCAAATAAAAATATAAAATAGGTCTGGGCGTGTAGCCTGGAGGTAGAAGGGGTTCCAGGAACCCCAGTACCACAAAAAGAAAAAAGAAAAAAAAAATAAGTTTGGGGAGGGTGAGTAGACGGAGGATCCATCACCAAAACCATGTCCCTTTGGGGAACGTGGAGGCGTGATCTCCTTTGCCCTAGCTGGTCCTGGAATCGGGGTTTCTTTTTCTGCTCTGAGGGTGGAAGCCACTGGCCAGCACCCTGGAACCGATTGCCCCTTCGACTTGCCCAGCTCCTGAGGCGCTCAGTTATTGGCTGCTGCTGCGAGGGCGGGAAGTTCAGTGTGTCCAGGGGAAGTTGGCCAGGGTGCTAGGAACCTGCAAGCCACGCGTCTTGGGGAGCAGGTTTGCTTGCCCCTGCTCTGGTTTTCTGGTGCTGAGAGTCGACACCTTCACTTGCTTAAACATCTATCCAGGTTTGCTCTGTACCCAGCGGGCCCTCAGGGGCTGCGATCCAGGGTGAGTGTGGACAGGCTCAGGGAAGTATCTCAGAGAAAGTGACTTGAATAATGAGAGGGAGGTAGCCATTCCCCAGATAATGGGGAGATCTGGGGATGGGCTTTTCAGGCAGATGGGAAGCACAATCAAAGGTCCTGAGGTGGGAGAGAGCCCGTCTTGCTGGAGGAGCAGGCAGAAGGCCCATCAGGTCAGAGCAAAGGGAGCAAGGAGGGAGTGATGTGAGAGGAAGCCATGGTCACGGAGGGCCTCTTGGGCCTGGTAAGGGATTTGAGTTTTATTCCCATATGAATGGAAGACCGGGTGGAGCAGTGGGATCTGATCTGTCATTTTAGGTGTTCTCCCTGGCTGCTTGCTAGGAGAGGAGGCGGAGTATGCACAGGCAGGCAGGAGCCAGCGAGGAGGGAGACTGCAGGCGGGAGACGCTGTTGGGTCCTGGACTGGGATGGGCACAGCAATGGGAATCAGGGCTGGTGGGATGTGCTGCTGGGCTGGATGTGTAGGAGAATCACGGAGCTCCAGCGTCAGCGTGAGCAGAGCCTGGGTTCCAATGTGCCTGTTGATTTCGGGGGGGGGGTGTCAGCCACAGCAGGGAAGCTGTCCAGTAGGCAATGGGTGATGTTGGTTGGCAACTGGGGTGAACACTTGCTGATAGGAAGCTGGGTGTCCTCAGGCATTTAAAGCTCATAGACTGTGGACCCGTCCCCGGCATCTGGAGCGGTTCCGCCCAGGGCACTGTCCGGGGTCCAGCCAGCCTCTTGCCCCAGCTGTGCTCCCCTCCCTGAGCGGGCCAGCTGGACGAAGAGTCTGTGGGCTGGCAGGATGGGAGATGGCAGGAGGGGAGCACTTTGTGTTCAGAGTCTTTGCGTTCAGAGTCACCCCCCTGCTTTTCATGTCACTTTGTGGGGACCTAGATTCTCCATGGGGAGCTGAGAATCCTCCTTCCTGTATGAGGAAGTAGGGAGAGGAAGGGGATTGGAAATAGAAGAGAGAAGAGGCAGACAGAGGGGCAGGCGAGGCTCCAGAGGGGCTGCCAAGGGGCCAGGGGGCCAGGGGACACCCAAGAGGGCTGAAGGAGGAGAGGTAAGGGGGAAGGGATGGGAGAAGGACAGAGACTTGAAGACAGCGATGTCTGTGCTGGTGCCGGTGACTAGTTCCCTTTCCTATCTGGGAAGTAGACATGGCCCCTAGTCTTTTAAGTCAAATGGTCCAGAGCTTTTGGATAGCAGTAGTCTCACTGCTGCTACTCACACATCTGATATGCAGAACTTAGAGAAAGATGACTTTTATTTGCTTACAGGTCTGGAGATTTCAGTCCATGTTAGATCAGCTTCCAAGCAGGAGCTGGGGCAGCAGGTCCTCAGGGCATCATGGCAGGAAACAGAGAGAGAGAGGGTGAGAACTTGTGTCAGCTGAGAGCAGCAGGGGAGAGAGAAGGGAAGCTGCAGTGGTCCTGCCTGAGAAAACACTGTCTTCAGACATGTCCGGGGACCCTTCCCAGGCAGCCTAGTCCCACCTTGGGACATGGCTGCATAGCTTAATACATGAGTTTGGGGAACATTTAAAATCCAAACTATGGCATACTTTATAGGCATTGGATTGTTTTAGGGATGTAACATACTCTCTCTCTCTTTCAACTCCACACCACCCCTGCATGTTCATATACTCCGCTTTGATGCAGCTGGGGGATTTTTATCATTTGACCCAGATCATAGAGACTTTGGTTGGTGGAGATAGGATTCAAACTCATGTCTGCTGAAACCAGGCCCCTCTGCTGCCTTGCTCCCTTTTGGTTCATTTCTCCCAGTAGCTAAAGCCAAGTTCTTGAAAAATTATGACTCTTTGGAAAATATGGTTTCTCAAGGAAAGGGGAGAGTAGCCTAGCTGGAGAGGACAAGCCCGGGGAGGGCAGCCAGCTCCCCGGGAGGCTACAGCCAGTTGGGGACAGTCTTGCTGTGCCTGGCCTGCTCTTGCACTCTGCACCGGCCCCTCCCCAGCGGCCGCAGCCATCAGCAGCTAAGTCACCTGCCTGGTATGGCAAACAGATGGCCAAGGGGTTCTGGGGCAGTACTGCTTTTTAATCCAGAAATTATGGAACTCCTTATGTATGGCTATAAATCCCATCAGCTTTGAAGCTTCTGTCCTAGAAAGGCAGACTGGTCATTTTTAAAGACTGGTGAAGGGATTGGAGTGAATCCTAGAAGGGTCACTTGTGGAGGAAGCTGTCCTCTGACCAAATCCCACAAGGCCCATGGGAGACATGCCAGACCCGTTTGTCCCTGCTTTACAGGGTAGGAAAATAAGGCCCAAAGAACTAATCTACTTGCCCAGGGCCCTTGGTGGCTCAGAGATGAAGCTACAACTTGAGTCTGGGTCACCTGCCTCTTGGTTCATGTTTGTTCCACTACCTTGTGCTCAAAAAGAATGACTTTTTGTGTAGATCCAGCAGAACCACCAGGTGCAGCCATCCAGGCTGTGCACTGCACAGCTCCACAGTGTCAAAGATGATGTAAAAGGTGAGCCAGGCGTGGTGGTGCACGTTTGTAATCCCAGCATTTGGGAGGCTAAGACAGGAGGATCGCAGTTCAAGGACAGCCTCAGCTACTTAGTGAGGACCTTTGCAACTCAGTGAGACCCTGTTTCAAAATAAAGAATAAAAAATAGGGCTGGGGGGGTCCCTTGGAGGTAGAATGCCTCTGGGTTCCATCCTCCATACTGCAAAAAAAAATAAAATAAATAAATAAATAAAATAAAACAAAAACAAAAGGCGTGCCCAGAGTTGTGCAGTACAACAGCTGAATCCAGAGCAGTCTGGCCCTTCTCTGTCCATCGTGTACTCCCATCCTCAGCCCTTCCTGGCTCAGTGGAGGACGTGGGAAGGGGATCCATGCCTAGCCCCCAGAAGAAGGTATGGTGGCTCTATCTCCTATTAGCTTTGTTCAAGTCACAGCGGATCTCCACCCAGTCCAATAGCCCCACCCTGATGGACCACCCCTCCTCATCTGCTTAGGGACGAGACTGCAGGGAGGTGCCCGGGGGACTGTGTCCAGCCAAAGGCTGCATTGAGTGCGGGCTCCTCCCCTCTCCCCCTTGTCCCCCACCAACACCGTGGAATTGGAACTGTGGCCCGCTCCTCTCGAATCCGACACACCTGCTCCTGCCGGCCGGCTGGAGGGTTTATAGGTGGGAAGCTTGGACGGATCTTCAGGCTGCTCCAGTGGTCAGGCCGCCGCTGATTGATGCCTTGCCCGACGGCTCCTCTTTATAGGCTCCACCCGCCTCCTCGTAACTCAGAAGGGAGGCTATAAATCCTCAGAGCAACCCTGCATTAGGACGGCCACCTGGGGCCCCTGGCAGGTCCCTCTCGCCAGCTCCCCGTCCACCTCAGGCAGCTGTGAGCCAAGGGGACAGAACGGCCAGGAGAGCGGGCCAGCTCGGAGGCTGCAGGCGGGAGGGGCCTCAGAGGCCACCTGGGGGCAGACATTAGACCACTGCGTTCCTTCTCCACCAGCCCAGCCCACGGGGGCTTCTTCACCTGCTTCCCACGCCTTCTTCTCTCCAGCTGGACTTGGTCTTCCCTGAGTTACCATTTTCTTTCTTTTCCTTGGGCCCAATGGAGGGAGCCCAGAGACAGACAGAGTGATGGATTTGTTTCACTTCTCGGCTAGTTTCAGATCCCAGCTCATTTAATCCTCACCACAACGAGTCAGTTGTATACAGCAGCACCTGTGAAGGGGGCTCCATGTTAGAGCCGCATGTGGAACAGGCTGGTGGTGGGCAGGAGCCCTCTGGGCCCCCTCTGTCCTTTGCCCTGTCACTGCGAGGACCAAGCTCAGACCGGGGCCCCTTCCTTCCAGTCTCTGGTCCTGCCTGGAGGTTCTGACTTGAGTCTATGAGCATCACGTTACGGGGTTGTGCCTGTCCATATAAGATTCTCGGGGGTGAGTGGAGAGGTTTACAAGGGTCCTTCTGACCATACGCAGTGTCTCCTGTGATGGCTGTTGGATTTAACCTCCACCAGAGAAGTAATCCAGTGACATTTTTTTTTTTTTTTTGCGGGTCTGGGGATGGAACCCAGAGGCATTTGACCTCCGAGCTACACCCCCTTGCCCTATTTCTTATTCTTTATTTTGAAACAGGGTCTCACTAAGTTGCGGAGGGCCTCACTAAGTAGCCGAGGCTGTCGGTGAACTGCGAGCCTCCAGTCTCAGCCTCCCGAATGCTGGAATTACAGGCGTGCGCCACCACGCCTGGCTTCTCAGTGACATTTCTTTACCCCCTATTTCTTTTCTTTTACAAAATGTTTACTTTTCTTTTTTACTGAAAGCAACACAGGCCTCAAGTCTTCCACGTACAGCTTGATGAATTTTGGATTCACCCGTGTAACCCCCCCATCAAGATGGGGGCCATTTTTATCACCCAGGACAGTCACTCACACCCTTCCCTAGTCACTGCCATGAGCCTCCCTGCAGGGAGTGCGTGGCTTCTGCACTGTGTGTTCGCCTGGCGTGATCTTCAGCCCCCTATGAATGGTGTTGGGCGTTAGCAGCCCCTGGGTCTGACTTCTCCACTCAGCGTCTGGTCTTGGTGTGGCCAGGAATGCTTTCTTTCACAGTGCTGTGTAGCAGCTCCAGGCAAGGTCGCACTCTTTAGGCGGTGGTGGTGGGCCATTCTGTTTTTATTTTTAAAGTCTGAGTCTTATTGTGGTAAAGCACGCAGAACATAAAACCTAACATCTGAGCCCTTTGCAAGTGTACAGTTGAATGGCAGCCAAAACACTCACTTTGTTAAACACCCTGTCCACCATCGGGCCCTTCTCTTTTAAAATATTGTCTTGATGCCAGGCATGGTGGCACACGCATGGTGGCTGAGCCTGGAGGATTGTGGTTCATGGACAGCCTCGGGTACTGAGTGGAGCCCTTTGCAACTCAGTAAAACCCTGTTTCAAAAATAAAAAAGACTGAGGCGGGTATGGTGGCGCACACTTGTAATCCCAGCATTTGGGAGGCTGAGACTGGAGGATCGCGGTTCACGGACAACCTCAGCTACTTAGTGGGGCCCTCTGTAACTCAGTGAGACCCGGTTTCAAAACAAAGAATAAAAAAATAGGGCAGGGGGTGTTGCTTGGAGGTCGAATGCTCTGGGTTCCATCCCCAGACCTGCAACCCCCCCCCAAAAAAACCATGGAGGTACAGTGTCCCGGGGTTCCATCCCCAATACTGGAAAAGAAATATATAGTCTTGAGAAGCATGGTGGTGCATGCCTATGGTCCCAGTACTTGGGAGGTGGCTGGAGACAAAGCATAGCAGATTTGAGGCCAGCATCCACATGGGTGCTATGTCTTTCCCCCTTCGCCCTGTCAGCCCATTCAAAATAAAAAATAATATAGGGCTGGGGTGTAGGGGATGCAGCTTGGAGGTAGAATGCTCCTGGGTCCAATCTCCAGTACAAGAAAATTGTCCTGTTGCCTATTGCCCGCTGGCCCCTCGTTGGTCTCAGGGGCCACCCTGACTCCTGACATTGCTTCCCTTTGTCCCACCGTGGTACCTGCCACAGTATTTTGAGTTTTCCATGTCGCAGGCAGTGAGTGGTGAGTGGGTCATAGAATCTGTTCAGCAGGGCTTGGCTCACCTCTAAAAGAGAAAAATAGAAAAGATTAGGTTGCCTCCTATGTAGCAAAAGTCAGTAAGTAGGGCTCTGTGGTCCTGGGGCTTGAACCCAGGGGCATTCTACCTCTGAGCTACACCCCTTGCACTTTTTTTTTTTTTTGGTGGTACTGGGGTTCCTGGAAACCCTTCTACCTCCGGGCTACACTTTCAGACCTAGTTTATATTTTTATTTGGAAACAGGGTCTCTTAAGCCAGTGAGGCTGACTTCGAACCTGCGCGATCCTCCTGTCTCCACCTCCTAAGCGCAGGGATTACAAGCGTGTGCCACCACGCCCGGCTTATTTCTTAATCATATCTTTCTCCCCATTAGAATATAAGTGCCTCTGGGCAGGAGTGTGTGTGTGTGTGTGTGTGTGTGTGTGTGTGTTTCCTTTAACATCTAGAACAGCGTATAGCATCAGTGCGTATAGCAGGTGCTCAACAAATACTGAAGAAATGAATGAGTGACGTTAAAAATTCCACGCCTACCTTACCCACATGCATATATCAGGAAGATAGAGTTCAGCCCTAAGGGAAGGGAAAAAAAACCAGCAACTATTTTAAATAAATAGGGATATTTATTTCTCACATAGTACTATCTGGAGGTTGAGTGTCTGATGCTGAGGAAGTAATTTCATAGTCACTGGGGATTTAGGCTTCTTTTATTTTTTGTGGTACCGGGGATGGAACCCAGGGGCATTCTACCTCTGAGCTACCCACCATCCCTATTTTTTATTCTTTATTTTTGAAACAGGGTCTCACTAAGTTGCAGAGGGCCTCACTAAGTAGCTGAGGCTGTCCGCAAACCTGTGATCCTTCTGTCGCAGCCTCCCAAGTACTAGGATTACAAGCGTGCACCCAGCACCGGGCTTGGGATTTAGGCTTCTTATAGCCCTCTATTCCATCATCTTTTGCATATTTTTCTGTCTTGGGGCCCTTTAGATTTTTCCCTAGGTGGGGGTTCAGGCACCCAAAGCTGAAGGAAGTATTTTTCTGCTGTGCTCCTTGTCACGACGGATGAGCCCCCTGCTTACTAGTTCTGGCGACTCAGTAGGTTCCTGGAGATACTTGCAGAAACCTGGCTTCCTGGGCCCCACCCTGAGATTCCCATCAGCAGGGCCCGCAGGGCGCCCAGGGTCCAATGTGCCCCGTGCAAGGCCAGGTGACTGTGTGTGGCTAGGTTTGGGACCCTGATCCAAGGTAGGGTGCACAGGGCTGCCTGTGCCCAAGCCACCAGCTATGGCAGGATCCTGGCATCCCGGCTCTGTTCCCAGCCCAAGGGGCAGAGCGGACAGGCTCTGTGCTGAGGCTGGGTCTAGACGATTCCACCTGACAGGAAGTGGGAATCCTGCCTTCAGAGAAGGAGGATTTTTAAATGATCGATTCTTGATCAACCAAATCGCCTTTATTTTCCACATGAAACTTCCGACGGTTGATTACACAGGCAGAGGAATGAATGCCCATGTGGACACCAACTGGGGACTCGGGATCGCCCCCAACATTCTCCTGGTCAGGGGGACAGAGATGGTGCCGGGCTTAAAAGTGACATTTAAAATCATTGAGTTCCTTCTTTAGCAAGACATTTATCAGAGAGCGATCTCTGGAATCTGCAGTCATGCGGATTCCCAGCCCATTTGCAAGTCGTTCAGGGATGCCAGCATTTCGTCAGACCAATGGGAACCACTGTGTCTCCCCCAGAAAAGGAAACATTTCAAAGGGGCCGCAGCGGGAGGCACATCGGTGGATTAATTTAAAATAAAATCCTATTCCCATGTTCCTATTACCACCTCAGAGGTTGGCGTGTACGTACAACCTCATACCCTTCTTTCATTTAAAATTAAAAAAATAAAAAAAACCATACTTTGCAGCAAAACTTTAACCTTCCCTTTAGAAATCGGTCCAAAAGGTCAGTGCTGTGCTCCTGTAGATTTCCTGGGCTCAGCTGGGAACTGATTAAAGCTGTGGGCCGTGGATGGCAGCTTTGTCATAGACAACTGTATAAACTCTTTGTGATTCACTTTGCTGTATATTATAAATATATTTATCTTCCTCTGTCAGGCATCTGCAGGACAGGTGCCAGGGTGCTCAGAGTCCTGCTTAAGTACCTCCAGTAATGTTCTAGAAACACCAGCGCAGGAGATGGGACAGAGACGGAGGGGATTGGGTGATGGGTGGTGATGTCAGTGAGGCTAAAGAGAGAACCTGGCACAGAGGCGAGTGTGTAGCAATGCTTCCACTGCCCACCCAGCAAGCATAATAAATATATATGGGTTAGCTTTCTAGTTAAAGAATGGACCTAGTGGTACATGCCTATAATCCCTGCTACTCTGGAGGCTGAGGCAGGAGGATCACAAGTTTGACGCTAGCCTTAGCAACTTAGCGATCCTGTCTCAAAAACTAAAAAAGGCCGGGCGTGGTGGCGCACGCTTGTAATCCCCGCGCTTGGGAGGCGGAGACAGGAGGATTGCGCAGGTTTGAAGCCAGCCATGCTGGTGTAAGAGACCCTGTTTCAAAAATATAAAATAGGTCTGGGAGTGTAGCCCGGAGGAAGAAGGGCTTCCAGGAACCCCAGTACCACCAAAAAAAAAAAAAAAAAAAAACTAAAAAAGGGCTGGGGTGCAGCTCAGTGGTAATACACCCTGGGTTCAATTCCCAGGGCAACACACACACACACACACACACACACACACACATGCACGCACGTGCGTAATTTTTCTTTTTGTTATTTCCATCATGCTGGAGAGATCAGAAAGATAGCGTTTGAGCCGGGCGGGGTGGCGCACGCTTGTAATCCCCGCGCTTGGGAGACAGAGACAGGAGGATCGCGCAGGTTCGAAGCCAGCTGCGCATGCTGGCTTAGGAGACCCTGTTTCCAAATAAAAATGTAAAAATAGGCCGGGCGTGGTGGCGCACGCTTGTAATCCCTGCGCTTGGGAGGCAGAGACAGGAGGATCACGCAGGTTCGAAGCCAGCCGTGCGCGCTGGCTTAGGAGACCCTGTTTCCAAATAAAAATGTAAAAATAGGTCTGGGAGTGTAGCCCAGAGGTAGAAGGGCTCCCAGGAACCCCAGAACCACCAAAAAAAGCAAGCAAGCAAGCAAGCAAGCGTCTGTGCGGGTCCCTCGGCTGTGAGGAGACCCTGCTGTGTGTGAGCACACCTCTGTGCAGTGTGTGAAGGCCATGTGCGCTCTGAGCAGAAGCTGTTCGTGGCTGGCACGTCTATGGTCCCATATATTCCCCTCTAAACCTGTTGCCTAGGGCCTCGCTAAGTTGCTGTGGCTGGCCTTGAACCTGCGGTCCTTTTGTCTCAGCCTCTCAGGTACTGAGATTACAGGCGTGTGCTGCCATGCCGGCGTGACTGGGGTTTAACTGCGTACATGCCACAGGGCACAGAAACGGTAGCATGTGGAAGGGTCTGGGGCAATCAGAAGTGGCCGGGCTCTGAGCCCAGGCAGGGGTCACTCTGGGATTGAGACCACCCATGTGCTGGGAGGAAGTTGGCTCGGGGCCTCTGGGCTCCCCCCTCTGGGTGGGCACTCTGGGTGTCCAGGCCACACACCCTAGGGGACAGAGGTCTCCCCAACTGCAAGGTAGGCATCCGGATCCCTCAACCTCTCTATGCATCCTTCACTGAGACAGACCAGCAGACTTCCCCATGGGCTCTCTGATGGGAAGGACCAGTCCTGGGCTCTTCCACATTGGCTTGCAAGAGCCATGGTCACTGCAAAAGCAAGTCACATAGTCAGGACCCGGGTAAGGCCCAGGAGGAGGCCGTCTCAGTGACCCAGTGGGAGCTGATATGCAGGGGCAGGTGAGGGTGCAGGTGGGAGAAGAGTGGACATCCGGGATGCCTTTTCATGAGGTGGAGGAGGGATGTGGGAGAGAAGGAGGATTGCTAGGTTCTCCACTCGGGCCCACTCCCACTGAGATTGCACCAAGATGGTAGTTCCTCTGCCTTGCCAATTGTTTTTTTTTTTTTTTTTTTTTTTTTTTTGCGGTACTGGGGGTGGAACCCAGGGGCATTCTACCTCCAAGCGACACCCCCAGCCCTATTTTTTATTCTTTCGTTTGAAACAGGGTCTCACTGAGTTGCAAAAGGCCTCACTAAGTAGCTGAGGCCGTCCAAGAACCCGGATCCTCCTATCTCAGCCTCCCAAATGCTAGGACTACATGTGTGCACCATCACACTCGGCTTGTTAAAGATTTTGATTGTCACCCCCCAGGGTTTGTGCTTTTCTCTGGCAGGTCTCCAACACACATTTTGGAGGGGCTTCTGTCTGGCACATCTCTCTAGCACTTTTCTTCTCATTCTAGGAAAATAAATACAATCCCAGTAAAGAAAAAAATTAATAACAGTATCTTTATGACAGTCAGTTGGAGGCCATCTCATGGAATCACTATTAAATCTCTGGGTTACTTAGAATCCACATGTTGACAAATGCTGGGTCGGGTATTGGGAACCTGGGGGATTTTCTTTCCTTTCTTCATTGAAGAAGCTGGTGTGGTGATGAGTTTGGCATCCCCCCATCTCTGGGGCAAGTACTGTTGGCCACCCATCCCGGGCCAGAAGGCTCAGGGTGGTGAGAGGGAGAGCACGTGGGCAGGCATGAAGTTCTGGGGAGACGAAGGAGCCAGCCACAGCTCAGGTGTTAAACTGCTGATGTGGAAAATTGCCCTGACAGTTATGAGGATGTTGTGGGCAGCAGGGGTTACACTACCGTTTACTCCAACCACACCTGTTGGTGCCGCCGGCCCGCCGGGCTCACACAAAGCTCTTCCTTGCTGGGTGTCGGAGCTGGGGCTTCTCCTGTCTTTGGAGAAGGGGTTCATTGGGAGCTGGTGGGGGAGTTGGCAGGCAGCCCAGCTCCTTGGACCTCGTTAAGGGTTGAGTTGAGAGGCAGGACGAGCGAGCCATCACTGTGGCCTGAATTGGGATGCTGAGGGGGCCAGCGGGAGGGAGAGGGAGCGGGCATTTATGGAGTGCCCAGTGTGTGTCAGGAGCTGAATAAGCCGGGGCCCACCTGGGGTGACTGAGGCCTAGAGAGAAGCCGCAGAGCGCCCAGGGAGCACAGCAGGCACACAGAACTGGATTGAGCCCCATCTCCTGATCCAAACACGTGCACCCAGCAGCTCTCTGTGCTCCAGGTGAGAGTGGGCACCTCTGTGCCGACATCATACCTGGTGTTGGTATGATGGCCACGGGGACCAGAAGTGCTTCTGGGGATCATGTGGCGAGTCCCACGATGTGAGTCTTGGGTGCACTGGGTAAGCTGGGGGAGCCTGCCGCATTCTCTCCAGCAGCCTATCCACCCAGAGATTCTCTCAGTTGCCCCTTGGCTCCTGGGGAATGTGAAGCCCCATGAACCAGGGCCCTTTATAAAGAGTTAGAAGCCACACACCTGCAATTCCAGTACTTGGGAGGCTGAGGCAGGAGGATCACAGGTTTGAGGATAGCCTCAGCAACTTAGTGAGACCTGGTTTCAAAACAAGATAGAAAAAGGGATGGGGGTGTCACTTGGAGATAGAGTGCCCTGGTTCAATGCCTAGTGCTCTCCCCCTTCAAAAGCAAGCAAGCAAGCCTTAGAGCCTGGATGTGGAGTAAGAAGGGGCCAATGTGAAAGGACACCTGGTGTGTTCCAGCTTCCACTGGAGGCCCGAGGAAGCTGGGAGGGGGCTGGCATGCGCAGGGTCCTGGAGTAGGCCGGGAGGGGGCTGGCGTGTGCAGGGTCCTGGAGTTGGAGGGGAGGAGTGGATGGTGAGCAGGTGCTCCAGCCAGGGGCTGGTGGGGTGGGTGGAGAGGAGCCTCCCCCGAGGCCTGCATCCTTTGGCTCTGGGGCCCAGGCCCTGGACTCTGGGTCACCACGGCCCATTGGGCTGGCCCCTGGCATGCATCTGGCCAGCAATGGCCACCTGACACTGGGCAGGCGATCGGGCTTGTGACCACTGCCCCCAGGGCCACATGCATCCAAAGGCTGAACCACGAGGACAGCAGTGGATGCTGTAATGACCGGAGCGAGGCCTCGGTCTGCTCTCCTGCCCAGGATGAGAAGATCTCTCAGGATGTCAGACTCAGGAGCAGCCCAGGCAGGAGCTGGGCCATGCCCCCACTGGGCTTGGTCCCTCTGACACAATGAATCACTGGGGTGCCTGAGAGAAGGTGAGCCATGATGCTGAGGCAGGTTTTAAACTGAGCAAACGAGGAGCTCCAGGCACGGGGACCCGTTCATCAGACCCTCCCTTGCCATCTTGGGGACAGCCCGGGTATCCTGGGTACCTGGCAGTATCAGGCTGCTCTGGGAGCTACGGGGACAGGTGAAGAGGTGGCACCTTGGAGCTGCACCCCTAGGCACTAGTCTAGGGTGAAGGCAGGGGCTGCTCAGGTGGGTGGGGGTAGTGTCGTCTCCACAGCACCCTCGTCACTGGCCCCTTCAGGAGGCCGTGTGCCAGTCAGTGTCTGAGGCCCCAGAGCCTGCCCTCAGCCCACCCTGAAGGGAGCTGCTGGCTCCCTCCTGGCCCTGGGGGAGGGAGGTTGTGTAAGGAGGCAGGGCTTCCTGAGCTGGGGTCTCTTCTCTGCTGGAAAGTGGATGCACCAGAGGGAACGACCCAGTCTCCCAGGGAGAGCTGTTTGCTGTAGGAAGTAAGGAACCTGAGGGAGGGGGAAGGGAGACTTGCCCCCAACCCCTCGCCCAAGACAGGGCGGGTGGGATTTGGAAGCTGGGGACATCAGCTTGGAACATCCAGAAGAGACACTGGTGTTATGTGATCTCTCTGGGGTGGTGAACCAGCTGCCTTGACATGTTGAGATGCCCAGAGAGGGGGAGTGACCTGTCCCTGGCTGGTGGCCCACGTCCTGACCCCGGTCCAGGGCACCCATGCTCAAGGCTTGGTTTTCCCTCTTTTCCCATGCACAGGGAAGGGGGGCTACTGCAGTTATTGTCATCACAGCTGGGGGGACTCCCTCACAGGCTCTGTGACTCCTCAAAGAATATTAATTATTCTCCAAGGAAGTCTTCGTTCTGAGTGGTTCCCTTTCTCTGGTAATTAACATGACATGTCATTAACAGTCAGGGAACATTGTATGATCAAAGACAGCATAATTCGTAGCAAGATTCTGAAGACGGGCACAATATTTGTTAATTATGTTATTGATTCTTAGGGTCTGGAATGCCCTAATTATTCCCGATCCCAAGCGGGCCCGCCATGCCCGCCAGGCTGGCTTTGAACTGCCATCCTCCCCCAGGTGGCCCGGCCCCCTGCTCTGGGGCTGGTGGGACCATGGCTGGCAAAGGGATCAGAGGAACCTTGCTTCCCCAGCGTCACATGAAAGAGGGAGCTGCTGGGGCACAGGCGGGGGCTGCTTCTCCCAGGCTCCCCCACAGCTCCCACTGAATCGCAGAGTGAAGAGTAACATCTCGCCTTAATTAGCCAGACGCTGTTAAATTGACTTCTTGGGGGCTCGGGCAGGCGCTGCTTCCAGGGAGCGGTGGGCTGGGCCTTCTTCTCTGCCCAGAGCTTCTTGCTGTTTCTGAAGAACGTGGTACCGGCGCCCGGAAGCCCTGTGGAGGCCACCGTGGAGAGCGTCTTGGGTGACCCTCCCCGGCGGGCTCTGAAGCTGCTAAGTGGGGTGATGCGTTTCCAACAGTGGCATCTTTACAAAGCGACGCTTGCTTCTTAATCAGTTCTGTTTATGAGTGGGCCGGGCTCCCTCCGCCTGGTTGTTGAACTCCGCAATTAACCTTTGTAATTGCGTGACAGCTTCCCACTCAATAAGTTTTGTCTGAACCCCAGTGGGATGCATTTGGTGTGGTGCTGATGGGGAGGGGGAGCTCGGGAACACTGGCTTGGTGGCGGAGGGTTGCAGGAGTGGAAAGACAGGCTTCCCCTCGAGAGATCAGTGGACACCGGCCGATAATGACAAAAACCGATGCCCCCCAGTCTGGGCCGCCCGCACGCGTGGACATCACCCACCCAGCGACCCTTGAAGTAGGTTCCATTACTATCCCCACCTTACAGGTGAGGGTCAGAGAGATCCAGTGATCGTCAAGGTCACACAGCAGAACCAGAAACCAAGCCCATCTAGACTACCTGGCGTCATGGCCCCCTGTGCTGCAGGAGGGCTTTTCTAAGTGGTTTGGGGACATTTCCAGAGAAATGATGCCATTGCTTCTCCTCATGGGGCTCCAGGTGCCACGCTCCAGTAGTGGGTGTACCAGAGAGGGGGACCATGGGCCAGCAAGGACCGGGAGGGACGGTGGAGGGAGGGGCTGCGTGTCCGCCCTCCTCCTCTCCCCTGGCCAGTTCAGCATCTCCTGACAGCTATGGACACTGAGGCCTTGAACAGGGAGGTGACTCGTCTTCCTACTCCTCCGTGGCAGAGCCACGTCCAGGAATCAGCCATGTGCAGGTGTCCTTGGGGAGCAACGCAGCTCAGGAGATGGTCCCTGCCTTAAGCAGCCAACAGAGGGTGGGAAGGAAGGCGACCAGGTACCCAGCAGCAGAACTTCCAGCCCCTCTCTGCCCTCAACGCTGTCCCCCTCAACAGAGGGGGCAGGACTGGTGGGGAGAGACCACCCAGGCTGCTGGGGGGCTTGGGTGGGCAGGGGTGAGGAAGAATGGGCATGGTGATTGGCAGAGATGTGCCAGAACCAGGTGGCACTCAGCCCCCGGGGTGGGCGTGGAGTCAGCTGGTGTAGCTGGGGATTTGACCGTCCTGGACCACTCGAGGCAGCCTCCATCATCTTAGTTCCTTTTACATTCTGAGGCCATGGCAAAGGAACCTGGGAATGGCAGTGGCCAGAGGACGGGACGGGGCAGATAAGCCGGAACCTGAAGGTTTCTACGTCAGTCATTTCACATAGACAGACTCACATTGTCCTTTTTTGCGCTCAGTCCTTTTGAAGCCTTCCCCTGGCTGATTCCCTCCTCCCTGCATCATGCCCTTGGCCTGCCCCTCCAGGGGATCTGCCGACGTCCATGTCATCTAACTATAGCCTGTACAGACTTGATCTTACACACAGGTGCACATTTATAGGAAGTTGTTTGCTTTATGAAAACAGGATTATACTCTACAGTTCTTCCTTGATATCCGAGTGGGATTGGTTCCACCACTCCCACAGATACCAGTCTGTAGATGCTCAGGTCTCTCATATAAAACTGGCCCAGAAGCCTGGCGTGGTGGCGCACGCTTGTAATCCCAGCATTCGGGAGGCTGAGACCAGAGGATCGCGGTTTGGGGACAGCCTCAGCTACTTAGTGAGGCCCTCTGCAACTCAGTGAGACCCGGTTTCAAAATAAAGAATAAAAAAATAGGGCAGGGGGTGTAGCTCGGAGGTCAAATGCCCCTGGGTTCCACCCCCAGACCCACAAAAAAAAAAAAAAAACTGGCCCAGTATTTGCATATGACCTAAATGCATCCTCCTGTGTTCATTTTTGGGGTGTGTGTGTGTGTGTGTGTGTGTGTGTGTGTGTGTGTGTGGTACTGGGAATTGAATTCTACCTCCAATCTATACTCCCAGACCTTTTTTATTTTAAAACAAGGTCTTGCTAAGTTGCTGAGGTTGGCCTCAAACCCGGGGATCCTCATATTACAGTCTCCCAAGTGCTAGAATTACAGGGATGCACCACTATACCCTGCTCTCTGTTTTTTGTTTTTCTTGTGGTACTGGGGGTGGAACCCAGGGGCTTTTCTACCTCCAGGCTATACTTCCATACCTATTTTCTATTTTATTTGGAAACAGGGTCTCACTAAGTTGCTGAGAGCCTCACTAAGTACCTGAGGCTGGCTTCAGACCTGCATGATTCTCCTGTCTCAGCCTCCCAAGCGCAGGGATTACAAGCGTGCGCCACCACACCTGGCCTCTCTGGTATATATGAAAATATAATACATAAAAAATACATATATATATATATGTATTTTTTTTGCAGGTCTGGGAATGGAACCCAGAGGCATTCGACCTCTGAGCTACACCCCCTGTCCTATTTTTTATTCTTTATTTTGAAACAGGGTCTCACTGAGTTGCAAAGAGGCTCACTAAGTAACTGAGGCTGTCCGCGAACCGCAATCCACCGGTCTCAGCCTCCTAAATGCTGGGATTACAAGTGTGCGCCACCACGCTTGGCAATTCAATGTACATGTTTTGTAAATAGTTGTTGTATTGTTCAGGGAATTATGATAAGAAAAAGGTCTGTACATAGTCATCATCCCTCCAATATTTTCAGTCCACCAAATATTTCATGAAAATCATTCCCAGCCGAGTGTGGTAGGATGCTCCTGTAATCCCAATACTTGGGAGGCTGAGGCAGGAGGATCACATGTTCCAGGACAGCCTTAGCAAGTAGTGAGACTATCATCAACCTAGGGAGAGCCCTGTTTCAAAATAAAATTAAAAAAGGGATGAAGGTATAACTCAGAGGTAGAATGCTCCTGGGTTTAATCCTTGGTACCACACTTTAAAAAAAAAAAAAAAGGTAAATTCTTTACCTTTTTCCATTGAAAACAATTTAAACCAGAAAATTAATAATACAATTAATAATTAAATTATAAAATAATAAAAACAAATTATAATAAATTAATTTATTATAAGTAAATTAATAAATTATTATTATTGTGGTATTGTACATTGAACCCAGAGGCTTTCTACTTCAGAGCCACACCCCCATCCCTTTTAATTTTTTATTTTGAAGCAGGGTTTTATTTTGCCGAGAGTCTCTTGAAGTTGCTGAGGCTGGCCTTGAGCCTGTGATCTTCTTGTCCCAGTCTCCCAAGTACTGGGATTGCAGGTGCATGCCACCACGCCCAGCTATGAAACGATATTTTGGAAACACAATGGAGGCCGAGTCAGTCCCTTACTTGGACTTCCCATTTGTCTCAGGACAGTCTGGCTCGTAAGGCACCGTGCTCTGGGGCTGAGCCCTCTCTAGGTTAGCAAGTTCTGAGCAAGCAAGGGAGCACGGTGTCAGCCTCCGCCCAGCCACAGCGGCCAGCTCCTCTACCTCCTCAGATGCACCTGCTCTTCCCCTCCAGGGCTCCGCAGCCACCGCCCAGAGCTCCCGCGCTGCCTGGCTGACACTTGGGCCTCCCTTGGGTCTCAGATGGCCCCTTCTGCAGCCAGCACCCTCCCCACTCCCTGGGCGGCAGCCTTGGACTTTGGGGCTTTGCACAGACCCTGCCTCCTTGCCGCGCTCTCTCCCCCATTGGGAGCGCTGACGTGCTACGGTGCCTGGCACTCAGCAGGTGCTTCTGCGGAGTGATGGCCAGGTGAAGGACCAGCTTGAGTCCCGGGCAGGGCCTGGCAAGGACCCTGGCCTCAGCCACCAAGGAAAGTGCTGGCTGGAGAGGAGGACCAAGTGAGAAGTTAGGAAAGGAGGAAGAAGTCGGATGGCTAAGGATGGGCCTCGATGGGAGGCAGGGGCAGAGGTCGGAGGTAGGCTGGGGCTGTAGAACATGCGAGCTGCCTAAGGTTCACCTTTGGGTCTCAGTGGCAGCCACAGAAACTTGGGGGACAATCCAGGGACCTAGAATCTATGACCAGGCCACCAGCCCAGGTCCAGAAGGGTGTCCACATGGTGCCCGGCTCGAAGGAATGGCTCCAGCAGTAGGGCTGAGTGTTCAGGAGGGAGCATGTGGGGACCGTAGGAAGTAGCTAGAGGAAGCAGAGGAGACGGGCGAGAGGGTGAGGGGACAGGACACTCCCAGAAGTGTCCACCTTGTGCGCAGCACAGAGCCAGGGCTTAGGACTCTGGCTTGTTCTCTGCATATGGCAGAGCCTGAGAAGTCACACACAGTAGGGCTGCATTTTAGGCAAGGTCTTCATGGAAACTGAAGACCATCTGTTCTGGACTAGGAGGTCTGCCATCCGAATGTGAGACTTCATTTAGGCTCTAGGAATGCAAAGGTGCTGACACTGTTGAATGGGAGAAGTGTGGACTCTTTCTGTGCTGTCTGGGGAGACACTGTCCCCTGCTGCTTGCGGGGAGGAGCAGGCCCTGGCATCTAGAGCAGCCTTCTTACTGGAGGTAAATAAAAGAGGACAAGTCCCCAGGCATGGGGGCTTTTCTCTTTCAGTACATTTCAAAGCACGTTCACTTGCGTTATCTTTTTGATCTACCACCCCAGGGGTAGATCAGAGCAGTAATTATCACTCTTCTTTTGTTGAGTAGTCAAGAATCAGAGAAGTTATGTCAATTTTCTGAATTCACCCAGCAAGTTCAAAAAAAAAGCAAATTAAAACAAAACGAAACTGGTTACAAGACAACAACGCCCTGGAGTTTTTACCAGCGGCTATGAAGGAGGGGGTAAAGGTGCCAGGGAGACCACAGGACAAACAGTAGCTTCTGTTTACTGTGCACCCAAGAAGTGACAGGCAGCTAGATTTGGTGGAGTAGTTACAGTGTCCAGAGATAATGTGTAAAAACCTCATAGGAGGTTCCAGATGGATACAGTTGCCATCTCCATTTGCAGGTGAGGACTGTGGGATTAAGTCATCCAGCAACTGTGGGATTAATTCATTCAGCAAAGGCACTCATTCCACTAGTGATGAGCAGAGAAGGTTCTGGATTTGACCAGCTCTGACTCTGGAACGTTTTCTCAGTCACCATACCCGGAGCCAGATGCCTGGCCAATGTGGCCTTTCTGGGACCCAGCAAGACACCTGTGTGCCTCCTCCCCAGCTCAGGCAGAAAATGAGGCTGGGTCTTATCCCAGAGGCGGAGTCTTGCTAGCCCCTGAGCCTCGCTGTTCTGGCACGTTCCAGAGTTGTGCCCAGGCCCCCTAGGTGGGCAGGGTGTAGGGTTGGGTCTAATTTGCACCTTCCCCCTCTCCATAGAACAGGGACAAGTCCATCAGCTCAGCCCCTGGCAGCCACTAATTCTTCATATCTGAGCGCGGGCAGCTTCTTGTAAATGTCATGGCACAGGGAAGATTTATGGCAGGTTTGAAAGTGGCTTTGAAATGAGACAAAACTCAATATTGAATCCCCCCTCTTCCCTTTTCCCCTTGGGATTTCAGGGCCTATGAGATCAGCTTCCTCCCGATTAGCATATTTCTAATGAGCGCTTATTAGGGTGAATTTCATTGCAGTGCTCGGAGTTTTCATTAGAAGAGAGAAGGGGGAGGGCACAAGGGGAGCACTGGATGCTCGGCCCCCGCCTGCATGATGCCAGCCTCTGCCCGGAGCTGTGCCCTTCTGCCAATCTGCTTTCTGCCACGGGGTTGGGCCAGAAGCACACGGGCAGTTACTGTGCAGGGCTCTTTGGGTCAGAGGACCTGGCTTTGAATTCGGGTTCAGGATTGCCCAGGCATGGCAGTCCATCGCTCCCTGCACAAACGGCTTTGTGGTACCTCTCGAGGGGAGATGGACAGCGTGTGGTTTGTTTGCCGTGGGATCCTCCGTGCCTGGCACGTTGCGGGGGCTCAGTACTGATGGCTGAGTCAATAGACAGGTGGAGAGAAGAACCATCCCATTATGAATGGGATCGGCTCTGGATGCTCATGTACCGTCTTGGGTCTAAGGTTGGACTCAAGAGGTGTTGACAGGTGCCCGGGGCTTGGGCCAGACCTGGGGTGGGCAGGGAGCTGTGGCTTCAGGCGGGCTCAGTGGGCATCCCTGTCAGAGTGACTTTGCCCCCCTTTCCACTGGGCCTGGCAGGCTTCTTGGAGGTGGCAGGTAACTTCGCTAATGGCTTAGTGGACCTCTGTTTCTGCCACCCTGTGACACTTTGACAGGCAGGGAGCCCTGTGATTCCAGAGCAGAACCGGGCTGAAGACGGAGAGAAGCTGGCGATCCGCGGGGACAGGAGCGTGTGAAGGGGCTGGAGAGGTAGGGGCTGGGGGCTGGTAGGATTGAGGTACCCAGCTCCAGCATGCCTCCTGGGGGGCCTCACCACCTGCCAGTTCCCAGGCTGCCTCTGCCTTGCTGTTCCGGCCGTCTCTTCCCTTCTCTGTAGTGTGGTGGAGTAGGATGAGAACAGTATTTTGAGTCCAAAGACCCAGCTTTGAGGCTGACCGTTCATGTTCAGCTATGTGACCTTGGGCAGATCTCCTCTGCTCTCAGCTTCAGTTCTCTGATGCAAAACCAGGGACTTGTTCGTGAATCCACTGATCCAGCCGTGGGCTCTTATCAAAGGTTTCTGGGTGATGGTGCTGCGGCGGGCATCGGAGCCCGCGGAGGCCTCCCCTCCTGTCTGTGTCTGTGTCCCTGAGAACTCAACACACTGCAGGGACCTTCACTACGCTCCAAATCTGGCACTTAAGTCAACCTCCTTTTACAAATGAGGAAACCGAGGCTCAGAGATGCAATCAGAAGCCTTCCTATGGCCCCCTGGCTAGCAGGTGCTGCTGAAAACCCAAACCCTGGCCTTCAAGCCCGTATCCTCTCCTCAGGAGAGACCAGGCACTGGAGAAGTGTGTGTAATTAGGAAACAGCTTAGAGGGGTGCCTTGGCCTTGGCTGCCCCGAGGAGGAGCTGCTCCTGGGCCCCTCTTCTCTGTAGTGTGATGGAGCAGGATGAGCACAGTATTTTGAGGCTGGCTGTTCACACACTTGATTACCGACCGACCTGGAACCAGAGACCTGGTCCTGGCCTCTCTGTCTTTGGCCGGTCTCTCCCAGCGCTTGGCTGGGTGTTCAGCTCAGACCACCCCTTGGAGGTCACGAACAGCCTTGTCAGCAGACTGCGTCCCTTCCAGGTCCTCTCTGCAGCAGCTGCGCCAGGCTGGTTCACTCACCCTCTTTCCCTGCCCCACGCTCTGCCGTCTGACGTTAGAGGGTGGAACTGGTTGGAAATAAATGGCTTCTCTGCCTTCTTCCCTCGGGGCTATTTTATCACCGTCTCCACTTTGTGGAACGATCCAGAGGCTGGCGGGCGCCCGTTTCTGTCAGATGGGTCCGTTTGGATGCAGAGATATTGCCAGGGCTTCTGCTGAGCGAGATGTTTCTTGAGAGCCACAAAAAGGTGGCTGTCCAGTCCCAACCCTTGCCGCCCCTCCCCAGGAGCCTGGGGATGCGCCC
Organism: Muscardinus avellanarius; assembly: GCF_963383645.1. NCBI lineage: Eukaryota > Metazoa > Chordata > Mammalia > Rodentia > Gliridae > Muscardinus > Muscardinus avellanarius. Next base: position 131,707,990 of record NC_137788.1, on the reverse strand, counting down.
CAACATCCTGGGCGCTCTGTGCGCATAGCTTCAAGTTAAGAAGGGCTGGAGGGTTCTCGGTGTTTAAGGTACTAGAGTGCTTTCTGGCTGGGGTCCAGAGTGGGGTGGAGCCCTGCTCACTCCTGCTCTGCCTTGCTGGGGGAAATGGCCTCTTATAATAAAATAAAAATTTCACATTCTCTGATGGTCGGAGAGATACCAAGGATCATGTGCTTAATTACTGAACCCATTTGCATCTCCAGCCTTAAGCATGGGGAGCGAGGAGCAGGGCTTGTTTCCCTACGGGCCTCCCTGCCTCTCCCAAAGTCTTTAAGGTGCCACTTGAGGCCCGACTGGCACATTGGAGGAAGAGCTTAAGGGATGACAGGAGAGCGATGCGCCCAGGGGACCTTGTGAAGTGAGAATCTAGCCCAGGAGGTCTGGGGTCCTCATCTCTGCTGGAGCTGTGCTCAGGACTCACCCTGCCCCTCTCCTGAGATCAGATCCAAAGGGACCTCAGAGACTGTCTAGTACTTCTTCAGCCAGGTTCAGGGGAGGACCCAGCCCTCATGCCCTACGGTGTCAGTGTGCATGCTCCGAATGGTACCCACGAGGCGCTGTCCTTGGGAGGAAGGAGAAGATAGAACTCAGTCACTCGCAGGCGCCGCGGTTCAGGTGAGGAGCGTGGCTGGCAGAGGGCAGGAGCCACCAGGAAGCTGGCCCAGGTTAATCTTCTGAGTTCTGAGCCAGCCTTTCCCACGGTGGCACAGCGTCTACTCTGCAGATCTCGAGAGCCTGGGCGGAGCTCTGACCCTGGCCCTACTCCAGCACACGTGCACGTACACACACACACACACACACACACACACACACACACACACACACACGAGTGTATGCCTGCTCTTCTGAGTTCAAAGGACATAGACATACACCGAAGCAGAGCAACAGCAAGCTGCTGTAAGTCCTGAGCTCGCGCCTAGATCCTGCACTTCCAAGTGCGAGCCTCCTTCTGTCTCCTGTAGGTGGACACCATGATCGCTGCCCCCTCGGGGGTCAGGGAGGACTGGGCAAGAGGAACCACATGCCAGCCCAGCAGCTGGCCCGGGAGGCTCTTCAGAACCGCCCGCTCCTTCCTGGGCCTGGCGAAGGATAAGATGCCCAGAGGCTGAGGCATAGGTGGACCGTTTACTCTTTGGCTGTTGCTATCCAGGTCCAATCCAACAAGGGCTTTCAGTGTTCCCAGTGGGTGCCCTTAAGGCACCAAAATATGACATCAAGTACCCACCTGAGCTCACTTCCTGGCCAGCTGTGCACACCTGGGCCAAATGTTTGCTCGCCTGGCTACACCTGCCGGGCTCACCAGCCCCTCTCCCCTCTCTTCTTCCTCCCTCCTTGGCACAGCCAGGCGGTGTGCGTGTGGCGGAGGCCTTGGCGTTTAGCCGGCTTCTGGCCTGCCTCTCGCTCCTCCCGTCCCGTTGAGTCCCTGTATGCTTCATAGCAAATTTAGAAATTTGTGGGCACACCACAACATTAGAACTTCGGGGAAGCAGGGTTTAGAGTTGGCACAGGCTCCTCCTTTCTACCTGTCAGTGGTTCAGCATACTAAAAGTTAGCCTCCTGGGCCCGGCCTGCCTGGGGACAGAGCGGAAGGCAGGGGGAGAAGCTGGAGTCCAGCTTTCTGCCTCCACGTTGCCTGGAGGAATGGGCGGTTTACATTTCTGAATTTCCCATGGAGCTGGCAGCTAAGCAGAAAAAGACCTTTCTCTGTTCCAATCCCTGCTACCATACCAAAGCCTTTTTACAGTTGTGCCCCTTTTCTTTCCTGCCCGGGTAAGTGGATTATGATGAATGGGATCAAATCTCTTGGGACTTATTGGGATTCTGTATGATTTCAGGATCATTGTTCCCGAGGGCCTTAACCGTATTCAGGAGCACATGGAATGAAATGAATGATGGGAACCGAAGCTAGTCCTGGAATCTGCTTTTCAGGAGAAACACACAAACGGCTTTGGGTGGAAATGGCCAGTGGGCCCCGAGCCTGGCTGGCCCCCCGGAGACGTGGCCGGCTGCTTTGGCCACCTCCAGTTAATCGAAGGCTCCGGTTAATTGAAGCGGCACTCTCTGTTCCCTCGACCCCAGAGTGGGGGTGACCAGCAGCACGGCTCAGCTCTCCCGAGCTTCCTCCTCGGGGCCCGCCATGCCTCGCTCGGGCCTAAATGGCTCTGTCGGCATCGTTCCATGGCACCCTCAGAAGGAACCGCTCTGACATGTTAAGCTTTTTAATTTAGCACACACCGCGCGTGTATGCCCCCAGACAAAACAGAATTGATTTATAATTCTCCTAATGGAAGCCCAGGCTTTAGTTGCTCCAGAAATAGATCGTTACCTCTGCCACCTTTTGTAATTTTTTTTCCTCCTACTTTTTTTTCTTTGAACCCCACTGTGGTCTGCAAATATGACGTCTCGTTTCAGCCTTTTCTCATAATCCTCTAAATGCCAGGCGTTTCTTTTCAGACCTTTAATTTATAGCATGTTTGTTCGGTTTCACTTCATTAATTAATGTTCTTCCCAGGCCCCCGTGACAGGGGCTTTGTGTAATACTCTCTTACTGTAAGCAGGTGCTTTTATCCTTAATGAACAATTTCCTGGAAATACTGAAATAAACAACGAATAATCAGGCCAGGGACACAATGAATCCGGGTCTTGTGTGCCATTCTGCCAATTAAACCTTGGGGAGATGAGGGACAGGCCGTGATCTGCTGTGGAACTGCTAGTGGGTCTCTCCTTTGGGAGGAAAAGCAGGGTGCAGAAGTTCTCGAAGGTGAGCCGAACGCCCCAGGAAACCAGGGTTCGAAGCGACTGTTTGATCACAGATGCTTGCGGTGGGGTCAGAGACGGCCTAAGCCAGCAATGCAGCCAAACTGGCCCCTGGTCCAGACTTGGAATCCTCTCTAGCTTAGACTGCGGGTCAGCAGTACCTGGGCTGGGCCAAACTGCAAACTTACCGAAATTCCTCTTCAATCCCTTTTTCTCCCTTCTGGAAGACTGGCCCTGCCCCAAAGAGGAAGTGCTTATGGGGCGCAGGACCCCAATCAATTCATTCTCTCTGTATACCCCCTGGAGCATTCGCACTACATCCCCCCCCCCACGCCCCATGGAGAGAGGACACAGCAATGGTAACTTCCCCAACGCCGGCCTGTTCACAGACGCTTTTCACAATCCCATTTCTTCAGCTTCTGAGGAGTCAGGTTGTATTATTTCCACTTTACAAATATGGAAGCCACATTTAGACCCACGTTTAAACCCACTTTACAGATGGGTTTCTCGGAGGTTAGGCAACCTGCCCAATGTCTCAGGGTTGGTAAGAGGCAGAGCTGAGATTAGGACCCAGGGATCCCAGGAGATCCCAGGGCTCTGGGGCTTGCCGCTGCCCGGTGTGGGAGCAGGGGCCTGGGTAAGCCCTGGAGAGCGGCACAGTGCCCGGCAGGCCAATCTGTTTAGGCTGCGAGCCAGGATTCGTCAGTGTCATGGACAAAGGGCCGCCATAAATTTCTTTTAAAATCTAAATACCTGATTCATTTATTATACTGAATAGAGCTGACAATTGTACATTATCCATCCATTTTTCTATGTTGTAAGATCATTTTGGGGCTTTGAAATGGCATAATGTTCTTAATCACAGCACAGATGACCACAGCGTAGACACGGGCCATCCGATCGCAATGGCAAGCCCCACCCTGTCCCCACAAGAGCTTCACGAGCTGCCTGGGAAGCTCCACAAAGTGGCCTCTGTCCCTAGCGGTGGCAGGCACAAGGCTCAGGCCCTCCCAGAATCCCTGTTCTTTTGGAAAATGCAATATAGCGTTCTTGTTCCTTCTCTCTCAACTCACACACAGACACACACTGTGCATATGTGGTCAGAATGTTCATGCTGGCTTCTAACCTGTGTCTTTCATATAACAATGCAGCAGGGTCATCCTGCCATGTCACTGAATTTATGCAGATTATCTTAAAATATCTTTGCTTTCTGATGGCTGTGCTGATAGTGCTTTTATTGTAAGAAATGCTAATGTAACAAAAATGTTTGACAGAGAAAGCACAAGCTTTCTATTGCTGCTTCCTCTCCTGGAGAGATGACTGCTATCTCTGCTCTGGTGTATGGACCTTCCTCTTTTCTCGCATCAATCTTTTTAAAGCTTGCATGAGCCAGGTGTGGTGGTGCACGTTTGCAATCCCGGTACCCGGGAGGCTGAGACAGGAGAATTGCAAGATCGAGACCAGCTTCAGCTGCTTAGTGAGGCCTCCACAACTTAAGTGAGACCTTGTTTAAAAATAAAGAATAGCCGGGCGTGGTGGCGCACGCTTGTAATCCCCGCGCTTGGGAGGCAGAGACAGGAGGATCGCGCAGGTTCGAAGCCAGCCGCGTGCTGGCTTAGGAGACCCTGTTTCCAAATAAAAAAATGTAAAAATAGGTCTGGGAGTGTAGCCCGGAGGTAGAAAGGCTTCCAGGAACCCCAGTACCACCAAAAAAAAAAAAAAAAAAAAAGAATAAAAATAGGGCTGGGGATGTAGCTTGGAGGTAAAATGCCCCTAGGTTCAAACCCCAGTACTGTAAAAATATATATAAATAAAATAAATTTTGCATGATATTCTGTTATGTAGACATATTGGAATTTATTTTGGTTTGTTTGTTTGTGTGTTTGTTGTTTGTGTATGGGGTTTTTGAGGGGGATTTCTGGGGCTTGAGTCCAGGGGCACTATCTTTGAGCTACACCCCAGCCCTGTTTTATTTTTATTTTGGAATCTTGCTAAGTTACTGAGGGTCTTTCTAAGTTGCTGAGGCTGCCCTCGAACCTGTTATCCTCTCGTCTTAAAAATACTGGGATTAATGGGCCATGCCACCATGCCCAGATGCAAATTGAAAAAAAAAAAAGTATGGCACTGAGATTAAACCCAGGGACGTTGTATTTTTGAGCTATGTCCCCACACTTTTTCTTTTTGAAACAGGGTCTTGCTAAGTTGCTGAGGTTGGCTTCGAGCCTGTGATCCTCCTGTCCCTGCCTCCTGAGATGTACGAAGGTCACAAACATGTGTAAGATCACAAGCATGTGCACCGCCACACCCAGCTGACTTGCTGGAATTTATTTAGCAAGGCCCTTGTGGATGGCCATTGAGGTTGCTTCAAAAATGAGCACATCTCTCTTTATTCAGAGATGATGCTGCAAGCATTCTTCAATCGATCTTTGGCCTTGGTCAGTTTTTAAGAGTGAAATGGCAGAAATAAATGGGGTTCCAGGCTAACGGTATGCAGGGAAACATCCTGCTCTGCATCGTCTAGCTGTTTTCTGGAACACACCGATGCACATTTCCGTCGCTGGTGGACAGGCGTAGGACCTCACGCTTTGGCCCTGTTGGGGGCGAGCTGCTGGATCCCTGGCTTAGATCCAGAAGGTTTTTGGAGGCAGTCTGGAGGGGTTGCTCTGTCTGATGCCGGTGTGGGTGATCCAACAGCCAGGCCCTTCTGGGGAGAGGTGGCCCAGGCAGTGATGTGGCAGAAATGTGCCGAGACAAGAGGCCAGTCTCAGCGCTGAGGATTGGCCAGGTAGGCGGGTGTGAGCTCAGGGCCCCACCGCACACACTGCCGCGTCCGCTCCTGGGCCCCAACTTGTGGGCACCACTGGGGCATGCGCTCAGTCCCATAGGAGAGGAGAAGGGAGCTCAGCGGGTAGGTGAACCTTCCAGGATCTAAGACTAGGATCTAATTTTTTTTTTTCCTGTCTTCTCTGCTTTATTTCTTTCCTGTGAGGAGATGGGGCAAACTTGAGGTAGAGGGGCAAGGAAGAGGAATAGAAGTAGAGCTGAAAGGGTCCAAGAAATGACGTAGTCCGACTCTTGCCCCGGGCACAAGAAGAGTGAAATTCAGAGAGGTTAAGCAACCTGCCCTGGGCCATGCAGCAAAGTAGTGACTTAGGGGACAGAGGAGGAAAATAGAGCCAGTACGGATCTGAGCTGGAACTCAGGAGGGGAGACCCAGGAGAGGGGAGTGTGGCTTCTAGCGCTGACAGAATGGGGCCTGGGAGCCTGGGCCGGCTGGTAATGTAGTGGATGGGTTCTCCCATTTGGATGATGCAGCCCTGGAGTGAATCGAGAGGCAACTCGAATAGAGACGGGGCAGACTCCATGTGCAGGGACCTGCGCAATGTGCAGCATGGATCCTGCAAGGGCTCTGATTATCTGGCGTGCCGGCCGGAGGCTTCCAGCAGGCAGAAGGCCTTGGTGCTTTGAAATGGCCACATCCAAGTCCATTGCCCTCTCCTGGGGTCCTACACACGGCAGCAGGTATTTGGTGGGGGGTGTCTGCGCAGGCCATGCCCCCATCACCTCGGGGTCCCAGTGATTAAGAAGTGCTTTCTGAATGGACGGGTGAAAGCCGAGACCTGCCTTGGTAATGGTGCAGCTGAGACTGACCCTGGAGAGGCCGCGTATGCGCAGCGGAGCCCAGCTCTCCCGGCACAGTTTTCTTTTTCTTCTTTTCTTTTCTTTTTTCCTATCAGTGATTTTCTTTTCTCTCTCAGCTCCTCAGAAATTCTAGAAGTCAGAATTACAGAGTTGGAAGGGTGTCTGAGGTGTGGGATGTGGGTCAGGAGGAAATGGATATTTTATCGAGCACCTCCTACATGCCAGACCCCGGGCCAAGCACTTTACCTGCTGTCTCATTTAATACCCCACAGCCCTCGGAAGTCGGTCTGCCCCAGTGTGAAGGATGAAATATGGCCGATCCAGCAGCCTGCGTGCAGCGTGGTGATTTTCTCTGGCTAATGTAGACAGGAAGCTGAGTCAGGGTTCGAACTCGGGTCAGTCTGACTCCTCCAGTCCTTCACTTCAGCCCTGTAGCCAACTTGTCACGTGTCCTTGGGGATCCACCTCCCTCCCGGGGGACACTTTCCCCTTTGGGAAAGACGAGGTGGTGGCCACCGGTGCTCCTGGCTCTGCCTTGGTGTCGGTTCTGATACGGTGCGGCTTTGCTGTCCAGTCCGTGTGGCTTGGCTCTGGCAACACACCGGGCCTTCCGGGACCCCTGCCTCGACACCCTCTTCCCATCTGGGCTTGTATCTTGTGTTTTGAGAAATGTTTTCCCTGGGGCAGAAATGGGGACTAATCCCCCAGAGCCGTGTGGCCCTGGGTAGCTGAGCTGTCTTTGAAGGTTTCGTGGCTAGAGCGGGACTTAATGCCAGGACCCCAGAGCCAGTTCCCACATGCTGCACTGGAAGGGAGAGGGGGAGGGGAGAAGCGGGCCTGCAGCGGGCAGGTGGGGTGGGAGGGGCCCTGCGGCCTCTGGGTTGGCCAGGCCGGCTGAGTGTGTCCTGATTTGCAAAGAAATGGAAAGATGGAGATAATTGCTTTGTGAGAAATGAAATGGCCTAAGAACACAGATAAGTGCCCTCCCTTCATCTTCTGGCTGCTAGAGATGGGGGTGCAGGCGCTGCCTGCTTGGGAATGGGAGGAGGCAGAGGACCCGGAACCCAGAGGCTGTGCTTACTGCGGCAGGAGTCCGTGGTGTTTTATTAGTTTGGCAGTTTCTGCCCCTACTCCCCGGGGTATTTCTAAGGAGTGACTGTCAGGACCCCTTGTTCTGCAGGGCACGAGGGTGAAGGACACAGGACAATCTTTTTGCCCCTCATGAACGGTCACTGAGGGCCTCCGTGGTACCATTTTCAGGATTTGCAGCCTGAGGCTTCCTGGGCAGGGAGAAAGCAGAATTGATGGAGGTGACAAAGCCCGGACTCAGAGGAGGACATTTAACTCGTCTCAGGAGGTGACTTGGATCCCCTCTGATTTATCCCAGCGGGGCTGGCAGCTGGCAGGGCTTCCGCGTTGGTGCGGGAATTTCTGCTGCACTCCTGCCGTCAGGGGAATCACTTTTTTGGAGATTAAAAGCTGTGGATTTATTTTTTAAAGTTTTTTTTTTAAGCATGAGGAGATTAAAAAGCGTTCAACATAAACCCAGCTCCTGGTGGGATTGCTGGAGGGCAGAGGCTTCACAAGGCAAAGGAGGAAGCCTCTTAATTATGAGGCCAATCATAACTCCTCTTTTTATCTCACTCTGATCAGACCCTGGCAAGGCCAGTAAACAGAGAGGGTCCGGGGACCAGGACCTGCTGAGAACCGGGGCAGATAAGGCGAAGAAGGTGGGCTAGCCTGGATGGGAGCCTTGGCACAGTCCCCATTGTGTGCAAACTTGGCTTTTCTGTTTTATTCAGAAAAAAAATAGAGGAGAGAGAGAGAGAGGTCTATAAATAGAAGATAGACATCTCTCTCTCTCTCTCCACCCACATGCTGGGAGGGATGTGAGGCGGTTGTGTGATCAGCCGGGGTTTGGGGTCTGCTGCCGCTGCTTCCTGAGCCTGAAAGTGCCCTTTCATGAGCTGCGGAACTCCAGCCAGTCTCCACCGGCAGCCTGAGCTATTGACAGGGCTTCAATGCCTGCCTTGTGCTGGCTACCAGAGCAGACATGGCCCGGTGCTGATGGGGCGGCCCAGGCAGGAGACTGAATCTCTTTCAGGATACCATGGGTGCCTGCTGTATCTGATGCAAACAGATTGGTGTCCCGTGTGCAATGTTAAGCCAGCCCCACATGCCTAGTGCGGTATAACCTGTCAGCATGAGTCTTTGATGTCCTGTCAGAGGAGACACAAGCATTGTGGCTGATCCTGGGGCTGGAGGTGAGTGTGTGGGAGGCAGAGATGTGCTGGCCCCTCTAGGTGCAGGCAATGAGTGTTCCAGGGCCTGGGGTCACAGTAGTTAATGCAGTGGATGGAGCCCTTCCCCTTCTGAAGAGTGTATCTAGTGGCATGGTGTGACGGGAAGGACACGATGTGCAGGTTCAAGACCCTGGGGGCCAGCCGAGGCCATGTCTAGGTGGTAACTGTAGGAGAGGAATAGTTTCCAAAGAAGTAATTCTGTAGGGACCACAGTGCGTGGAGCGGTGCTGCTCTCACATCCACACCCCACGGTGGGCGTTCCTCATCCCCATGCACGAGGAGCGTCCTCATGAACGCCTGAGAGGGCCTCATGCTTCCCTCTCAGCCCCAGCTTCTCAGTTTTTATTTTAAGCAGCTGCTATCATTGTTCCCCGTCATTGTGGGAGAGGAAGCCCCCAGGGCCCACAAAATACTGTCTGACCTCCGCCACCCCTGCTGCCAGGACAATTTGCTGAGAAGGAAGGGCTCCCTGGAAGAGACGGGTGGACGGCGAGCAGGTGCCAGCTCAGGCTTCAGGGCCCAGGATTTGGGCAGAGTCAGGAGGATGAGGCAGGGAGTGAAATGGAGCAGGTGGAGCAGGAGTTTTGCACAGATGGACCATCAGGGCCTAACAATCGATCCTAGGGCAGGGGCCATCTGTTTGTCTGTCTGTCCTCTGCCTCATTTATGCATGGTAGCTACTGTGAGCAGCGGATGCCTGGCCAGGTGTGTCCTGCCACCAGGGAGACAGGCTGGACGCCACAGGTGCTGTGCTGGTGGGTTCCTGGGTGGAAAGCAGGGGCCCCTAAGATGCCAACGGCTCCCAGGTGGCTCAGCCTGCAGGGCCAGCCCGGCCAGAGCAGAAGCCCTGGGCCAGGAGGAGGGGCCCTTTGCTGCGATGTCAGTCTCTTAAGTAAGACACCTGTTGGCAGGCCCAGACGGTTCTCAAGTGTTAGACTAAGCCAACAAATAAAACTGTAAGATTGCAGGTTGACCTGGACCTGGCCTTCCTTCATTCACACTGGCCTTGATGGAGAGGAGCAAAGGGCCCAGTTTTGGAGCACTCCCTGCAGTTTCTCACGGTGCGCTCTGCTGTCTTCAAGCACAAGGTGGCTTTGCTGCCTGGTCCCTCCAGCCTCACCTGCGTGTCCCGCTTCCACGGGTTGGCTGAAGCTGCCCCTGCCCCTGGGCGGCCCTGTCTCTGTCCCCCCCTTCCCATGTCCTGTCCATCCTCAGTCTCATTTAAAGTCTTGCACAGGCTCCTTAATGAGACTCTTTTTGTGGTACCCAAGGGCGCCCTGCCACTGAGTTACACCCTCAAGCCTTTTTATTTTTATTTTATTTTATTTTTTGGTGGTACTGGGGATGGAATCCTTCTACCTCCAGGCTACACTCCCAGACCTTTATATTTTTATTTGGAAACAGGGTCTCTTAAGCCAGCGCGGCTGGCTTCGAACCTGCGCGATCCTCCTGTCTCCGCCTCCCAAATGCAGGGATTACAAGCGTGCGCCACTATGCCCAGCGCTTATTTTTATTTTTATTTTTTAATTTAGAAACAGGGTCTCACCAAATTACTACACACTGGCCTCAAATCTGCAGTTGTCCTATCTTAGCCTCCCAAGTACTGGGAGGCATGTGCTACCTGCCACACCCAGTTCCAGTGGGACTGTGTGTGTGTGTGTGTGTGTGTGTGTGTGTGTGTGTGTGTGTGTGTTGTTGTTGTTGTTGAAGATTGAGCCCAGGTGTATTCTGCCTCTGAGCTACGCCCCACCCCTATTTATTTTGTATTTTGAAACAGGGCCTAAGTTTCTGAGGCCCTTGCTAAGTTGCTGAGTCTGGCAAAAATCTGCAATCCACCTATCTCAGCCTCCCAAGTACTGGGAGTACAGGTGTGCACCACCTCATCGGGCTCCAGTGGGTCTGCTTCCGTGGACTGCACTGATAACATGGTTTTTGTGTGTCCTCCCCAGCTTGGCCCGGGCCCGGGCAGGTGCTCCTTTGGCTGGTGGAGGCCGTGGCAGGCACAAGGACCAACTTGTCCCTATAGGCAGGTGTGAGAGACACCCCTCCTGGTCCCTCCTCTCCCATTTCATGCCCTTGCCAGTTCATCAGATACAAAGTCCCATAGCCCTTATCAGGAAAGAAATTGTCTGCCTCTGGAACTTTGCTCCTTAATTCACTGAGAGACCAGGCAAGAGGGACAGCGACTAGCTACTTTATTTACATGCACTCTTGCTTTGAAATGAAACCAGGGGCGTTTTCTTATTTAATTATAAATTCCGCAGATCGGACGGTGCCCGCTCCGTTAACCTCTGTCACTCCAAATGGAGTGGGCCCAATAACCACGGCAGCCGGATTGATTTCCTCTCAGTCACCTCGTGAGCATCTGTCTCTGGGAGGCGTCCTCCCAGAGAGCCTGAGGAAGTCCCATTAAAGCCAATGGAGATGTGTTGTCCTGGCAGTGACAGCTCCTTTCTGGCTGCTCTTCTCTCTTCCTGAATGAAATGTCTGAATGTTGAAATCCTCTTTCCTGAAATGGGTTTCTGAAAGGGCAGCTGAGGACTCGACCCCCCTTCCGGGTGCTTACAATCATGTCAGAGAGATAAAGTCAGCATGCTGGGAAGATCTCAGCACAGATGGGGAGTGATGGGCTAGTCGTGTGGCCCAAGCTGTGAGCTACCTGCGGTGCTGTGGGCGACACAGTGGGGGCTCCGGCAGCAGGAGGCCCTCTGCCAAGCCTGCAGCCGGTGAGCCGGATGAGAGCCTGATGCTGGATGCCCAGAGTTGAGGGAAAAGGGCATTTCAGGTCAGGGGAGTGGTGTGAGCCGTCCTGGAGGGGAGAGAAGCAGGAGAGAGGGTGAGCCTGATTGGGCAGGGGGTGGTGAGACCAAACTCAGGACTTCAAGCTGGGGACCAAACTCAGGACTTCAAGCACGCTAGGCAAGCGCTCTGCCACCAAGCCGCATTCCCAGGCCAGGATGCATCTTTTAGATTGGGCCACATCCCAAGAATAAAAATCTGAGTCTGAGAGGTATCATCTCTTCTCTCCTCAGCTGCACAGCCTTCTCTTCCTGCCTGCCTGCAGAGGTGGATGTTGAGGCCGGGGTGTGGCTCCCGGGGAGCCCACTCTGCCACCCGGCCACGGTCACTGATGGAGTGAGGCGTGGAAGCCCGGCCTCAGGCTGTCAGTGTCCCCTGCCCAGCCCATCCTCACTTCTGTGTGCTTATCCAAATGCCGTCAACCTCTCTGGGCCTCGGTGTCCAGGGAGCGCACTGCCAGCGGGAGTCAGGCGACTTGTCCGATCCAGACCTGACTCAGAGAGAAAGGTTTTCATGGAGATTTAGAGAGAGCTCGAAAATGATAGCAATGATCCAAGTCACCTCCTCCTCCCGTCTCTACGGGGTGAAAGGAGCCAGGGAGCCACCTTCTCTTGTCCAGATGGACTCCTTTATTTATTTATTTATTTATTTATTTATTTATTTATATGTGGCACTGGGGATGGAACCCAGGAGCATTCTATCTTCGAGTTATACCCCCAGCCCTATATTTTATTCTTTATTTTGAAACAGGTTCTCACTGAGTTACAAAGGGCCTCACTAAGTAGCTGAGGCTGTCCTTGAACCTTCTGTCTCAGCCTCCCAAATGCTGGGATTACAAGCGTGCGCCACCACGCCTGGCTACATGGACTCCTCTTGTGATAGACTACGCTTAGTAAGTCTGGAGATGCCACTGGAAGTCCTCTGGGGAGAATGCTGGAGATGACCGGAGTTGCCCAAGTCATGACTCAGGGCTGCCCACGGAGTATTTCCCGCCATTGGCATTCAGACTCCAGGCCTTGCAGAGCACCGTGCCCCTCACTTCTTCACTGATCACTGCACCCCTGGACGATGTGCGTGCTCCTCCGGACTCTCAGATGCCCCATCCTGCTTAGACTCTTTCTTCCTTCTAGATTTATCTCCTGAAGAGAATGGGCTGATGAGATCGCTGAGGTCCTCTGCAGCCCTGTGTCTGGGGACTCTGGCTTGCCCGGGTGGCTGCGAGGAGCAGGGTGGGGCTCCCAGGCTGGGGTGGCGGCTGAGTGCCTGGGGGGCAGAAGTGTGACCGTGCTGCTGGGACTCTGCAAACCTAGGAGGAACACCAGAAACTCTCTTCCCTTTCCTAGCAGATTTGCAGAATGCATTTGAAATCTGGCTAAATCTTCATTTAGCTAGATTATTTCCAGATCTCAAATAGAAAGTACAAGCTCATTAATCATTAATTTGGACCCCTATGGTTATACAGAATTTGTGACAATTTGTTTATCTTTGAAAGTGCAGCTGAGAAAGAGCTTAACAAGGAAATTATTGGGGTAGGGAGGAGAATGCTTAACCTTTTGGAAGAAAGGAGCTCTGTGTAGCTGTGCTCTGGGCACAAAGGGGGTGCGTGTGCAAAATACACACTGCTCTGATCTGCCCCCAGGGAAGATGTGTTTGTCATCTGAAATCTCATGGCTGGTGGTCTAGATCCCCAATCCAACATTAAAATATTCTCTATAATGCCTGCACACCCTAGTTAATAGAAGGTGTGTGCTTGCACATGTGTGCGTGCGTGTGTGCATGTGTGTATGTGTGATACTGGGGATTGAACTAAGGGGCATTCTAACACCACTGAGCATTCATACCTCCAGCCTTTTTTTATCTTTTATTTTGAAACAGTTGCGGAATCCGCCATGGAACCTGTACTCCTTCTGTCGCAGCCTCCAAAGCACTGTGGTTCCAGGCCCATGCTACTGTGCCTGGCCTAGAAGTTAAATTTTTTTCAGTGTGGCTGATTGAGAAGAAAGCTCCTCTGAATGCACTAAAGCTTTTTTTTTTTTTTTTTTTTTGGTGGTGGTACTGGGGATGGAACCCTTCTACCTTTGGGCTACACTCCCAGACCTATTTTATATTTTTGTTTGGAAACAGGGTCTCTTAAGCCAGCACGACTGGCTTTGAACCTGTGCAATCCTCCTGTCTCTGCCGCCCAAGTGTGGGGATTACCCTAAAGCTTTTAAATAAATCACGATCTTGCGTGTGTACATATGAAAATAATGCTGCCTTTATGTATCAGGCGAGGTTGGGACTCATGATTTCTGGCTCTCCTCTCCCTCCTCCATGCCTCCAAGGTCAGCAGCCCACCGAGGGGGGACCCCTGGACGAGAATCTGTTATCTAAGTTCTAGGGGCCTGCAAAAATAAGACAGGAAGGCACATCAAGAGTCAGCTCAGCCACTCCCACCCCAAAGCTGCTGCTTTGCTCTCTTCAAGGAGCCCTGTGTGGGGGACCCCTTCCCTATTTAGGGAACAAGGGGGTTGGCATCTGTGTGGGCACTCTGAACACCTGCTACATGCTGTCACTTTAGGAGCCTGGATCGAGTTCTGCAAGCTGCTCCCTTCAAACTCCTTACCAGGCTGGCTCAGCCCCTCCCACGGTGGGAATGACACACGGCGACTCGGTGACTGCGTCTCTCTGGGTGTAGGTGGCTGACATCCTGTAGGAGGCAGGAGAAGCAAGTGCCGTCCAGCGGCCCAGCGTTCCGGGCCAGGGGACCAGAGCTGCCCCGAATGGCTCTCCATTTGCGGCTCCCTGTGGGCCACACGGGATACCCTTCTTCTCTTCTCGTGTGGCAGGAAGGAGTAGGGAGAGGAATGGATGAGCAAGACTGTTTGAAAATGAGGGGACGGGACGGGGGAGGGCGCTGCCTCTGACGTAGGCCAGATCCAGGATTCTTGAGTCCAGGACAGACCCAAGTCCCCAGGGTTCTCAGGACACCCTGAAACTATAGTCAAATTAGTGCACATGGGCATTCTTCTGGGGGACCGAGTATAACTTTCATTAGATTCCTGAAGCAGTCCCTGAGCCAAAACCCCTCCAGAACCCCTGGCCTAGAATCCTGACTTTCCCCTGACTCAGGCTTCCCACACTCGTTACTCAGATTGGGAGGCCCATTCCGTGTTAGTCAAAGCCCACGAGTGTAAAATAGCAAAGGCTCGCTACGCCACGGCAAGGGAAGCTCCGTCTGCTGAGAGCCTGCTCCACCGCTTCGTGCAAGCAGATGCCAAGACATGCGGGCTGAGTGACGAGGCTGCCTCCTTTGTCTCCACACAGGGCCCCGATGGCGCTCTCCGCAGCAGGCCTGGCTGTCTTCTCCCTCCTGCAAACTGCCCTGACCCTGAATCCCGAGGACCCCAACGTGTGCAGCCACTGGGAGAGGTGAGTGGGGGCCGGGCGCCGGCCCTCCTGGGGGATTGGCACTGGGGGGCAAAAGCAGCTTCGGGAGAGGCAGTAACTGTCCACACGGGGCCCACAGTCCAGCTGGGGCACAGCTGGTGTGGGGAAGGACAGGGCCGAGAGCTAGACTGCTTGAGACCCAGTGCTGCAGGAGGTGAGGGCGGAGGTAGGTTGTGTTGGCTGCAGTTGGCCAGGTGCCATCTTGCCCCTGCTGTGTTTCACCCTGGAGGGAGGAGAGACCCAACGGAGCCGGTCCCTGTCCTCAGCAGCAAGCGAGAGGGCACGGGCTGTGAGCCTGGCTGTCTTGTTCTGTGATGCCGGGATACCTGTCCCAGTCTCCTGGGACTGGCAGCAGTGTGAAAGCTTGGATGAGCGGCCTGCAGCCTGCCCTGAGGGGGACCTCAGGTGAGGTGGGGCCCCCTCACCTCGCTGCTGCCGGTCTGAAGGGGGCAGGAAGGGTGGTGGAGGGCGCAGCCGAAGAGCGAGCTGCATTCTGGCCGTGGCACTAAGCCCTGGGCGACGGGCTGGGTCCCTGCAGATGGTCTGACTTTGAAGCACAAGGTTAAAGTATTGATTTTGGTGAGCAGAAAGATAGTGACCAGAGACCCAATCAGGAAAAACTGAATTAAACCCTGGAATTGATTGGCCATGCTGACCAGGACGCCTCTGCCACTTAGATGCTAATAAATCAAATGAATAAAATTAAGATGAAGGCGGATGGGGGAAGCGGTGATAGAGGAAGGAAGGCGAGTTGGAGGTCCCCGCTACATGCCTGGGAGGGTGAACGGCCGGCCCTCATTTGGGCAGGACTGTGCCCGGGTAACCTGGGCACTTGTGGGCCAGGAGGGACTGGCTGAGAGGCAGAGGGACAGTGCCCACACTCCTGTCACCTCTAGCGGCTGGACATTCTACATGGAGTCTGGACAGAACCAAGACTAGAGCAAAATAGTGCTAGCCGGGCGCGGTGGCACACGCCTGTAGAACCACAGGTGTTTATATTCTTGGGATGCAGAGACAGGAGGACCACGGGTTCAAGGTCAGCCTCAGCAACTTCCAAGACCCTATTTCAAAATTAAAAATTAAAAAAGGTTGGGTGTAGATAATGCCTGGGTTCAATCCCCAGTATTTCCCCCTTAACCCCCACCCCACATTCTTTGGTGATAGGAAGTATAAATGATCTGTGATGAGAAGACCTTGGTGTATTCCAATCTGGGTTTTTCTTTTTTCTTTTCTTTTCTTTTTTGCTACTGGCGGTGGGACCCAGGGGCCTTTCTACTTTCGGGTTATACTCCCAGACTTATTTTATACTTTATTTGGAAACAGGTTCTCACTAAGTAGCTGAGGCTGGCTTAGAACCTGTGCAATCCTCCTGCCTCAGCCTCCCAAGCTCTGGGATTACAAGCGTGCACCACCACGCCCAGCTCAATCTGGGTTTTTCTGCCTGCCAACTGTGTGCCTTTGGGAAGGCTGGGAACCACTATGAGCCTACTTCCAGCTGACAATGGAAAGAGATTTTTCTTGCCTCACCGGCTCGTTGGAGGACCACGGGCAGCACTGTGATCAGAGCGCTCCGAGGACTGTAAAGCTCGAGTCCCACTTCTTGGCAACTCTGGCTGAAAGGACTGGTTCTCATAGACTTCGGTGCCCATCAGTCCCTCTGGGGGGGGGGTGCGTGAAAACGGCATCTCCGGGGACCTAGCCCCAGACTTCTGACCCAGCACTGCATTTTTCATAAGTTTTCCTTCTGTTTCCCAGGGTCACTCAGGCCCTTGCCCCTTCTGGTCTTAAACCTTTACTTCCCAATGGGTCAGACAGCAGTCAGGTAGAACCCCACATTAGTCTCTGGTTTGGGGACTCTAAGCTTGGACCAGTCCTTACATCCTCAAGCCTAGTTAAGCACAGTCACTTCCTGCCCTGGTCTGGGCCCCAGGAAGCCCCTTCCCACCTGCCCCTCTGTGCCCCGTTGCTCCAGCCCGGGTCCCTCTCTTCCAGGGACCACAATGATGTTCTTCAAGCATTCCCATTCTGTGTGTGTGTGTGTGTGTGTGTGTGTATGTATGTGTGTGGTATTGGGGATGGAACCCAGGGACATTCTACCTCCAAGTTACACCCCCAGCCCTATTTTTTTATTATTTATTTTGAAACAAGGTCTCAGTAAGTTGTGGGGGGGCTCACTAAGTACTGAGGCTGTCAGAAATGCTCCCAGTCAGAGTACTGGGATGACAAGCATGCACCACCACACCTGGCTTTAGCAATCCCATTTCTACCAGGGGATCCGTTCAAACTTATTCCCAACTCTCTAGCTTTCCAAACCTACCCACCATGAATACATTAGAGATTTCAATATATTGGTAGTAGCTGGGCGTGGTGGCGCATGCTCGTAATCCCAACATTTGGGAGGCTGAGATGGGATGATTGTCGTTCGCAGCCAGCCTCAGCTACTTAGTGAGGCCTTTTGAAAGTCAGTGAAACCCTGTTACAAAATAAAGATAAAAAATAGGGCTGGGGGTGTAGCTGGAAGGTAGAATGTCCCTGAGTTCCATCCCCAATACTGCAATAAATAAATAAATAAATAAGAAAGAAAGAAAGAAAGAAAGAAAGAAAGAAAGAAAGAAAACATTGGGAGTGAGCTGGGTCTCTGGGCAGATGGGTCCATCGGCTTAGGCTGCATTCTGGGTTAGAGGAAAGGAGTGGACCAGCAGGGAAACTGAGGCTTGTCCTGCCCCAGGCCTTGGCTGCCGGCACCTGGTGCCTCCTCTTGGCTTTTCCAATAGAGGCCTACTGCAAGTTATGCGTGGCTAGATTTAGCCTGCATCATTCCAGAAACTCACACCAGTCCTGAGAGACTGCTTAAGGGAGAATTTCCCAGCTGGGTTAGTACAGGCAGGTCCTTGTTAATTATGCCCCTCCACCATAAAACCCAGTGTAGAGACCTCCCCTAGCTAGTAAAATCTGCCTCTACAAGATTAATCTGGCCCCTCATTAGTGTGTTGGCAAATGAGCAGTGTTAAACCACCCGGCCATGAAGCCGGGGCACCTGCTCCAGGTCGGAGACTTGGAACTGGTACAAGGTCTCATTGCCACACTCGCTCAGCCGGGGAACCCTATGGTTGCTGGGCCCACCCCCCGCGACCCCCCAGGTCCCTCTGTTGGGCTGGTGCCATTTCTCTGAGCATCTGCTGTCCCTCTCAGTACTGGAAGGAGAGGTTGAACCCCCATGTGCACAGCAGAGCTGGGGCATCTGCTCTGTGCGTGGGTCTTGCCCCCTCTCCCTCCACTGTGGGCTGGGGGGAGCATCCTTCAGTGCCCACACAGGAGGTAAATCATGGCCTGTCACATAAGGATGATAACCAGCATCTATTAAACACTTGCTGTGTACCCAGGAAGCATTTTAGTGTCGTATCTTGTTTTATCTTCCTACTGCCTTAAGAGGTAGATATTATTTTATTGATCTCCTTTGGTCCTCGCAATAATCACATGGAGTCCCTATATCTGTCATAGATCTGAAGCAGAGGCATACAGGGGTCAAGTAACAAGCCTGAGGACATGCTGCTCACAAGTGACAGACTTTAAATGTGGTCCTAAGTTTTGGGCTCCAGGGCCTGTGCCCTCTGACCCAGTCACGCCCTGTGCCCTCTGACCCACTCCCAGTGGGAAGGCCTTTGGGAAGCCTGGGTGGGTGTTGAGCCTCCTCGGCTTCCCCAAGCCTGGAGATGACACACGGGTCTGGGCCATGTCTGCATAGAGTTGTGCCTCTGGGGGCCTGTTCTGGTGTGCTGGGGGAGCGGGGAAGCACGCCCTGGGCCCTCCTCCATCCTCAGAGTATCAGGTAGAATTTCCCACCACCTGGGGCCCTGAGCATTGCTGACTATTCCTGGCCTCTGCCTGGGCTCCACACCTTTAACCTTTCAGGCATCCGAGAGCCCGTGCAAATGGTGCGGTGTCCTTAAGCTAAGCAGCGGGCTTCTACAGCCTGGCCTCGGCCATCTGGCCCAGGCCGGTGAGCCTTCCGCGGGCAACACTGAATAACGGCAACCTACATGGACATTAATTCCTGCCGTCTCATCTGGGGTGCTCTTCAGCCCGCACAGGAGGGCGCTCCAGCTCGAAGGCTGTTGCACACCACCTGCCGGGGCGGGCTGAGGGAAAGGCGGGTGTTGGCTGAACCGAGATCTTCCCTATGGCTTCCACCTGCCCATCCAGGTTTAGAGCAAGATGACAAGATGCTCCTCCCGTCAGGAGGTCTGGGGGCCTGTCCTCAAGCGGAACAGGGTGGGGGGAGCCGCTTAGGCTGCCTGATACTCAGATTCATTTTCCATAAAGTGAGGATAACAGTGCTGCTTACTGTATAAGATTGTCTGAGAATGGAAAACGGTTAAAGCATTTAGCACAGGGCACTCCATAACTATCAGTAGTTATTAATAGCGGCTGGTGACCTGGGCTTGTGCCTCTCTGAGCTTTAGTTTCTTCATCTATAAAATGGGGCTATTTAAGCCGGGCGTGCTGGCGCACGCTTGTAATCCCCACACTTGGGAGGCGGAGACAGGAGGATCGTGCAGTTTTGAGGCCAGCCACGCTGGCTTAAGAGACCCTGTTTCCGAATAAAAAAAAAGTATAAAAATAGGTACTGGGAGTGTAGCCCGGAGGTAGAAGGGTTTCCAAGAACCCCAATACCACACACCAAAAAAAAAAAAAAAGGACTATTTATAGAGTTGCTACAAAGATCAGTTTTCATATAGACATATGTATATGTGTACTTTTACAGGTGAGTTTTGCTGTATTTCCCAGGCTGGCCTCCAATTCCTTGAACTCAAGTGATCCTCCTGCCTCAGCCTCCCAAGTATCTGGGACAATAGGAGTATGCTGCTGTGCCTAAGTAACATGAAATATTTTAAAATTTGCTGGCTCTGCCTTCCAGAACCCCATAGTATAAACCCAAACCTTTCTGTATTCATTCTCTGATGAATGAACAAAGGAGCTAGAATTTCAAGAAATTAGCTGGGCTTCGGGTCAGTTGAGCATGTGCCTTGGGTTCCTCTTGGGGTCAGGAGCCGAGTGCTGAGGGTGTCCGGCACGGCGGCGGATAGTTGGAAGTGGGGGGCCTGAGCCTGGGAGCCTGGCCTCAGGGCTGTGGACCGGGCATGCCTGGGGAGGGAGGCTGCGTCTTGGCCATCAGCTGTGTCTTCCGATGCTGACCATTGCTTCCATCTCTGTCTGGTTCCCAGCTATGCTGTGACTGTGCAGGAGTCATATGCGCACCCCTTCGATCAGATCTACTATACACGATGCACCGATATCCTCAACTGGTTCAAGTGTACCCGGCACCGGTGAGTGCCCCGCTCAGACGTCGGGGAGGGAAGGGCCAGGTGCTCAGAGTGCATTCATTCATTCATTCATTCATTCATTCTTTCCTTTTTTTCTACCTACTTACTTCTTCCTTTCTCTCTCTCTCTCTCTCTCTCTCTCTCTCTCTCTCTCTCTCTGTACTGGGATTGAACCCAAGAGCATTCTATGCCCCCAGCCTTTTCTAGTTTTTATTTTATTTTATTTTATTGGTGGTACTGGGGGTGGAATTGAGAGGCTTTCTACCTCCAGGCTATACTCCCAGACCTGTTTTATACTTTATTTGGAAACAGGGTCTCACTAAGTAGCTGAGGCTGCCTTTGAACCTGTGCGATCCTGTCTCAGCCTCCCAAGCACTGGGATTACAAGCGTGCACCACCACGCCCGGCTTTCTATTTTTTTATTTTGAAACAGGGTCTTGCTAAGTTGCTGAGGCTGGTCTTGAACCTGCAGCCCTCCTGTCTCAGCCTCCCAAGTATGACAGGCATGTGCCTCTGGGCCCAGCTGACCACTCATCCTTGAATCCTTGTGTCAGGGTATGCTTCTGGAGGAAATCCAACCTGGGACAGATGCCCTCAGAGCAGGCCCAGCTGCATGCCAGGGCATCCGTCCTGGAGACCAGAGTCTAGGCCAGAACTCAGCAACATCCTGGTCTCTGGACCAGGCCCCTCTTCACAGTGCTCAGTGTGAACAACATGGTAATCCTACAGCCCTCCCTCAGAGCATGGCATGCTTTCGTGTCACTGAGGAGGAGAGGGGAGGAAGGGAGAACGTGCTTTGGAGTATGACCCGAGCAAGTCACTTATTTGAGGATGGCTGGCATATTCATCTAACACACAGTGATCCTTGTTCGGCCTGTCCTTGGGGGTCCAGTGAGGTCAGGAATGTGAACATGCTTTGCAAAATGCAAGGTAAAACGGAGAACAGCGCGACGTTATTAGACACATGTGAGGTGGCATTACTGTGTAAGAAGTAAGAAAGCAGCAGTGGAAGGGTAGCTAGGGAGGGAGGGAGAGGCCACGCACCGGCCTTTTCCCCAGTTGCTGATGTCTGCTCAGTTCAGGCATCTCCTTTGCTTCCCCTGGTCAGTTCAGTCCCCTCTGGGGTTCATGTGGGACTATGGCGGGCAGCAACGTGGGCTGGGAAACTTGCTTTATGCTGAGAGGCCAAAGTCCTGATTTTCCTTTGTTTGGCTACAAACTCACTTTGAGGCATTGAGCGTAGTTGGAATATGTGCTTTAAAATCCCTGCCCTGACCCAGATGTTGGCATCTGGGTCATCTCAGGGTTGGTCTTCCTGGATGTCTTTTTCTCTTGTTTAGATGTTTTTTCATTTCTTTACCTGTCTAGTCATTTTGGACTGTATTCTGGACATTGCCTGTGATATATTGAAGAGACTGGCTTCTGTTTGGTTCCTTCAGGAGTATTGTGTGTGTGTGTGTGTGTGTTTTTTTAACTGTTTCTTTGTTTTAGTGGCCAGTTAACTTGGCCAAACTCAAATTCCATATCCGAAAGTTCAGTATTTTTAGTTTTAGCTGGATTGCCTGGAATCTGCTGTCCACACATATAATTCGAAGACCTGAAGTTTGAGCAGTTGGTCTTACAAAAAAATAAAAATAAAAAAATGGAGTCTCTTCTTCTTACCTCTCACCTCTCTGAGATTTCTCTTTTCACTTGATAACTGGGAAACTAAGAAGTGCACCCTGGGACTTGCCCCATGGTTCTTTAAACCAGTAAGGTTTGCATGCTTTTAATCTCAATTCCAGTCACTAAAAGTATTGTTGAGCTAACTTGCGTGGGGCCGCTCCCTTCTTCCAAATGTCCATGCCTCCCCCAGCTCTGTTCACTTGTATTCTCTCTCTGGTGTCTTCAGGGAGTTGCTTTTTCTATTTCCCCCCAGCTTTCATGGTTGTTATTTGCAAAAAGGTAGATTGATTAGGAGCTACTCAGCCACGACCACGCGTCCTTCCTCCACTCTATCTGTGAAATGTGGAGGTGGCACCCAGTGTTCCCTCTGACCTCCCCCAGCTTGGCCACAGTTGGCTGCTTGTGGCTCTGGTCAAAGGCAGAGGCAGAAACAGGAGCCCCGCTCCTCCTCTGGGCTCCAGCATCCCTGCGTCAGAGCCGAGTTTGCTCCGAGGTGTGACTCCCCTGGGTACTCGGAGGCTATGCTGCCATCCATCACCACCGGGGCCGGGTGAGTGAGCAGCTGCTTATTAAAATAGGCTGTATTCCCGGAACATGAATTATTTTGCTGAATTATTGAGTCGCCTTGCGGCTCTCCTGATGACCTGGACTGTGCATGCTGACAGCGGCACCATCAGTCTGCTCGGGCGCGGAATTCTTGTTTTGACGCAGCATCCTCCTCCGGAGAGCAGCCCGGCCCCTGGCCCCTGCCTCTCCTCTTCCCACGCTGGGCGCAAGCAAGGATGGGTGAGCCTGAAGCCATGATCTCTCTCCCTCCCGAGAGGTGCTAATGATGCTGAGCCCACCGCCCCATCCGGAGGGCCTGGGAGTAATCCTCTGCTGGGGAGAGTGGACATTTAAATGACCTGAGTCAACTCTGAGTCATTTTCTTTTCTTTTTTGTTTTTGTGATTGTGGGGATCGAGTCATTCTTTATCAGAGAGGTTCACACAAGCCCTGAAACTGCCTGCCGGGAGCTGCCTTCCTGCGCGGAGGAAGTAGCTTCCCCGGGAGGCCAGCTTACCTCCAGCTTTATGGGCTTTTGACAAAGTAGAATGACCTTAGCTTACGACATTCCCAAATATCACAGATTTCCCTGGAGGCTGGCATTGTCATCTGTCATGAAGTGAGGGCCATAAGGACTAGGAGCTTGTCTCACTCCCTCTCCACCCTCCCAGCGCTCCCTGAGAAGCAGGCTGTAGGAGGGGGCCACAGGGCAGGGCCCTCGAGTGTCAAGTATCAGGGGAGGGGAAAGAGCTTGGCCTTCAAGGCTGGGGACTTGGCCTTGGTCCTGCCTGTCATCTATGACCTTGGGCTCTGATGGCAGCTTCAGATCTCCTCCACTTTGATTCTACTTGTGACAGTGGGACTTCACCTATCGATACTCCATGTCCTCTTCCGCTAAGGACTTGGTCCTCACACCATCCAGCCCTCCCCTGCCTTACCCCTTCACTAGGGCCATCTGGAAGCCAGAGAGCCACCCTGTGAGGGCCGGCACAGAGCGGCCAGCGGGGCCTGGTGGCTTTGAAATTAGAGCTCTCTGGTGCTTTGGATCCTGGCCCTGGTACTTCTCAGCTGTGTAACCTCAAGCACGTCATCGACTGCTCTGAATCTCAGCGTTCCCCTCCATAAAACAAAGGGTTGGAAGTAGGGGATAAATAAAATTAAAATTCTAACAATGAAAAGAGACCCCAGATATTGGGGACACATGCCTGTGATCCCAGTAACTCGAGAGGCAAAGGAGGAGGATTGCAAGTTCAAGGCCAGCTTGTGTAACTTAGCAAAACCCTGTCTCAAAATAAAAGGGTCTGGGGATGTCGTTCAGTGGTAGAGAGCCCCTGGTTTCAACTGCCAAAAATGACAATGAAAAGAAATAAATTAAGTGGGTCATGTAATGATACCTGCCTCAGGAAGTCTTCGGGAGAGTGTCACCTATAAATGCTTAACACCGGGGCTGTATAAGGACTGGCACCCAGGCCTTCGGCTCCCGGTCCAGGGAGTCTGCGCCCTGCGGGCCGGCTTCTTCCTGTGCAGTTCGAAGGTCGGCATGGGGATTCTCAGGGAGCACACAGAGGCTTCTCTCCAGAAGTGTGGGATGATGGAGATTAACCTGGGACTCACAGGGTCACTTACTGCTTCTGGAGTCCTCCAAGTGGGTGGCCCATACCCGGGGCTGGGAGCAGCCTGGCTCATTGAGAATTGGGGGTGGTAGACATCTGACCTCTGGGGACCTGACTCCTATCCAAGTCCCCCAAGGGCTCCTCCGGCCCAGAACTAGAAGTGTCAAAAAACCAAGGAGCGGCCCACGGTTGGCCTCGACAGTGTCACCCTTAGCAGTGTCTTCCACGGCCCTTCTGTTTAGAAGAGATGGGGAAAGTCAGCAGGCCTGGCGAGCGCCTGTTGGTGATACATTCGGCATCACTGTGGTGCGGATCCCGTCATCGATTTTCTTTTATTGTGTTCCTTCATATCCGAAGCCGCCATGCATTTTAAAGTAATTATTGAATGGCATCCTCGATATAGCTCAACACAAATATCATTCTAAATGGGAGCGATTGATTTTCAATGCTTTCAAGTGGCTTTCTCCCTTCTGCTTTAGGATCAGTTATAAGACGGCATATCGGCGTGGGCTCCGGACCATGTACCGCCGGCGGTCCCAGTGCTGCCCTGGCTACTACGAGAACGGAGACTTCTGCATCCGTACGTAGGGGTTGCTTGGGACTGCCCTCGGGGGACAGAGGGGAAGGGAGATGGGGCTGTGGTCCAGGGCCCCTGGCCGTGGTCCTCAGCTGGCCCCAGGGCTCCAGAAGTCTCTTCCTGTTGCCTGTGCTCAGAGAGGAAATGGGTTTAGTACAAATGTGTTCACAAGGGTTTGGCCATCAGATCAACCTCCTTCCGGGAGCAGGACAGTTCTACACCCCAATGGGGTCAGGGAGGGTGGGCCCTCTGAGGAGGAAGGGAAGGAAATGTCAACGTCATCAGAGACGCCCAAGCAGGCCTCATTGGATGGAGGGAAGGAGAGGATAGAGAAGGGAGGAAGGAGGGAAGGAAGGAAAGAAGGAGAGGGGAAGGAAGGGAGGGAAAAGGAAGGAAGACAGGCAGGCTGGCCGCCTGGCTGGATGTTGAAACCACCATCTCCTAAGCAGAGGGTGGCAAGGGTAAGCAGACCAGGAGGGTGTGTTCCAGGAGGACAGTGGTTTCCAGAAAGGACTAGAAGATACCAGAGGAGAGATGGGTGCATCAAAGACAGGACCTCTTTCCCTGTTTGTCAACAACAGCTCAGAGAACAGTCACCTCAGCATCCCCCAGAAACACTGGAGCTGAGTTGCTGGCAGCCATGGGCCCTTGGCTGGGGGCAGGGTGATGTGGTGGGACCACCCAGGAGCGGGGCTGGTCCCCATCCCCGGCTGCGTGGCTCTGGGCAAGACACTTTACCTCCTTGGAAAACGACTATGGGGCCCTGGCAGAGTCTGAGGGACTTTTCCCTACTCATGTCTGACTAGCAGAATGAAGGCCAGGGCGGAGGGGACCTCTCAGTGGCATTTGAATGTTCCCTCGACTGCGAAGAGTGTCCGGGAAGCTGGGAGGCCCCACTTAATGATGACTGGGAGGCCCCACCCCAAAGCAGCTGCCTCTGTGGTTGGAAAGCCACACGCCCCGTTGGTATTCTTGCCCCTTAGGTGGGCACGGGGCTGTCACCAGTGAGGATTTGGGCAGGGTGGGTGTGCTTGTGTTGGGAATGAAATGACTGCCTCCCCCTCCTGTTGTTACCTCACCCCTAAGGCCCGAGAAACTCAATTCAAATAGCATTACGGGAATGAATGAAAAAGGCTCCCGCGAGTGGGTTCAATAGTGATGGGTCTGCAGGAAAAATGCAAAGAAACTCACTCAACGTAAACCCTGAAGGCATATTCTTGGGAGCAGGGCCGAGGACCGAGTGAGGGCCAGGCCTCAGCCGGTGCCTCACCTGGATTGGGTGCCTCTGGGGACCCGGCTTGGAAGCGAGGTCAGCACTTCTCTCTGCAGCTGTTCCGTTCTCAGGGAGCAGAGTGGGTCAGGCAGGTCGCGAGCTCATAAAGCCTGAGCAGGGCGGAGGCGTGCGGCCCCGCCAGCGGCGGGCACAGGGACAGACTCAGGAAATTGCAAAGGAGCTCGGGCGTCAGCATAGGGTTCCAGGATGGTTGAGCACATGCCCTTTCTAATTCCCCGAGTGGATGCTGGTAAGGCTCTTAAGAATGAAGATGGGGCAAAACTGCCAACTGTCCTGATTGCGTGAGCTCCGCCTTGCTGAGTGGGAAGGGCCGTCCAGAGCCTCCCCACCCGCTCCTTATGCAACCGCCAGGCCGATCCGCCCATCCATTGGGAGACGAGCTTGCAAAGCCGGTCCAGGACTAAAACCTTTCCTAGGATTGGAGGCGTATATTGTGGCGCCCTGTGCATGCTGGCAGTGAGCGCACTGGGCCCACGGGCCTGGGTTGGAATCCAGTCTCAGCTTCTCTCTCTTTGTCTTCATCACGGTCCGGGGACACACCACGTGCCAGGCACCGTGCTGCCCTCTCTTTCTATGTTGCTTCTCCTCCCCCTCCTCACAACCGCCCTGTGTTCTAGGTACCCTGAGTTCATTTTACAGACGGGGAAACTATGTCACTTGCCCGAGACACAACTAGAAAGTGGCAGCACATGGATCTGTGCCCAGGCCGCCTGGCTCCAGAGTCTCTCTGCTTCTTGCTTCGTGAACCCAGGCGGGACTTGTCTGCACTCCTGCGGAATGTGGACAGTAACACCTGACCACTGGGCACGGAGCCAGGGCTTGAGTAATATCAGTTCCCTCCCCCATGACATTGGTTCTTAATTTTTTTTTTCAGTCATGGCTTTTACTTTAATTGTTCAGAGAGATCTATGAATCCTTTCCCAGAGAAAACACACATATGTCTACAAACTGCACACACATGCGTGGGTACACGCAGGGTCCTTTGCACATGATTTCAGTGTCTCACGGATCTCTCGAAAGCTTTCCAGGCAGCTGGGTGCAGTGGCACACGTCTGTAATCCCAGTATTTGGGAGGCTGAGACAGGAAGATCGCAGGGTTGAGGACAGCCTCAGCAACTTATTGAGATCCTAGAAATGAAATGAGACCTCCTTATTTCAACATAAAAAATAAAATGGGCACCTGGGTTTAATACCTAGTGTCACCAAAAAGAAGGAGAAGGAGAAGGAGAAGAAGGAGGAGGAGGAGGAGGAGGAGGAGGAGGAGGAGGAGGAGGAGGAGGAGGAGGAGGGAAAAAGTCTTCCATAATTTCTGCCATGTGCTCATGTTTATCTATCCGGCCTCTATTTGTTGTTTCCTACTGTGCAAGGTGCAGGGACATAGACCCAGGTGACAAGGCTGCCGCCCTCAGGGAGCCTGCCACCCTTGGAAGGCGCTTTCAGTACACAAAGGGTACACTAGGGCATACCAGGAGGGGTTTCAATCCATTTGCTAAACACCTCCTACGACCCACCCACAGAGCCGTGCCGCTGGATATCAGAGGTGTTAGAAATAGCTCCTCTCCTGGTGGAAGCTATGTTCTAAATGGAAAGCCATGCATGTGTGGGTTTCCCAGAGTCAACTTTTTTTTTTCTTTTTTTTTTTTTTATGAGAACATAAGTTGCATTGTCTTGGGCTGGGACCTGCCTCGTGGCCTCATTTCAACTCAGTCAGCTCTATAAGACCCTATCTCCAAATAAGGCCTCATTCCAAGCTCCTGGGGGTTAAGACGTGTGAAATTGGAGGGGTGCAGTTTGGCCCATAATGGTGATGTCAGCCATCACCAGCACCCTCTTAACCCTGATTTTTTTGGGGGTGCTAGGGATTGAACCCAGGGGCATTTTACTTCTGAATTACACCCCTATTCCCTATTTTTTAATTATTTATTTGGGGTCTCACTAAGTTGTGGAATCTCACTAAGTAGCTGAGGCTGGCCACGAACCTGTGATCCTCCAGCCTCAGCCTTCCCAGTACTGGGATTACAAGCGTGCACCACCACGCTCAACTTAACCCTGACCACTTTTGCCTCCTTCGAACCATTTTCTCTGCTGTGGGACTGCCGTCCTCATCTGCAGTGAGGACCTCCATGCCAGGGCTGCCCACCCCCTCCAGCCCCAGCCCATACCCATTCCCCAACGGTATCTACAGATATAGCTTAGTCCTTTTGGTCACCAGGTATTCAAAATTTCCTGAATGCCACTAGATACATGTGTCTCTCTTTGTTTGAGATGGGGCTGTGTACATCTTTGTCTCTCTGTGGAGCTGATTTTGGGTCCGGGAAAAGCAGACTGTCACTTGGATGGTGGGGTTTGAGGCATTTTGGGAAGCTCTGCTCTTTGAAAATAGCTCAGTATCAGACTGGATGGGCTGGACTATGCTGCTGTAACAAGCACCCGAATCCCAGTGTCTTAAAACAGTGAGGTTTTACTTCTTGTTCATATCTCTTGTCTGTCATAGGTGAGACTTGTTGTTTGCTACTCTCACCCCAGGACTTCAGCTGGTGGAGCAGTAACTCTCTGGAATGTTGTGGGGTAAAGAGAGAACAGGGCTTTGGCTAGTCTTGAAGGCAAAGGCCCAGAAACATTTCGTGACTGTTGGGAAAGCTTATTATGATTCCCAGGATTCCTACGTGGATGCCCGTGCTCACAATTCACAGTTCATCCAAGCTGTTATCACACCCTTAATACCTTAATATGTGTTCTACCCCAGGGGTTCACAAACTCAGATCACCAATCAGAATCACCTGGAGGTCTGTTATCTGACCGACCGAGAATTTGCATTTCTAAGGAATTCCCTAGTGGTGCTGATGCTGAGGGGCTGGGGACCTCACTTTGAGAACCTCCTGTCCTGCAGGATGCTACAGGACAGCTTCTGAATGGATTGCAGAGCGGCCCAGCTGGTGCCCACAGGTACACGCTGGGCGCGCAGGCTTCTCCTGATGGGCCGCAGGGAGGAAGCTCAGCGAGGAGGGTCATCCTTCTGCCCATTCCTGTCCCCTCTTCTCCTCGGGCACATTTCTTCCCAGAGGAGCTGGCACCCCCAAACTTCTGGCGGCTTCTGGCTCTTCCAGTGATTGCTTGGAATGTCAGACACCCCCCCCCCCCAGTGTGGTTTCCACCCAAATCCAGAAGTGGAAGAATTCACCAGAAAGTCCACGTGTGTGGGGGGACGATGGCGGCCAGGCTGCGGCCAGGAGAAGGCTCTGCATCTCGGGGTACATAGTCAGGTTGGCCCCAGAGGAATGGGCTATGCCAACCATGGAGAGCCTGGGAGATGGGGTGCATGGAAGGAATCTGGGGGGTCATTATGATTTAAATTCAGTGAGCTCCTCACACCCCTGCTATAATTTAGGTACCTCTTTTTATTATTGCTATTGTTTTGTTTTGACACTATTACTTAAATTTAACTTACACTTGCTAATTTCGTTGCTTGTCTCTCTTTTCTTGGGGGGTCACTGGTAATTGAATTCAGGAGTACTCTACCTCTGAGTTATAAACTCAGCTCTTTTTTATTCTTTTATTTTGAATAGGGCCTTGCTAAGTTGCTGAGGGTCCAGCTGAGCTGCTGAGGCTGACCTTGAACCTGTGGTCCTCACGTCTCAGCCTTCCAAGCACTTGGGTTACTGGTGTCTTCCTTCTTCTAGAAGGATCTTCGGTAGTTCTTACGGTGTGGTCTCTGAGCGATCACCTCCCCTCAGCTTTCTCTGTCTGGAAATGTTGGTTCCACTCTCGAATGCCGCTTTACCCGTCTGTGACATTCCAGGTTTTCAATCTTTTCTTTCAACGGCGCGAGGATGAGTTTCTACTGAGTTCTGGACTTTGTCCTGCACGACTCTACAGCTTCTAAGCCATGTCTGGGCGTGAAGTTATTTTTACTTATATCGTTTGCTTCTCAGAGGGGCACATCTTCCTTAAGCTACAGCTGCATGTCTTCAGCAGTTCTGGAAAGTTCTCAACCATGTCCCTTCAAGACTCCCCTCCCTTCCCTCAGTCCTCTCCTGCGGGAACCCCGGGGTGCTCGACGCTTCGTCCCACCCTCACTCCCCTCAGTCCTCCCTGTCCCCCTGTTATGGCCCCTGCTAGGTCTTGAGCAAGCCCCTCAAATCCATTTTTCAGCTCCCGTAGCTCTGCTGATTGAGCTGTCTGCTGCGGTCTTCATCTCAGTGACTCTGCGCTCGATTTCTCAGAGTTCTTATTGGTTCTTTTTCAGATACGCATGTTCTTTTCCTATAGTGTTCTCTCCTTTCATTGTGAATTTTATTTCTTCCTTTATTGCTTTAATTATTTTAAACATATTTCTTTTATAGGCTCTTTCAGATGCTCTGTCTTGAGCTATTAGTTTCGTTTGCTCAAGCTCTTGGAAGATCAAGTCTCCCATTTGTGAGACCGGCTGCATCTGCAGTGTGGTCGATCGTTTTCTCCTAGAGGTTATAAGTTTTTTGTTGTTGTTGTTGTTTTTTGTTTTGTATTTTCATTCATTTTATTTATTTATTTATTGGTGGTACTGGGGTTCCTAGAAGCCCTTCTACCTCCGGGCTACACTCCCAGACCTATTTTATATTTTTATTTGGAAACAGGGTCTCTTAAGCCAGAGCGGCTGGCTTCGAACCTGCGCGATCCTCCTGTCTTTGCCTCCCAAGCGCGGGGATTACAAGCGTGCGCCACCACGCCCAGCTAAGTTTTTTGTTTTTACTATGAACTCTTTAGCCTGGTTCTTCTTCCCCCATCCCCTGGATTGCACAACGGTCCTGACATTAGTTTTCATTTCCTCGTGGACCACATTAATGGTCTCCACTGGCTCAGGACCACACTGACTTGCTCACTTGGTCTGGCCTTCTGTGCTGTGTGACATGGCTCGGGTTGTTGTTGGTTTTGTTTCTTGCATAATTGGTGTGAAGTTCACATAACATGAGGTTCATCATTTCAAAGCGGATGGTTGGGTGGCATGTAGTATTCCACAGTGTTGCGTAGACATCATCTCTATCTAGTTCCAGATCATTTTCTTGGTCCTAAAGGAGACCCTATATGGATTAAGGTTAAGCAGTCGCTTCCTCGCCCCATTTTTATTTTTGTTTCTCGTGGGTGACTTCCTCCACATCCAGACCCTCTTGTTTTGTCCCTAGGCTGGTAGTTTCCCCTGCAGGGAGCTGGCTGTCCCAAGGCCGAGTCCGCCTTCGCCTGGGTGTCAAGCCGCTGCCTCTCAGTGTGGGCTGGGGGCTGGGGAGGGGCCTGTGGCCAGGTCTGAAGGTCTCTGGGCCAACATGGCTCCGACATCTGACCTTATACTCTTCCTATAAACCCCTCTTTATCTCCAACATGGCATTTTTCCTATCTCTTCTTGCAGCTCAGCTGTATTGTTTGAAAACATTTTCCTCGTGTTCCGGTGGCACTTTTGTAGCTCGAGGGGCCACATCAGCCCCTTCCGTCCTGCGTCTGGTAGAGCGGCGGCCCCGTAACCAGGCCCGCTGACAGCTGACTCAGTGCCGCCGTGGACTGGCTGCTGACTTCTGGCCACAGTGACGGCTGTGATGTTGTAACATCTCGGCTTGAGCAGCAGGTTCACAAGCACAGTGTCACTCTCCTGTCACAGACTGGAGAAGCCAGCATTCCTATCGCTCTTTCACAGAAGACAAACCAAAGCTCAGAGAGGCTGTGACTTGTCTGCATGGATAAGTGGCCAGCTAGGGCTTCAGATGGGTACGACTTCAAATCTGATATTTCCCTCTCATGTGGTGGGTTTTTTTCTTGGCAAGAGGGACCTGAGGCCGAAGAAGGGAGATGCGGTCTCCTGAGAAGGCAGGTGAGGAGGTTTGTAGAAGGAAGGGACTGAATCACACCAGTCTGATTTCAGAATTTTGCTCGGGGGTTCCCGACAGGTGCTGGATGCAGGCCGACATGGAGTATGTGTGAGCTTTGCTGTAGGACCTGTCTGCACCCCAGGGACTCACTCCTGCTGTGGTCACCTGCGACAGTGCTGATCCCACTCCCCTGAGTCGCCAACAACCGGTGCTGAGCTTTGCTGCCTAGGGGCCAGAGGCATCCATTTGTCCATCTGTCCATCCGTTCGTTCATCCGCATTTCTCATTAGTTACCTCTGCCTTGTACACACTGAGGAATCCTGGGAGAGAGGGGTGAACAGCACATGGGCTGCAGGGAGATGCCATCACAGTACGATGGGCAGTTTGAAGGGCAGACGCCATGTCAGCAGGCTGGAAGCAGAGAATGATAGCTTCCTGCTGAGTGGTCCAAGTTGGTGCAGCCCCTGCAGTCTGGTCCTCAGTCTGGGGCTTAGAACACGGTTTTAGAGTGCTCAGCCAGTCTGAGTCCTGGTGATGATTAACATTGACCAAACTCATAACGCCCATGCTTAACCCCGAAGCCAGTTAACTTCTTTACAACAAGAAACATAAGTACTGAAGGTCTGTTCCTGCCCACTTGTTAGTGCTTGTCAGGGCCTAAGGGGTTGTTAGCGCAGTGAGTCCGTGGCCCGGGCACCTACAAGGCCCAGGGGTTCCTCTGGTTTCCTTACTGTTAGCACCTTACAGTCTTCCTGTCCCACTCCAGGCGCCACCTGTTAGGGAGCCATGTGACAGGTGGTTCCAGGCTCTTCCCCTTCCTGTCCCTCCTCTGGACCCTGAACCCTGGCTCTCTGCCACTCCGTCCCGCCTGTCTGTCTGTCCCACTCAGAAGTGAGCTCCCACGGTAGGATGCCATCTTCTGCATGCTTATCCCCAGGGCACTTAGTGCCACACAATTACTGAGTGGATGTAAAATAGACTCATGCCCCCAGTGCTGGGGGTGCTCTTTGGGAGGAGCAACTAACTCTGCCTGTGGGTGGAAGGAGAGGGGCGTGCACGGAGACCCTTCGAGGAGGTGAGTTCTGAGCTGAATGCGACAGATGAAGAGGAACTTAGCAGAAGGACACACGTTTTGAAGCTGGCTGGCCTAGGAGCGGACTCCACTCACCTCCTCCATGACTGTGCGACCCTCTCCTAGCCTCGGTTTCCTTGTCTGAAAATAGGGCTGCATTCAGTATTCACCCCTTTGAAACATGGTGGGGATTACAGGGTGAATACAGATGAAGCCTTTAGAAGAGGGCCTGGCACACACCAAGCTCGGTTAATGCCAGCCATTGTCCCGCCTTTATTCTGATGAGGGTGAGATGTGGGAGACAGCGAGACCGGGGCAGGCCACCACCCAGACCATCTCAGGAGGTAGTAAGGGGTGCAGGCAGCGAGTTGTACCAGGCTGTGGTGTCGGGGCAACCACTCTGAGGACGGCAGCAGGGGTAACCATTGAAGGGATGGATGAGAGAGAGGGTGGGCGAGCTGTGGACGGCCATGCTCAGGACCGTGGTCAAGGGATCTGGGGTGTGGCATCTGGGTTTTGGTGGCCCTCCCTCAGCCAGTGCTGACAGGGCCTGTCATGCTGATGCAACTGTGAAATGAATCAGTCTCCGCTTCGATGTTACCAGCTACAGCTGTCACTAAACCTCTGCTGTCCAACAGGCCCCTTCCCCAAGGAGCCTGGTTAGTGTCAGGAGCAGTCGGCTGGTCTGCCGATCCCTTTCCTGGTGTCCTGGGCCAGGTAAAGCCTGAGAGGAGCTAACCTGTCCCCAGTGCAAGAGCAGGACACCCCCCAGGCCTGGCTCGCCATCTTCTGAGTGCCCACCACACCTGCACCTGGATACTGCTGCTCCCGGGCCTCTGCTGCCTGCCTGACTCTGACAGGGCCAGGCCCCAGCGGGCTCCGCGGCCCCTCCTCCCACCTGCACTCTCCCCCTGGCCTCCTGACTCTTTGCCCAGGGAGTGCTGACATCCATGCCTCTGCCCAGCAGGCTTCTCCCACAGAAGGCTGAGTGACGCCACATGGATCCCTTGCTGGGGATGGAAGCCAGGGCCTAGCACATGCTAGACAAGTACTATACCACCATGCTAATCCACAGATGCAGGAGCACCCATTTATTTATTTAATTTATTTATTTGTAGTGCCAGGGATGGAACCCAGGGGCATTCTACCTCAGAGCTATACCCCCAGCCCTATTTTTTAGTCTCTATTTTTGAAACAGGCTCTCACTAAGTTGCAGAGAGCCTCACTAAATAGCTGAGGTTGGCCTTGAACCCAGATCCTCCTGTCTCAGCCTCCCAAGTACTGAGATTACAAGTGTGTGCCACTGCGCCTGGCTAGGAGCACCCCTTTAAAACACGCCATTGTTGCCGGGCGTGGTGGCTCACACTTGTAATCCCCACGCTTGGGAGGCGGAGACAGGAGGATCGCGCAGGTTCGAAGCCAGCCGTGCGCGCTGGCTTAGGAGACCCTGTTTCCAAAGAAAAATGTAAAAATAGGTCTGGGAGTGTAGCCCGGAGGTAGAAGGGCTTCCAGGAACTCCAGTACCACCAAAAAAAAAAAAAAAACAAAAAAAAAACCACGCCATTGTAGAGTGTGCAGTGGCCCACAGAGTGCCAGCGCGTGGTGGTGGCTCAGAACATGCTGCGCGGCCAGGCACCACCCAGCCATTCCAGCCCAGCTTGGCCTGCCCCCACTGCCCTCCTCCCTGCAGCAGCCGCCTGCTCTGTCTCCAGGGCCCTTCGTGCTGAGGCTCCTTCTCATTCTGTGTCTTGCCTCCCCTGGGGTCTCATGGTCTGACTGCGGGTCCCTCCTCTTTCCTGAGTCCTCTCTCATTTTCTGGGGCTTTGCACGGGCTGCCTCCACTTCCCAGGGCTCCGTCCCATCCCCCGGGGCCTGCAGGTGGCCACGAGAACTCAACACAAAGCCAGACTGGTGTCCCTGCCAGGACCCCTCCCTCTCCTCTTTCCTCCCCCTCAGCTCCTGTACCCCATCTTCCCACTGTAAGTGTACTCGTGGTCTCCCTGGCTGGACAGGGAGCCCCCACCCGTGTCTCTGGCGCCCAGCATTGGGGCTGTGCTTTGGGCGGGCTTGTTGCCTAGATGGCGGGGTGCGGCTGGCTGCTCTCCAGGGTCCTCAAGGGACACTCACCGAGTAGTCTCAGGATCCGAGACCCTGAATGAAGGGTGGCTGCCTCCGATAAGACCCTTGTCCTGATCTCCCCACTCCCCCAGAATCCCTCAGGCTCCCAGCACCTTCCAGACTCCTGGTGCCTGTGTGCCGCTTGTGTGGGAAGAGCCGAGGATGCTGTCTCTGCAGGGCTCAAGCCCACCATCCAGGACCCAGGGGGCCCCCTCGGGGATGCAGCAGAGCATCCCGGCCTGGCCTGGGGAGGCAGGGAGAGAGGACGGAGATGGGGCCCAATTCCTGTGCCGTGCCTCCTGGCTCCTAGCCTTTGTAGCAGAGACGGTTCAGAAGAGCGGCCATTAAGAGGCTTTGCAGTCGATGGGCACACCAGTCCCCAGTCTTCTCTAATGCTCGCTCCTTGATTAAGGGATGCTGAGTGGCATTGGCGACAGCTCAGAGCCCCCTCTGTCTGCCAACAGCCACTTCTAAGTCTTTGAAGACCTGTCTCTGAAAAGCCTTGATCAGCTTGTGTGTGGGGGGACCTGGGTGCCCTCACACACCTGGCCCAGCACTGGCCAGGACCCATGGAGGACGGTCCCCTGTGGTAGACACAGAGCCGCTGTCCCTATACCACACCCAGGGGTAAGGGTAAAAGGAATTATCCAGGGTCCTGGAGGCCCCTTGTGGTAGGATTAACCCTGTAGTTGCTGGATATGTAAAAGCGAGGCTGGGAGAGGGCCTAGGTGGCAGACATTGCCAAGAACAGTAGAATTTTAATATTTTACCATTTAGTACCTTTCTCCCTCATCTGAGTCTTAGCCTGAATTTGTCCCTGGAAACGTGTTATGTCTGGACCTGTAAGGGAGGAGCAGCCTGGCGCCAGCACCTGGCTGGAGTATGCGTGCGTATGTGTCAGGTTGTGACCCTGCCAGTGCAGAGGCTGAGCCCAGCTCTGCAGAGGCACGTCCATGTGGGCAGGTCACACCAGATGGCGTAAAGGTTAGGCGCACACACCCTAGAACCACGCTGCCCCTGCCTGTGGGACTTGGGGCAGATTACTCCTCTGTGCCTCCATCTTCTCAACTGTAAAGTGGGGTAGCCACGGTACCATTCTCAAGGTGGTGTTGTGAGGATGAATTAAGAGGATACTGGGGAAGAGCTCAGAATAGTGCCGGGCATGAGGTAAGGGCCAGCAAGGGCTGGCTTTCTGTGTCACCTGTGCCCACATGTCCATGGGTATCGGGGTCCGCAGTGCGCGGAGCTCCCCTCTTACAGAGGTGTTCATGTCCCTATTCGCCGTGTGCTGCTGCTGGATATGTGTCTGGCATGTCTGCCCATCCCCCGTAACCCACCTGCGGAGGGCGGTGCCCGCAGGCTTGCGCACTCAGGGAGCATGCTCAGGACTCCCCCAGGTCCTTCTGAGAGTCACCTTCCCCATCATGGTTTCCACCTTCCTCTCTCCTTCCCCCCTCCAAGCAGCCCGTGGTGCTGAATTGTCACCAAGGGAGCCAGAATAGCTCCTTTGCTCCTGCTGGGGAGGGAAGGGGAGCCAGGCGACAGCCGCTCTCCCACCCCAGGATGGAGGCAGGCCTGGAGCCAAGGGCGAAGCCAGGAGGGACAAAGAGCTACCCGGTGCTCATCTTCACACTGTGCCCTACTGGAGAGAAAGGGGGACACCCAAACGTGGGAGCAGTGTGGCCCACCTTAAAGGTAGCCTCTGTTCCTTTGGTGTGGCCAGGTGCAGGGACCAGGCCGTGGCCTCTGTTTATCTATGAGGTTCTGTCCACCAAATAAACTGTGAGGGCCTGATACTAAATCAGCAGCAAGCTAGCCTGATTTACAGGGCTCTGTTTGTTTGCTCAGCTAAGCTTTTGGCAAGGTAAATGCATAAGCTGCAGAAAATCTCTTGGAAACAGCCACGGGGCTCAAACGCCCTTCAGTCCTCCATAAAGGATTCTCCAAATTATATGGACTAGATTAGTATCTCTATTACATAAAACCATTTCAATGCCTGCTCGGGGCTTTGAGAATAAAGTCTCAGATGGACCTTTTGTCGCTCTGCCCCACCGGCACATGGTAATTGAAGACTTCCCTTTAAAAGTGTGTCAGGTGGAAAGAGCTCCTAATTTACTAAGTGGAGGGCCTTTGTCAGGGAGCCCAGGCTTTGTTCTGCCGTCCCCTTTAATCTTGTTCCTGCACAATGGACTTACAGAAAGCAGGACCCGAGGATTGATGGCGGAGAGGGAGCAAAGGCAGGGCCTAGTGCAAAGGTGTCCAGGAGGGCCGTCCCTCTCCCGGCCTCTCTCTCTCCCATTGCTTCTTGCGTTCCCCTTTCCTGCCTGGGCTCCTTCCTCTAGCTGGACTCTGGAACAGTGGGGCAGGTGCAGGCCCTGGGGCCAACTCCGTGGCTTTGTAGGAGCACCCCGCCTTTCCTGTTTCTAATCAGCACCGCTTTCCTTTCTAAATTGTGTCTGTGCATGGAAACCCCAGAGGCAAGAGCCAGGTTGGGGCAGTATTCTCTGCTGGTTGCCGGGGTTGAGTCTAGCTGAGGTCTTCAGCCCCCGAGTCAAATGCCATCTGGCGTCTGATGGGACAGTTTGGGTTGGAGGGGCGCCCAGGCAGCATTTGTTGTCTCTGAGCCCTCCTCAGCCTGGCTTTGGCTCCTGGGAAGAGCTCACTAAGCTCTGGGTGAGTGGACTTGTGGTTTGCTCCTAGCAGGGAGCCACCCCTTGGGGTTGGGGTTGAGGCCACCGTGGTACTCTCGGATGTAAGCGCTGACACGGAGTTCTCCTCGCTGGCTGGGCCTTCAGCTTGCTGTGTGAGTGGATGCGAGATTCCACCTCTCTGGGCCTTAGCTTCACGTCATCTGCAATAGTGAAAGACCCATCAGCTCTGAAGTTCTGCGACATAGGAGTTCAAACTGTGGTGACAGTGGGACGGAGGCTTTGTCCTGTTGTGGCCATTGGGCAAAGTTAGCCGGAGCCCCGTGGTAGGTGGAGTGGTTCCAAAGGAAATGTGCACCTGTGGGGTTCTCAACAAAAGGAGTGTGGAGGGGGAGCCTGAGGGGTGGAGCCACTGGGAGGAATCGGGAGACTGAGAGGCGTGGCGCTACTTGGTGGTGCCGCTGGGCTAGTTCCAAGGTGGTGGGTGTATGTGTCCTCAGGCTATCCTAACAAGCTTTCTTGTGGGTAAGAGGTTCGGGCCAGGGCCACTGCTTCCTGGACCAAGGCCCCCGAATGGGGTGTCGCAGGCCCTCCTGCGTCCTGCGGGACACTTGCAGACCAGGAGCCACATACTGCATGCAGGGCAGAGGGCCTTGTTCGGCCCATTGGCAGCTCCTCATCTGCGGGCCATTTGCTTTCTCAGGAAGCAGGAGCAGGAGAGGGCCTCTGTGTGTGTGAACTCCCCGTGCATTGACACATGTTGTTCTTCTTTGGCAGTGCTGGGGATCGAACCCAGGGCCTCATGCATGCTAGGCCAGCCCTCTCCCACAGAGCCACCCCCCAGCCCCCTTCCTAGTCATCCTGAATTTACCTTTGCAGGAACCAACTCTACCATCTGCCCATGGAAAATGAGGTGCAGAGGAGGTGAACGACCTGCCTGAGGCCCACGGCCTGGAAGGGGAAGCGGTGGAGCCAGGGTTCCAGTGCGCTGACATAGGTCGAAAGGAGCGGGCCCCCCCAGCTCTCCTGGTCCCTAGGGCTCAGGCTCTGGGTAGCAGAGCTGCCGGCTCTGGCTCAGCGGCTGTGGGTTGCAACCCTGCTTTGCCTTCTAACTAGCTGAGCACCCTGTCCCAGTTTCTCCCTCCTCATCTACAAAATAGGAGCAGCAGCCCATGCTACAAGACAGTACGATGGCCTTTGTCATCGCTGCTCTGTGACCCTGGATGGCAGTACAGTCCTCCTCCTCTTCCTCCTCCTCCTGTTTCCATACTTAAAACTTATACAGTACAAACTATAAGCTAGGCCTCATTTCTGTATTAACTCACTTAATCTTCCCAACAATCCTACAGAGTGGGTGCTATTTTTTTCCTTTTTTTTTTTTTTTCAGTACTGGGGATGGAACTCAGGAGCATTCTACCTCCGAGCTACACCTCCAGCCCTAATTTTTTTATTCTTAATTTGAAACAGGGTCTCACTGAGTTGTGGAGGGCCTCACTAAGTAGCTGAGGCAGTCCACGAACCGTGATCCTCTGGTCTCAGCCTCCCAAATGCTGGGATCACAAGCATGTGCTACCACACCCAGCCTGAGTGGGTACTATTAACATTCTCTCTTGTGTATGTATATGTGTGTGTATGCAACTGGGGATTGAACCCAGGGGCGTTTTACCTCTGGACTATCCTGATTTTATTTCTTTTTAAATCCAACCTGGTTTTATTTCTTATTTGGAAACAGGGTCTCACTGTGTTGCCAAGGCTGGCTTTGAACCTGTGATCCTCCTGTCTCAGCCTCCCAAGTACAGGGTTTTCAAGCGTGTGCCATCACGCCCAGCAACACTCTCATTTTATAGGTAATGAAATGGGAGTGCAGAAGGTCACATAGGAATGAAGCAATGGAACTCAAGCCCAGCATCTGGTATTATTCCCTTGTCTTTAGAGCTGGTGGCCTGCAAGCCTGCCGCTCCAAGGCCGTATCCAGAAGCTGCTGTGTCTGGGGTACCCCGAGGCGGGGGTGAACAGCATTTAGCGATGGGATTCCCTACCCCCAACCCACCACCGATCCTGCCCTGATTCCCTTCTCACTGGGATGAAGCCAGAAGAAGCCTGTCACTTAGCCCCTCTGTGCCTCAGTATCCTCATCTGTAATGGGAATGTTAACAACACCTTCCATGCAGGCTGGTGAGGATAAGTTCTTGGCACAGTGGCTGGCTTCATGAGTGTGATTTCCATACCCTTTCGTGAGGTTTGGCAGAATAATGCACAGGGAGCGTTGCTGCTGGGTGCGGGCAAAAGCAATCATAGTTGTCAGATCTGGGGAAGATCCTGAGTACATAAGCAAATCACCAGGGTGGGCACACAACTCCATCCCTGACCTCCTAAGGAAGCTCTTTGAAACCGCCAGAAAGAACAGCAAATAGGTATTATCAGGCTGACGGTCTATGCACAGAAATATGTGATGTTCACACGTGAACTGTCCATCTGTCTGGGATGAAATAAATCTCTGTCATAGGGTGATGAGGTAGCCTCTTAAGGTCACTCCAGTTCCAGAATTCTGGGGTGTCTGGGCGGAGAAGCCGGAAGCTGCCTCCAGGAAGCTCCGTTTGGCCTCTGAGACCTTGATGGTCCCCTAGAGATGGCAGAGGCAGCAAGCTTGCCCTCTAGCTCCCTGCACAGACCCGATGGAGCCCGAAGACACAGCTTCTAACGATGTGTGGACCAGCCACGCAGGGCGCAGTGTGGACACCTCTGCTGGAGGTCTTGAGCAAGAGACAGTTTTAGGATCTGTGAATTTGCTGGTGGAAAATGGTTTATTTCCCAGAGCAGGGCGCAGAGCAAGGGAGCCAGATGGCCCAGCGGTAGAACAGCTGTCTCTTGAGAAGGAGCAGTCCAGGAGCACCCACCATCTGGGTGAATCACGAGACTTGCGATTTTTACGCATATGTTGTAGCAACTCTGGACCCAGCAGCCCAGGGGGTTGGCGGTGGAGAGAGATGGAATGTCCCTGTGCTCTGTGCCCTGGCCCACACACAGCCGTCCATCCCAGGCGCCTTGACTTGGAGCCACCTCCAAAGCCTGTCTGCCCTGGCCAGAGCTTGTCTCTGAGGTTGCGTTGCCCTGCCTGCTCCCGGGGCACAACCATGGCCTTCGATGCCCTCTGACGCCCTGCCTGCTCCCTGGGCACCCCCATTGCCTCAGCCCAGCAGGCGGGCCTTCTCTTTCCTCTAGAAAATATACATGTAATTCCTCTAAGTACAGCCTCCTCTTGCCTTTTTGGCAGGGCTGGGGAAATCTAGTTGAAGAGTGCTTAGTGGTTTGGGGCTGTTATATTTTCTCTGCTCTATGATCCGTGTTAGGTTAAAAGGGCCAGAGCCGCTTTCCCTTCCCACCGAAGATAACTCAACCTGGACAGGCTCCCTCTGGGAGAATTAAAGGTGATGAGGGACTTCTGGTTGCCTTGAACCGTTAATATCTTCCCCGGAGCGGCCCTCTCCTTCCCCACCTCCCCAGATGGTAGGAGTGATGAATATATTCCAGCACGCTCTCCTTCCAAATGATAACTCTTTCCCTTTGGTCGTTGGTGGCCACACAGAGCAAGCTCCGCGTATCCAGGGAAGCAAGAGGAAAGCCCCGCGCGGGGCCGGGAAGCGCCAGGCCCTGAGGCGCGTGTTCTCTTCCGAGCCTACGCCAGTGCTTGGCAGTAGCATTTATGTCTTTATTTATTTATGTATTTATTTATTTATTTTATTTATTTATTTTTGGCGGTACTGGGGATGGAACCCAGGAACATTGTAGCTCCGAGCTACACCCCCCAGCCCTATTATTTTAGTCTTTTTATTTTTGAAACAGGGTCTCACTGACTTGAGAAGGGCCTTGCGATCCTCCAGTCTTTGCCTCCTGAATGCTGGGATTACAAGCGCACGCCGGCTATTTATTTATTTATTTATTTATTTACTTCTTGGTATAGAATTTAACCTGGAGGCATTCTACCTCTGAGTAACACCACCAGGCCTATTTTATTTATTTATTTGTTTATTTATTTATTTATTTATTTATTTATTTTCCAGTACTGGGGATTGAACCCAGGGCATTCTACCTTCGAGCTACACCCCCAGCCCTATTTTTCTTTTTTTCTTTTTTTTTTTTTTTATTATGAAACAGAATCTCACTGAGTTGCAGAGAGCTTCACTAAGTAGCTGAGGCAGACTTGTCTTTGCCTCCCAAGTACTAGAATTATAAGCATGCACCACCACACCCGGTCTATTTTTATTTTTATTTATTTATTCATTTACTATTTTTATTTTGAAACAGAGTTTTGCTAGGTTGACAAGAGAGTCTCGCTACTTGCCGAGGCTGTCCTCAAGCCTGCGATCCCCCTGTCTCACCCCTCCTAAGTGCTGGGATTCCGGGCGGGCGCCACCACGCCCGGCTAGCAGTGGCTTTTGTTACTCCCAGATCAAAGATGAAGAAGCAAAGCAGACAGGTCAAGTACCAGCCAGAAGTCTTTCTGCTGGGAGTTGAAAGAGAGCGGATTCAAACTCAGATCGGTCTGACCAGAGCCGGTCTCTTTCCTAGACACCGAGCCAGAGCTGTGCA
Organism: Muscardinus avellanarius; assembly: GCF_963383645.1. NCBI lineage: Eukaryota > Metazoa > Chordata > Mammalia > Rodentia > Gliridae > Muscardinus > Muscardinus avellanarius. Next base: position 131,665,741 of record NC_137788.1, on the reverse strand, counting down.
GAGGCCGGTCACGAGTGTGGTATTGGTGGAGGGTGTACTTTGTAGGAAAGAGACATCACACAAGTTGTTACGGCTCAGCTTTTCATCTCTCTCCCACTGACAAGCCAGGAGTCTACGTTAGATTCCTCTGGAGAGAGGTGGAACGGTGGCTCCCTGGCCTGCAGAAGGTTCCTGGTGAAACCTGTCTCTGCTCCCTGAAGTGAGGTGCTCCTCTGTGCCCCTGGGATGGACAGAGGGTGACCCTGGCCAAGGATCCTGGCTCCCTCCACCTTTAAAGCCTGACCTGAAGCCGGCCCTGGCCCCTATCCCCATCACCCCTTGCCTCCTGTTCCACCCCACCCCAGCTGAATCTCTGCAGTTCATGGCACAGTCGTCCAGGGGTGGCTCCTGGGGATGGCCCAAGTTCATTGTCAGGGAGGCCCGGCCTGTGATCTGGCAAGTCTCTCGCTCCCTGGCTGTGGGATGTGGCCTAAAGGCCACCGAATCCCCTGGCAGGAGAAGCTGCTGTCCCCAGATTCAGAGCAGACTCTGGGTGCCCTGCTCTTCATCAGCTGGGCTCTGTGTGGCACTGCGAGCCTGCTACCTTTTGGTCCCCTTGGGGAAATTGCCCCCAGGGCAGCGTCTGGGTCTGAATGTGTCTGTGTGAGTAGAGTTTGTTCACCAGGCCAGTGTCTAGCAGGAAAGGACTTTGAAGAATCTAGATAGCCCCGACCCCAAGGCTGGGCCCTGCTCATTCATCCCTGGCAGCTGTGAAGCCCACTGGGCCACAGAGGGGGGGGTTAGTGCCCCTCCCCAGACGGCCCTGGGCACTGGTGAGCTGAGCCAAGCCCACTGGGTCCTTGAGTGGTGGTTGCACCTGCCCAGCCCAGCCACCCTTTCCTACCTGACTCCCTCCTCTTCCTTTTCTATCACACACTACCCTGCTCCTAGGGCCTGCGGGAGATTTCTTATTATGCTTGTGTGGGGGAAGGAGAGGAATGCCTTCAGCAACCCCAGGGCAGCAGGGGTTGGAGGCCCCATTCTTAGGGTGGCCTCTCCTCTTCCCCTTCTTCCCTAGATCCAGCAAGGACCTCCTTCCAGCCGCGCCCTGCCTCCTGCACAGGGGCTCCTGTGTGCTGGGGTGGGGACCTGGGTGATGACTCTTGGGGAGGTGGCTGCCCAGCACTCAGGGTACTAGAGGGATTGTGTGTGCGACATTGTGCCAGTTACTGAGGGAAGGGAGGACACACCAAGGCGATAGTGGGCATCAGGGAGCCTAGAGTTATGGGTGCAGTGCTTCTTTCTTCCTTTCTTTCTTTCTTTCTTTCTTTCTTTCTTTCTTTCTTTCTTTCTTTCTTTCTTTCTTTCGTGGCACTGGGGATGGAACCCAGGGGCATTACATCTGAGCTATACCCTCAGCCCTATTTTCTATTCTTTATTTTGAAACAGGGTCTCACTGAGTTGCAGAGGGCCTCACTAAGTAGCTGAGGCTGGCTTTGCACCTGTGACCCTCCTGTCTCAGCCTCCCAAGTACTGGGATGACAAACGTGGCCACCATGCCCGGCTTGCAGTGCAGTTTTCTGATCCTTAGTAAAGTCATATTGGGAGAACAAGGGCCAAAAGTGCATGGAGCATCAGGGGCTCGGGGCCAAGTTGAGACCCTCTGGTCCAGAACCCAGGCCTGCTGGCCATGGGGCTGGGCTGGGAATCAGAAGACAAGGGGTAGAACCTCCCCATCCTCTGTGGCCAGATCAGGGGCCAGCAGCTCTCTGACCCTGGCACAGTCCTTGGGTGCCACTTTCTACCTGGGGCCTCTGGGCCACCATTCACGTGCTCGGTGGTGAGCAGGGCTGTCCGTACAGAGCTGTGCCTTGTGGAAGCCCTGCTGCTCTCAGCCCCAGAGATGATGCTATACCCTCATTCCTTTTTATTTTTATTTTTATTGAAATAAAATCTAGCTAGGTTACTGAGGCTTGCCTCAAACCTGTGATGCTACTATCTCATCCTCCCAAATACTGGGATTATAGGTGTGTGCCACCACTCCCAGCTAACAGTTGTCTAACAACTTTTTTTTTTTTTTTTGTACTGGGGATTGAACTCAGGGGTATCTACTTCTGAGATACACCCAAGCCCTACTCTTTTTATTCTTTATTTTGAAACAGGGTCTCACTAAGTTGCGGAGGACTTAAGTAGTTGAGGCTGGCGGAGAATCTGAGATCCTCCTGTCTCATCCCCCCAAATACAGGAATTACAAGTGTGCACCACCATTCCCAGCCTAACTATTGGTTTCGAAGTATTTCTTCTGTACTGGGCTCTGGGCTCGGTGCCAGAGAGACAGGAACTAATAAGACACACACGTTCCTTGACCCAGGGAGCTCACAGTCCAGTGAGGCATGATCTCCCTCCCCCTTTGAATATAGGAAGGGCTGTGGGTCTGGCCTTCAGGGCAGAAGATGACAGCTCTGCCTTGCTTTCCATACTTCTATGAATGAATGTGGAAGGCTGGACAAATCTCTTATCCTCCCCGGAAATCACCCTGAGAAAATAATTCTTGCCTCCTTATCTCTCAAGGTTACCATTTGGGATCCGGCCTGGACTGGATTTTCACTTTGTTAAACCAAATGCAAGGTGTTATTTACACCTAAGCCCGTGGGAGCACAGAGGCAGGAAGAGAAAGGTGTTTATTTTGGTGATGTTCATATGACAGTAATTACTGTACCTTGTCAGACAGGAGGGTCATCCAGTCAGCAAATGTACTCAGACGGCTAATCAGCATGATCGTTTGCTTTTTATTTGGGTAACACATATTGAGTGCTTACCATGCTCTGGCTCAGCACTAGCTAAGGCCAGGGTAGATATCAGGCATGATCAGAAGAGCTGGGGTGAGTGGGTGTGGGACTTGCAGGTCTGTAATCCCAGTACTTGGGAGGCTGAGACAGAAGGATCCCAGGTTTGAGGACAGCCTTAGCAATGTAGTGGGACTCTCAGCAACCTAGTGAGACCCTGTTTCAAAAAAAAAAAATAAAAAAATCTCAGAGGTCAAATGCCCCTGGGTTCAAGCCCCAAGACTCCCCAACCCCCGTCCAAACACACACAGAAAAGCGATGGGTTGTCTACCTACGTGGAGCTTACAGCCCAATGAGAGACAGGCCTTCAACAGTTGTCCCCAGATAAATTAAGAATGATGGTGGCCACCATGGCACATACCTGTAATCCCAATATTTGAGAGGCTGAGACAGAAGGATCACGGGTTCATGGTCAGTGCTATCTTAGTGAGACCCTGTTTCAAAATAAGGTAGAAAAAGAGCTAGAGGCATCGCTCGGGGGTCGAGCACCCTTGGGTTCAATTCCCAGTACCACACACACACAATTGAGAACGACGTTTTTGATGGGTTCCATGAAAGAAAGGAAAAGAGGGTGAGGGGTGAGGAGAGCCAAAGCCAGGGAGATGCCTTTCAGGTGGAGGACCGGGAGATTATGGAAGGTTGGGAACAGAGCCCTGAAGAGTTCACAGGGGCTCCTATGGAGGAGGACCTGGCAGGGGCACTGAGTCCTGAGGGTCCTGAGGAGGGGAGGGTTTTATCACTGAGAACCTAGAAGACGGCGTTGGGCAGAGGGCTGGAAGGAAGTGTCGGGAGGGGATGGAGGAGATGCATGGACCAGGGCGTACAGGGCTCTCGCCACTGTAGAACCCGAGCCGTAATATCCCCAGCCGGACAGGGCGAAGACCGGCCAGGCCCTGGAGCCAGCGGCGCGAGGCGCCATTGTTGCTGTCGGTGGCCATGTTGGCCAGAGCCTTCCGGGCACCTGTGCCTCCCTTGGTGCTCACCTTCACCCTTTGCGGGGCCGGGACTCACGCTATGGGGCAACACGCGCTGGCCTGTGACCCCCTTCCAGGGCAAGGCCTCAGGACAGTCTGAACCTCCTGTGCCTAGCGTGGTGCCCACCCACAGCAGGTTTGCTGGACTGGCTTCTGGTGGGACCACCGTAAACCTGGCGTGGGCCTCTGGGCTGCTCCCCTCCTCCTCAGAGCTGCTTGGGATTCACTTCTGTCTGTGTCTAACATGATCCTGACTCGGCGCTGCATGTAGGAGGGGAGCGGGAAGTTGGGGGACATGGGAGAGAAGGGTCTTTGCAACTACGCAAGAGAGATGGGTGAGGCTCAGACACCAAGCCCACCCTCGGTCGTCTCCCACCCTCCACCCTCCGCTCACTTCACCCACAGTGCCCGCCAGCTGCTGGTTCTCACACAGGAGGGGGACTCCAGCAGCAAGTGAGTCCCCCGAGGAACTAGCTGGTCTCCACGTGCCTAAGGAATTGAATCTTAGCTCCCACGCCCCCCGGCACTCGACTCTCTGCCCCTACTTGATCATTCCTGCCACTTACCTGCACCCGTGCTCTGCTCGGGGGCACCATTCTCACTCTCCAGGTGAGGAGAACATGGCCCAGGGGAGTGACGGTCGCCAGAGGTCGCGCAGCCAGGTCTCTGCCTCTGGATGAGGAGCCTTAGCTCTGGGCCTGGGAAAGTGTTGGAGGGGCTAGGGGCCGTGTTTACACACGTGCGTGTAGGGGCCACGGAAGCTCACGGGCTTGTGAGGATTCCGCTGACTTCATGGCAGCCCGAGGGGGCACTCTGGGCCTGCTCTCATGTATGTTGATTTAGTACAGTGTGTGTATGTGTGTGTACATATATGCATACATGTTGTTGTCCTAGAGATCGAACCCAGGGGCATTCCACCTCTGAGCTACACTCCCCATCCGTTTTTATTTTTTATTTTGAAACAAGGTCTTGCAAGGTGGCTAAGGTTCTTTTGGCGTTGCTGAAGCTGGCCTTGTCCCTGCCATCTTCCTGTCTCTGTACTGGGATTGCAGGCATGCGCCACGTGCCAGGCTCAGCACAATATTATGTTGAGTGTCTGCCATGGATTGCCCCTGGGGCAGGAGCAGAAGAATCAACATTCCTTTTGTGTTTAAAGGGCTGGACTACTTGCCACCTTTGCTTCCCCCCCCCCAGGGGAAAAAAATAAGTCCTGCTCTTTCAGGTTTTCTAGTTTCTAGAAGCACATGTTCTCAGGCACCAGGACCAGCCAGGCTGCGGGCACACAGCCTCCTAGGGTGTTGTGGCCCTCAGCAGCCATCAGCCACGTGGCCACTGCGCCATGCCAGGCTCTGGGCTGGGCTGGTGCCTGGAAGGTATAGCAGATGGGGCTGTGTCCTCCGGTGGCCATGGCTCAGGCCGCCACGTGAGCCCTACGCGAGGGGATGATTCATCCTGCGCTGCTCTGGGTGCAGGCTGAGAGAAGGCTGCGGGTACGAGAGGTGAGGGCCTTGGGCAAGTGCCTTCACCCTCGGGCCCTGCTGTCCCCATCTGTAAGTGGCGATAATAACAGACCTGCCCGGCCTCCGCGGGGGAGCTGGGAGAACAAATGAAATGTCAGGCACATGTGCTTCACAGCCTGGAAAGTACCACAGGAACAGTAGCTACTTAGCTCTGGAAGTACTCCAGAATCTGCTTTGTCTTTCTCCAGTTTCTTCCTCCCTCCTTTCTTCTGTGTCTCCTTCATTCCCTTTTTTTCTTCCCATGCTCCATCTTTTCCTTTCTTCTTTTTTTTTGCAAATACCTGTTGGATTTCTTCCCTCTCGTAAATATTGTGCTCCGCAATAGGTCGGTGCTGGGGAGAGAGCAGGGCAGGTGAAGAAGGCCTGCTTCCACCTGTTCAGGAGTTTGAGCTTAGTTAGGAACCAGATGTCACCAGCTGTGATGCAGCAGTGAGATGCTTCTCTGGCAGCTGGGCTTCTGGGCAGGGTGCGTCAGGGCGGGCTGGCCCTTGAGGCAATGGCGAGCTGGCGGACGGGCAGCAAGAGGTCAGGGGAGCCAGCATCCCGAGAGGGACTTGCCAAAGGTGCTTGCTGAGTTGGCCGCTCCCCCAGCTGGAAGGCAGCATCCTCTCAGGAGCTGATGCTGCACCACACTGAGGGTCCCAGTGGCTTCCTCCCCTGTATCCCTGGCTCCCATCACTACTCTGGGGGCCCCTGACACAAAATGGCAGGGCCAGGGGTGCATCCTGCAGCCTCTGGCCTCCCTCTCCTCCTCCTTCCTTTGCCCTAACCCCAGGAAGCCGAGCGAGTGGCTTAAGTGAGGAGCCACCATGCGAAGGAAGGGAGACAGCCCCGTGGCTACAGGGCCGGCTCTGGCCCAGGAGAGAGGCTTCAAGGAGGGCTGGGAATTAATGAATGAATGAAAAAGGAAGTGGAGAAGGGGATGAGGAGGCGGCAAATGAGAAGAGAGAGAAGAAGAAGAACACAAAAGGAAGAGGCAGGAGGAAGGCATACAGTGAGATGGTGTGGAGGGACTCTGGATAAGGGAGAACAGGGTCTCGCTTGAACAAATCAGTACACACATCGGTGTGACGCGGGTGTGGACGTCACCGTGGGAGTCCGTGCCGTCGTGTTTTGTAGGCCCCTGTGGTTTTGTGCCTGGGACTTCGTCACTGTGGCCCTTCCCTTTGGGCCCCCTCCGTGTGACACAGCCCAGGTCACTGCTGGGGAGGGGACTTCGCAGGCCCCAGCTCAGCCGCAGAACTGACCCTCACGCAGTGGCCATGGTTTTTGGCCACTGACCAGAATTAAAATTTCTCAAAATTTAGGGCAGAGCCGGCTTCATGGTCTAATCTGTTGTGCCTGTCCCAGATCCCAGAGGCTGCCGGGGTGGTCATCCACGCCTTCTCCAGATGGCCTTATCTTTTTTGTTTGTTTGTTTGTTTTAACTGGAGATTGAACCCAGGGAAGTTCTGTCTCTAAGCTACATCCCCAGTCCTTTTTATTTTTTTTTTATTTTAAAATATTTTTTTAATTTTTAATTTATTATTATTTATTTATCATTTAAAATAGGTTCTTGTTAAGTTGCTGAAAGTTTAGTTGTTAAGGAATGATCCTCAAACCTGGCATCTTTCCTATCTCAGCCTCCAAAGTACTGGGATTACAGAGCATGCCACCATGCCCAGCAAGGGACTTGTCTTTTATAGATTCAGTGGGATTTATTTGTCCACAGGTAACACATTCTCCTGGTTCAAAATTTACTGATTACAAAAGAGGGTTTGGAGCCAGGTGTGGTGGCACATGCTCGTAATCTCAGTACTTGGGAGGCTGAGACAGGAAGATCACAGGTTCAAGGCCAGCCTCAGCAGTTTAGTGAGGCCCTCAGCAATTTAGTGACACCCTGTTTCAAATTAAAAAAAAAAAAAAAAAGGTCTGGAGTATAGCCCAGAGGTAGAAGTAGAAGGCCCCTGGTAACACACACACACACACACACACACACACACACACACACACACACACACGGCTGGGGTGTAGCATGGAGGTAGAATGCCCCTGGGTTCAATCCTCAGTACCATAAACAAACAAAAGACTGCTGGATGAACACTCTCCCTCAGTCCCCCTTCCTGGAGGAGCTCTGGATTGCCTGGTTCTGTGCAACTTTCCAAAGATATTCTGTGCACGTATAAGGAGATACATTCGTGCATTTTTCTCTATACTTTTTATTTTTTCCACCAAAGGTAGCACAATCTGAACTCTGCTCTGCCCGCACTTTTCCCCACTTTTGCTTAGCCGTGTATGCTTTAGCGCACAGGAAGTGCCGTGGGATTCCTTGTTATGGCTGCATACTATCCCACAGGGAGGCTGTGCTGTCCTTTATTTACCCTTTCTTGGATAGAAATTACATCCAAGCTTTGACTGTTGTCACCAGGGCTGCGGTAACTAACCCAGCACCCTTGTCATGTCATCAAGTTCAAGTTCAAGAGATGGTGTTTATCTCCACAGACGCAGAGACTGTGAAGAGGTTGGGAGGGCTCAGAGTCCCAGCTGGTCCTCTGGCAGCTCCTGGGCAGGGCAGGACCGGGTGAGGGCAGGGGAGCCCAGGAGCCACAGGGTGGAACGTCTGCTCCCCACACCCCAGGTCACGATGGCCTGTTCCTAGCCCAGGTGACCCTGCTCTGACCTCTGCAGCTGGTTGGATTCTTCCTCTGCCAGAGGCCTTCCCTGCCCCCCAGCCCTGTGCCGCGCCACCCCTTTTTGTTGCTGTCCTCCCCTTCTAGAGAGGCCGCCCGAGGGCTGGTGGCACTGCGGCTCTGGGCCCTCAGCCCTGGGCTTGATCCTGACTCTAACACTTAGAAGCTGTGTGACAGGTGAGAGTGACTGATTTTTAAAAGTGATTTAAAAATAATGTCAAAGCAGTAAATATTCTAACATTACTGAAAGTGTGGGCTTGACCCAGGTCGGGGAATGGAAATCAATTCCGGAGCTCAGCAGAGGCAGCTCTGAGCAGTCCCAGGCTGAGACGTCAAGCCGCGGGGCTCTGGGGACACATCTGGCCCCGCCACCCCGCACGGTTCAGGCTGCGCGTGACCATCCGCAGGGGAATTAATCGCGGATCTGGCGCAGCAGAGGCCTTCCCACTCACAGGCCGTGGTGGTAAAGGGTCTTCTAGAGGGTCAGAAGTGTAAGTCCCTGGGAAAGGAGGAGATTCCCAAACATAGTTAGTGAGAAGCATATCCAGCCTATGTGTTCATCAGAGTGGTTCTGATGACGCCCTATGCATAAAACGCAGGCTCCGGGGACTGAGGGCGTTTAGGGTCCTCGGGCTGCGCTAAGGTATCGGAGGGAAGACAGGTGGAACCGGAGGAGCGGCTGGCGGTGTTGACAGTGCCCTTCACAGACACCTTGTCCCTCTACTGTGTGTGTGTGGTGTACTGGGATGGAACCCAGCAGCCCTCTACCTCCGGGCTACACCCCCAGATCTGTTTTATTTTTTATTTGGAAACAGGGTCTTGGTAAGTTGCTGAGTGCCTCACTAATTTGCTGAGGCTAGTTTTAAACCTGAGGTCCTTCTGTCTTCCAGCCTTCCAAGTACTGGGATTATAAGTGTGTGCCACCATGCCTGGCCATCCATCCAATTTCTGTCTTTTGGCTCTGGGGATTGAATCCAAAGCTATACCCCCAGCCTTTATTTGTTCGTTTGTGAAATTGGGGATTGAACCCAGGGGCATTCTACCTCTGAGCTACACCCCCAGCCCTATTTTTTATTCTTTATTTTGAAACAGGGTCTCACTAAGTTGCAGAGGGCCTCACTAAGTAGCTGAGTCTGGTCTTGAACCTGCTATCCTCCTGTCTCAGCCTCCCAAATATTGGGATTACAAGTGTGTGCCACCACGCTGGGCTCCCTATTTATTTTAAAACAATGTCTCCATAAGTTGCTGAGGGTCTCATTAAGATGCTGAGACTGGCCTCAAAACTTTGACCCTCCTGACTCAGTCTCCCAAGCACTAGGATTACAGGCGTGCACCACCATGCCCTGCCTGCCACTCACTTTGTATGAATTAAAGCCCTAAAGCAGTGGTGCTTAATAGCTCCTGATTTGGCTTGTCGTGGGAATGAGATTTAACAGCAGGGGACCGGGGGCTGCGCGCTCCGGGGACACAGCGGTGGCAGCGCTCATCAACCTGGGGTGACTGGACAAGTTGGACGGGCAGCAGCTGCCGCAAACCCAGGACCGAGATTAAGTCTGAAGGAAGGCCCGTTCTCCCCAGGTGGGCACCATCTGCCCCCGCCGTACCCTGATGGCAGCCGTCCCCCTCTCTGCAGCCTGCTTCAGACTGTCATAGGCAGAAGTCTCCTGAAGGCTCGTGGTGTGGAATCAAATGGAAATCGCCCGGAGCAGGAAAGGGCGGGCTCAGCGCTTCTCTGCGCAGATTCAGAGACGGAGATTTCAGCTCAGTGAAGCAGAGAGCTTCCAAGTAATCAGAGCTGTTCAAAAAACAAGGGACTGCATCGACTCCGCCATTCTTAAAACACCGACAAATGTTGAGTAAGCTTCTTTGAGCCAGCCCCGTGCCGGATAGACCTGAGGTTACATGGGTGAGCGAGAGAAGCCGCGCCCTCCCTTTAGAGGCTGGAGACAGTCAAAGAACCAAATGGTGACACATGACCTGAGCCAGGATGGGGAAGGGTGGGCGCCAGGAGCACGGACCTCACCAGGAATGGCCTCCTAAAGTGAGACCCGGGAGATGGCCCGGCCAGGTGAGGAGGAGGCAGTGGGGAGACCCAGCAGGTGCAAAGGCCTAGGGGTCAGAAAGAGCTGTCCTTACCTGAGGATACGGATGCAGTAGAGTGTGGCTGGAACCCGGTGGCTGCTGCTGGCAAGAGCAGCTCTGTCGAGGTCTGGCATGGGATGTGGGCGAGGGCCACACAGGCTGGAGAGTGGCTGAGGTGGGGACAGGATTATGAGTTGACGTTTCGTGCCACTAGAAGCTGTGGTTCTGTGTGTCAGCTGAAGTCTGAGTTCAGCATGTGTGAGCGTCAAGATGCTCTCTCCAAGGCTCATGCCTATGAGCTGGGACTTCTGGGCCCCTGCTGGGTCCCCCTCTGCCAGATGCCTCATAGCCTTCGCAACCCTTCGTTTGTGTGATCCTGTTGGCCCAACTTCACAGACAGAGCACAAGGCTCCACAAGGTTGGGCCATTTATTTGTGTGGGGGGGTACTAGAGGTAGAACTCAAGGGCATTCTACCTCCAAGCTACACCCCCAGTTCTTTTTTATATTTATTTATTATTTATTTATTTATTTATTTATTTATTTATTTATTTATTATTTTGGTGGTACTGGGGATGGAATCCAGGGGCCTTCTATCTCCTGGCTATACTCCAAGACCTATTTTATATTTTATTTGGAAACAGGGTCTCTTAAGCCAGCAAGGCTGGCTTCGAACCTGTGTGATCCTCCCGTCTCTGCCTCTCAAGCGTGGGGATTACAAGCGTGTGCCACTACGCCCGGCTATTTTTTATTTTGAAACAGGGTCTCACTGAGTTGCTTGAGGAGGGTCTTGCTAAGTTCCTGAGAGTCTTGTTATGCTGCTGAGGTGCACCTCAATCCTGCGATCTTCCTGTCTCAGCCTCCCAACTACTGGGATTTCAGGTGTGCACCACCACCCCTGGTTGGGGCATCTTAATTGTCTCAGGGCCACACAGCGGGTCAGTGGAAGCACCCAGACCCGGACGCAGGTCTGTTCAGCCTGAAGTCCGCGTGCTGAACCCCTTCTGTCTGTTCAAGGGCAGGTGGTGGACACCCACCATCCGTCTGTCCTCCCAGCACCACCTTCTCTGGGACACATACAGCCATGAGAAGAGGCTGGCTCCTTTGGGGAAGGCAAGTTTCAGGCAGAAGCAGGGGCTGGGTTTTTAAATCAGAGCTTGACAAGCCTCATGTTTTGCTTTCCTCGTAGGGGGTGAGGATCAATTTCCCAAAGAAAAAAATCAATCAGTTGGAATGTGTCTTTCTGGAAAAAGTCTGGCATCTGTCAAATGGGGGGGAAAAAAAGACCCAGAAAAAGATGTTCTTGGGTCGTGTGCTGGGGGTTGCTGACTCAGGCCGTATGTTCCAACATCATTAACAAGTTGAAAAGCTGTTGCTCCTTGCAGGAATACAGTATTGGTGGTTTGAACAGCTCATCTGGGAAAATCCTCTACAAAGCCGGGAAGGCTGGGGGCGCCAGGAGCGGCCCGGAGCAGACCTGGGGCCGCACATCTATAAAGGGAACAGCCTGTAACAGAGCTTTTACCAGGCCCCGTGCTGGAAGGATCGCTTTATGCGGGAAATTGATAGGAAGGCTCTGCAAGTTGGACTTTTTTTTTTTTTTTTTTTTTTTTTTATGTGTGCATTACTGGAGATTGAGCCCAGGGGCATTCTACCTCCAAGCTATACCTTTAGCCCTATTTTACACTATTTTTTTTTTTTTTCAGTACTGGGGATGGAACCCAGGGGCGTTCTACCTCTGAGCGACACCCCCAGCCCTATTTTTTATTCTTTATTTTGAAACAGGGTCTCACTGAGTTGCAAAGGGCCTTGCTAAGTAGCTGAGGCTGGCTTCGAACCTGCGCAATCCTCCTGTCTCAGCCTCCCAAACGCTGGGATTATGAGTGTGCGCCACCACGCCCGGCGACCTTAGCCCTATTTTATTATTTTTATTTTGAAACAGGTTGCTAAATTGCTAAGGTTGGCCTCCAACCTACAATCCTCCTGTTTCAGCCTCCCAAGTGCTGGTGTTACAGACATGTGTATTACAGACTGTGCCCAGTTTGGCCGTTTAATTTGGTAAACAATTCCTAACAGTTAAGCCACGTCGAGACAAGTCAGGCTAACATTGTAGTGTGACCAGTAGAGGTTCAAGGGAGGTCCTCAGGGGAGTTTGTCATTGACGCTGTCCCTCTGATGACAGGAGGCTCCCAGGATCCCACCTGAGATGCAGCGCCCGAGCCTCAGGTCCCCAGCCCAATCCTGGGAAGAAGAATAGGAAGAGCAACAGCAAAATAAACAAACAAATAAATAAAAAGACACGAATTTCAACTAGCCTCCGCTTCTAGGTGCTCTGCATGGTTTGTTCACTGTTCTAATGATGCTGTCAGTCTGTGGCCGTTTCACAGACGAGGAAACAGAAACACAGGCAGCTCGTCCAGGGCCCAGCAGCGGCCCAGCTAAGGATGCCATGGGGCCAGAGGCTGAGGAGCGCCACCAAAGTAAAGATGAGCGGCCCCTGTCCCAACCCAGGAGAGCGTCAGGACCTTCATGTCCGTCCAGCTTATCAGCCCTGCTGGTGAAGGGCTCTTTCCTAAAATTGTCTGTTCATGTCTTAGAGCCAGATGTGGCCGCCACAATGAAGCCAACTCTAGGCAGGCGCAGAGTCAGGGCCAGCTGTTTTGCCTCTTCCTGGCTGCGAAGAGGACTCAGGCCGGCAATTGTATAGGACCAAGTGATACACATCTGATGGATTGTTTTAGAGTTCCCTTTGGAGATTCCTTGAGCACGCGCGCGCACACACACACACACACACACACACACACACCAGGGGCCGTGTGACCTTGGGCAATGCAGAATCACTCTTGCTCAGCGGGTCACCTCAGGGTGGGCTCTTGGGCCCACATGGATGGAGGTCATTTTACTTCCAAGCTGAATCCAACGACAACCTGATTCTTAACTCCTGCCAAGAATGCTAATGGTGGGTGATCGATGCGCCCAGGGGCACTGGGGACCTGGGTTCAGGGGAAGCTCCAGAAGCCATATGTGGGAGAATTCTGGGAGCTAACACCCGTCCCTGACCTCCGAGCCCAAGCCTTCTCTGATCCTCTCTAGATATCAGACTCGTTGGCCAGGGAGCACGGAAGTTGGCTTTATTTATCTTGACCTTTCCATGTGAGTAATTTTTATAGTTCCATTAACTAGTGAGGCCATTTGCAAACCGCCAAGCAAAATATATTACCAGGAACACCTCAGGGATTTGTGGGTCGTCTTGGGTGGAATGCTAATAGAATGGAGAATTGATTTAGGGGCTCCCTGTGAGCGAGGGCCAACAGACCGGGCTGCCTCTGGTCCGGGAAGGGCCAGTGTTGTCCCAGAAGTTTGCAGAGGAGACGCTGAGTGTGACACACGCTCCCTGTCCTGGGTCCTGACTGCTGATGCCTGACTACCCTGGCCCAGGATGCTGCCCCGGCCCTCCGTCTGCACGTTGGAACAGACTTAGCTTTTCCACACCAACCTGCATCTGTGGAGGGGACCTTCCCAAATGTTGTGTGTGTGCATCGGCCAGCTGGAAGGCCAGCAAGTTGCTAGAAGAGCTGGACACCCCGGAGCTGCAGGGAATGTTCAGATCACATCCTCATGTCAGAGGGAGAAACTGAGGCCCCAGGGGGCTGGACTCAGTTCTCACAGCAGGTGGCTCCCTGATCTGGTCTGGAACTTACTTCTCAGCCTGTGGTCCAGGTAGCGAGGGAGCCTGTGGATAAGAGCATCACGTGTGGTCAGCCTTTCTGCATCACATGTGTGCGTTCAAACCTCAGTGTGGCCACTGGATCTGTTAGGCTCTGGAAAGAAATGGTGGCACTTTACAGCAGGTCACTGAGGTGACTTAATAAGAAAAAAAAAAAAAAAGCACTGGGGATTGAACCCAGCTGGATTCTACCTCTGAGCCACACCGCCAGGTCTTTTTTAGTTTTAATTATGAAACAGCGTCACACACTTAGCTGAGGGTCTCACAAGTTGCTGAGGTTGGCCTGGAACCTGCAGTCCTCCCGTCTCAGCCTCCCAAGGACTGGGATTACAAGCAGGCATCACCATGCCTGGCTGTAATTGTGATGGTTCATGCTTGTAATCCTAGTACTTGGGAGGCTGAGACAGAAGGGTTGCAGGTTCCAGGCCAGCCTCAGCAACTTGCGAGACCCTGTTTCAAAATAAAGAATAAAAAATAGAGCTGGGGGTGTAGCTTGGGAGAAGGACCACCCCACCCCGCTGCCCACCCTCCCCTCCCTTCTCCTGTCCCGATTTCCCATCCTGAGGCCAGAGGGCAAGAAGCCCATTGCTGATGGACATCCATGGAGGTCAGCGGCTGGGGCACAGAGAAGAGTGGGGAGTGGGTCCAGAGGGGCAACTGTGGGAAGTCTGCTCGCGCATCTTGAGGGCTGAACTGGTCCTAGTCTGACGATGGGAGGAGGGGCGGTAAGGAGAAAGGGCAAGGAGCGAGGCTCTAGCACAGTCCCCGGCCAGCTAGGTGCTTTGCACAAGTTGTCTGGGCCTTTCTGTGGCAATTCCCCCTGCCGACCCGCAGGGTTGCCTGGTGCTCAGCACCCTCCGCACCCGGCAGAGGAAGGGCTTGCCCTGTGGCCTCCCCCTCTCTCACCCACCACAGTTATGTCACCTGAGCAGGATCGCCAACTGCAGCATAAAGGGGCTGAAACAGAATGCTGCCCAGGCGGGTGGATGGACCCCAAAGCACCACTGTAGAGGGTAGGGTTGGCATGGTTTGGAGTTTCCTGAGCATCTTTTTGGCCTTGTTTTACCATCTGTTCATACTGAGGAGTTGAGTGTATGAGAGAAGAACAGAAGAGGAGGATGTCCCATAGCTCACTTTCCCCCACCCCACAGAGCGCGGGGACCAAGTGTGTCAGGCTTTCTGATCACTCGTCTCTGTGATGTGGCTCCACTCCATCATTGTAGAGCAAAGCAGCCATAGATGGAGGTTATAGGTAAGTGATGGGCCTGGCTGCATTTCAATAAAACTTTATTTACAAAACCAGGCAGCCAGCTGACTTTGGTCTGGGCGTCTCAGTGGGCCACCTTCTGCCCTGCCCTCTGGATGTAGCCTGTGCTCTTGACCACCCACATCGCATCTCGATAACTGTGTGCCCGGCACAGCAGGATGTTAGAAGCCGGACAGGGGCAGGAGGGAGGCCCAGAGAGCGGCGCTTCAGATTTCTCAGTGGGGCCGGGGGAACGGGAGTGCACCCTCAGTCACACAGCTGGTCACATCAGAGCCTGCCTCATGTAGCAGTGGGAACGGGACCGCACAGAGCTAAGGGGCCAGAGGAGGAAGAGGCCAGGCAGAGAACCCTAGCCAGCCCCTCCCAGGCGTCCCCTGGTGTGGGGTCTGGGCTCAAAGAGCATCGAGGGGACCCGCCGCTCTGGGCAGCTGCTGTGTGATCTCTGTGGAGGTTCTGCCCACTGTTGGCTCCCCGAGGCTCCTGGGGTAGGAGCAGGCTGCCCCAGCCCCTCCCCACCACGTGTTCAAACAAGGGCGGCTCGATGTCAGATGTGGCGATCTGTGCCTTGGGTATTCGGTATCAATATTTCAGGCTGCAACACTGTCTAAACAACGCCAATGAAATATGAATGGACTGAGGTTTTAACAAGCAAATAGCACAGGTATAATGCCGGGACCAACCACATTCCTAGAGGCAGGCCCAGGGTTTGTGGGATGGCTGTCCGTGGGGTCAGCGGGAGCCAGCGTGCTGGACACAGGGCCGAGCTGGGGGGTATGTCTGCAGTTTCGTGGAAGGTGCTTGGCAGTGTTCCCCAGGTCCCTGAGATGTAGGGAGAGACCAGGACAAAAGGCTCCGAGCTTGCTCAGAGCGCCCAAAGCCATTCCTTGCCAGCTAGGGAGTGGGCACAGGAGGCAGGCCGGTGGTCCAGGTCTCTAAGCATCCGGGGGAGGGGAGTGCCTCAGTGGCCTGCCTCCTCAGGCCTCCTTCCGCCTCCCTCCAGCGGATCCAAGTCCCCTGCAGGACTTTTGGTGTGAGGAAGCGGCTCCTCTGGTCTCTTCCTCTGGTCCGTCCAGCCAGCCCTCCTGGAGGCCAGCTGCAGCCCCCTGCACTGGCTCCCCAGCCCCTGAGCCACGTGGGCCAGGTGAAGGCAACCTCCAGGCTAGGGGAAATGAGAAGGCCCCCCCAGGCTGGACCATCACCTCTCCCACCTCAGAGGCCTCTGGCGCCAGGGGCCTCATCCTGAACCTAGAGACCACACACTATCCATGAGCTCATGGACACTTGGGCCTCCATTTCTCCATGTATAGGGGAGGGCAGGCCATGACTCTCTTCTAGCCTGACACTGGCAGGTTCCCCATTTGCTGCCTGCAGAGGCCTGCAGGGGGATCAAGGTGTCACTAAGCTAATCTGACAAGCTGCAATGCAAATAGGCCCAGCTGCAACCTAGCAGGGCCTCGGCCTGGGAAGGTGAGGCAGGGCTGGGAGCTGGCTGGTTGGAGGTGCTGCACATGGGGCGCCTGTGGCTTGACACCTCCACACCTGGTCAGTGTGCTGGGACACTGACCCCTCTGAATTTGCCTGGGGAGCGCGGTGGGACCGCACTGGGGCAGCAGGAGTGATTGCCTGGAGTCTTGTTTGCAACCAGGTGAGCAGCTCATGGTGGCTCTAAGCAGCAGGGCTGTTCCCTAGGGGCCGGTCCAACCTGGCTTCCCAGCAAGAGCTGGGTGACCTGATCCTGGGGGCTCTAAGCAGCAGGACTCTGAGGCTGTGGGTGTGCTCAGCATAGGCCAGAGACCTCCCTGATAAAGCCATGTGCACAGATAGATGCCAAGCCTCTCCAGATATACCACCTCCCCAACCACTGAGCTCCCCTGGGGCCTGGGCAAAGCTAAGAGGGCAGGTTCGGGGTCAGCTTCTGTGTCTGGGAGGGGCCAGAAAACCCCAGACCAACCACAAAAAGACCTGCTCAGCTCCCTCCCAGGGGATACTAAGGGCAGCCCCTCCAAATTCACCGCAGGGGCCACTGCTCACTACCACCCCCAACCCGTCTCCCCCAGGCCAAAAAAGGCAAAGAGAAGATCTCTAATGGTTTTCAGAAAAAATGACAAAAAAAAAAAAACAACCTTCATCGAGATCTCACCTGAGAAATTGACAGGGTTGATGGCAGCTGCTGATTTCTGAGCTTTCAGAATTGGGGTGGGGGTGGGGGCAATGGGAGTTTTTGTAATCCTTCACTGATGGATTAGATGGTAGGGCAGATCTCTCAGGAGCAAAAGATGACCTTGAGAAAATGTGGATTCTGTCAAAAGAAGAGAGAAATAACCTCCCTCCCAAGCCTGCTGTCAATAAGCCTTCTCCTTGGCGCTGGGTGGTGGACAGAACCCAGCCTGCTGCCGGAGCCCGGAGCCCCCGGCTCACTCGCTCGGGGAGGCTGCAGCATTTGACTGCGTGATAAGAAATTGCCAGGCGCTTTCTAATTACAATTATCATCATCGTGGATGTCTCTCTTAATTACTTTCTTATAATTAGCTGTTGCTTTTTCTTCTGCATTTGTGTACTTTGCAGATTTGCTGACATTTGAGAGCCTCAAAATAGAGACATTTGGGGAGGGGGAGGCGGAAAGGTGAGGGCAAGGTGTCTGTTCTTTTCAGACAGCCCGGGGCATCTTGGGGGCCTTCACAGAAGGAAATCGAAGTGAGCCCGAGGTGGAGGGCGCAGGCGATTTCCTGAGCAGATGGGGCGGGGAGCGTGGTCTGCAGAGGGCTCTTGAGAAGCCATGGAGGCTGCCACTTCTGGGGCTTGGGTTTCCTTCAGAAAGCAAGGCTGGGACAAAATGCATTCAAGTTGGATCCATTTCAGTCAGTTAAATGAGTCACATCCAGAGTAGCTTTGATTCCCCCCAGGCCTGTGATTCGTCCTGAACATCCCCGTCACCAGGGAGTTGCGACAAGCCGGGCTCGGCGGCTGGCGCGGCCCTGAGTTCTCACTGTTCATTCTGGTTCTGCCTTCCTCAGCTCTGTGTACGGAGGAGTGTGTGCATGGCCGCTGCGTTTCCCCGGACACCTGCCACTGCGAGCCCGGCTGGGGAGGCCCCGACTGTTCCAGCGGTGAGTCTGCTGTCTGTGGGGGTCAGGTGGCCCACTGGCCCTCACTAGGGAGGAGATGGAGGCATGTTGCAGCAAGCTAGTTCTTGTGTTGGGCTGAGCAGGTGGGCATCTGGGAGGAGGGGCCCCACAGCTGATGTGTGAGGGTACTCATGGGGTAATAAGGCTTTAGAGAGTGGGGTAGAGGTTTGTGGGGGTCTGTGGGAGCATGTGTTATAAGTCTAGAGAATCGTGGAGCCATCTGTGCAATGCTGACTTTTGATGAAACAGCTCTAGATCTGGTCTATGATGGTTGATATCATCTTGCCATCTGCCCATGGGTGCAGACCCGGGAAGCCTCCGTGGTCTGGGCATCAGCACTCAGCTTTACTGGTCCAAGGGCTCAGTTTTGGCACGGGGGGGGGGACTGGTCCATGAGATTGGTGGGCACTAGGATACCTCTGTGTCCCCAAAGGTAAGAGATCAGGGCACTCCTGGGCAGGTCACTGTGCTACTGCACCTCTGCACAGGTAGTTTGCTTGCTCTAGGGCGCCTCCCCTGGTGAGCTGGGTGCTCTTGGGGCTGACCCTGTGACCCACAGCAGCATACATGTCACCTCTGCTGCAGGGCCGGCCGCCAAGAAAGTGGGACGCACCTGGCAGCTGCTTGGGGAACTCTCAGCCAAGAGCCCAGTTGAAGACAAATTCTGCCTTCTACTCATGGCACCCAAGTGTTTGCAGATGTCCCCTGACACTGAATCACTCTGCTGTCAGTCAGTGATTGGTTGATATCATGGTCTTATTTAATTTTCAAAAAGGCCTTAACTAGTTCTAGGCCCACATTTCCTCCTGCTTTGGGCTGGGCTAGAGCGTCTTCTTAGGGTGACCTTAGGAGACAGCATAGCCAGCAGATCCACCAGGGGTCTAACCCCATTCTTTACCCATCTTGGGGACCCACCTCCATGATCTCTATCCCATACCGACTGTGATGATCATGGAAACTTGGAGGGAGGAGAGTTGGGTCCACGTCAGTCTACTGTGGGCTCCTGCCCTCTCTTGCTCTCTGCTGGGTCCTTTTTCTCAAAGGCCTCTGATAGAGCATCCTTGTCTTTGCAGTGCCTAAAGGCATGCTGGCCAAGGCGAGGCCCTTGGGTATGTGGTTTGGCTTTGAGCTTTGGCAGTTGTCTTGGCTTGAGGAGTTCAGATCTGTCTGGGGGTACCGCAGAAACCTCGAATGTGTTGGGCAACTATAGTGGCCACAGTATCTCCTCCTTCTACCTGTCCCTTCCACAGCTTTGAGGTGGGCTGTGGCTGAGAAAGAGGGCAAGACAAGCACAGGTGTGGTCGAGGGACATGTGAGTTAAAGGTATGCTCAGCCAGTCTTTCTGGGGACTTGAACTATGGGCTCCATGTTGGACAGAATGTCTGAGAGCTTCTCTCTTGTCTGTATTTTGCTTACAAGGAATCTTTGGTGGAGAATATCTAACTGGGATCAGCCTTGCTCACCTAGTTATGGAGGAGTCCACTGCCCGATTCAAACACCAGCACAGCCTGGTGGTGGGTGTAGTGTGGCCTCGGGGCCCCGGGTGCATATGAGACACCTGCCAGTGCCAATCTGTGTTCTCTCATGCTAACACCTGCTCAGGGCCCCGGACATTGTCTGTGTCTTCCCAGGGTTTGTGCTCTAGAGGAAGAACACTGGTAGCTCCTTGTCAATGGGACACAATACTTAGAGCAGGTCTTGCCCCCAGGGGGCATTTACCTTTTACTTTATAGTATGACACTGAGCTGATGCTGATGCAACCCCCAGAGCAGCCATCAGACTTGCTGCTGAGCAACCCACGAGCTGTTTCTTCTCCATTTAATCCACTGGAATGAACTGAAGACCCACCATTCCAGGTCCACGCAAAGGCGTGTTCTACCGAACCCTCAGGAAGTCCTTGGAGATAGCTTACAACCTATTTTGAGGGACAACAGCATTGGATTAAGGGAATTTGTACTTTTTGTATCATTCAGAGATTTGGATGTTTAGAAACTCTCCTGTGAGCTTTCCAACCTCTGCCTGAATCCCTCCAGAGGCAGGGAGCTCACCGCCTCCTGTAGAAGCAGAGTCTGACTATAGGAATCTCTCCAGAGATGGATTTCCTTTCTACCCAGAGCAAACCTGTCCCTGAATTCTACTGGTTGGTTCTTGCTCATGATGAAGGCCAGGAAAGGTGATGAATCACCATGACCTTCCTTGCCATGCCTAGAATTTCTTCCAAGAAACTCGTTGATCAAGGCCACAGACTGTGCGTACACAGAGAGTCATCTCAGAGCACTAGCCACTGAGTCTGCATAGAGGAAACCAGGGCCACGTCCATGGCCCCGCCATCGCTCCCATCCCCGGGCTTTTTTTTTCTTCTCCAAGCCTCTTTGATTCTCATGTGACATCACTGGGCTGTCAAATAAACAACCAAAAGAGCCGAGGGTGTAGCTCAGAGGAAGCGTGCCCCTGGAGTCGACCCCCAGCACCCAACAAACGGGAAGGAAGGAAATAAATGGCGGCTATATCATATGTGACATAAACTCCCATGGATTTGAGCAGCGCCCTGGGTGAAATAGTAACCTGCCGTCCTTCCTTCCCGCTCTCCATCCAATCCCTTTCCTTCCTTTCTCCCTCCCTCCTTACCTACCTTCCTTCCTTGGAACTGGAGATTGAACCCAGAAGCACTGTACCTTCAAGCTACACCTCCAGCACAATTTTATTTTATTTTTATGTTGAAACAGGGTCTCGCTAGGTTGATGAGATACTCACTACTTGCGGAGGCTATTGTCCTCAAACCTGCGATCCTCCTGTCTCAGCCTCCCAAGTTCTGGGATTATAGGTGGGCACCACCACGCCCAGCTTGAGACAGTGGTATTGCCAAAGTGGCATATGACTGATCACATCGAGTACATAAATACAGTGCAGAACCTCGCGTAAGTTCCCTGTAGGTTTACCTCTACGTCAATGTTGGGTGCCAAATTAAAAAAAAATTTTTTTTTGGACTTTCTGATTCTGAACGTGTAGCTTAGAGCCTGTGGCCCTGTGTCATAATGTTGCAAAGATTCTTCTTGTGCATATGTCTTTACCCACTCATCTTCCCAATTTCTTCTTAGAATAAGTTTCTGAAAGGAGCAGGAAGGCTCGTAAAGATCCATCATCCAATTACCTGCCCCTGCCCTGCCCTTTGAGGCTGCCGGACGATTTATAACATTGACAGTGTAGAGGGGACACGTCTAGTACTGAGCCGGGGCGGGCACTTTTCATTCTTTTACAGACTTATAACCCCGTAGCCTCATTTCCTCCAGCCCTGGACTAATTTCTTTCTGCCTCATAAAGGAAAGAAACAGATACGTCATCTTGGTGGATAGTTCCAAGCTGTTAGCTGGACCAATCTGAGGAAATGGAGTGGCTGTGTCCTGGTCATAAACCTCCATCCCATATAATAATGAAGAGTAAGAGACGAAATGCCAGTTTATACCGAGTAAAAACGACACAGTGACTCTTATTAAATTGCACTAATCTTGCAAGTGGAGATAAAAAGAAAAGAAGTTTTCCTGTATTGAATATCTAGCTTTTTAAAGTAATTAGGAATATTAAAGCGCTGACAATGATTGAGATCGAAACATTATTCATAACTTTTATTTCCTTACCGGGCAATGATCCAGTATATTTCATTTATGAGGTTGGGAGCTGTAAGGAGAAGGACGTGAGCCAATTCCTAAATTAAATATGCCCTGTTAACTTTTATAAATGATACCCAAGAATTAACTTGGAAATTTAGGCTTTCATTGTATTATTTAATTATTGTATATCCCAGGGCCGGCCAGGGTCTCGGCTCCCATGGTGCTTTGCAGTTGGGGTTCCAGACTATAGAATAGGAGTTTGGGTCTCAGGGCTCCTAGACAGCTGGGGTAGACAGAAGAGATGCCGCCCCTCCATTTCTCCACTGTCCCCCATGTGTGTTGATTCCCCAAAGCTGATCTCATTCACTTGCACGGGTAGACAAGTGCGGGGCCGTGAGAACCCTCACAGCATCCTACGGTCGGGCGACCCTCTCCCTGCAGATGCCCGCGCAGGCAGGACCGTGGAACAGCCCAGAGTAATGAAGGCAGCGTGAACCAAGTCCAGCCGCCACCACCAGCTGCTTCTGCCAGCGCTTTCTTATCTCAAATGGCGGGTGGACCCCTGGTTGACCCGGCTCTGAGCTATCTTTACAAATTCAAGCAAAACATTTACCACTCAGAAACATGCCCACACTCCTGCAGCCTGGGACCTGCCAGGTCAGAGCTTCTCCAAATAAGGGATGTGTTTGCTAGAGATACTTTTTCCAAAAAAAATTGCAGTTAAGTATGCATAATATATTATCCCCCGCTTTAGCCGCTTCAAGTGTACAGTTCTGTGACATTAGTACACTCATATTCGTTGTGCAGCCGTCACCACCATCCTCTCTAAAATTTTCAACTTCCCCAGCTGGAACTCTGTCCCCACTGAACACTCTCCCCAGGGCGCCCTCCCCAGCCCCGGCAATACCGTTCTGTGTTCTGTCTCTGAATCCAACTGCTCTGTACTTTCATATAAGTGGAATCATATAGTATTTATCCTTTTGTGTCTGGCGTATTTCCTTTTTTTCTTTTTCCTTTTGGTACTGAGGATTGAACCTGGGGTGCTCTACCACTGAGCTATACCCCCAGCCCCAGGGTCTCACTAAATTGCCCAGGCTGGCCTCGAACTTTTGATCCTCCGCATTGGCCACCCTAGTCTCTGGGATTGCAGGAATGTGCTGCTGCACCCAGCCCCTTCCTTTTTAAGGCTAACTAATATTCTCTTATGCGTATGGGTCACATTTTGCTTAGCCATTCGCCTGGCAATGGACACTCGAGACACTTGAGTTTTGGCTACCATGAATAACACGGCTTTAGACATAGGTGTACGAATGTCTGTTTGAATCCCTGCTTTTGTTTCTTTGGAGTATAACAACCAGAATTGGAAATCCTGGATCACATGATAATTATGTGTTTAGTGATTGGAGGAATCGCTATGCAGTTTTTCCCAGTGGACATACCATTTTACATTCCTACCTAAAATGCATGAGTATTACAATTGTTCTGTGTCTTCTCTAACACTTGTTATTTTCTGGTGATTTTTTTTTATTAAGGTCACCTTAATCTGTGTGACAGTATTGTATTATAGTCCTTATTATTTTGTACTACTGATGATTGAACCCAGGGCATTCTACCTCCGAACTATACCCCTAGCCGTATTTTTTTATTCTTTATTTTGAAACAGTGTCTCACTAAGTTGGGGAGTGCCTTACTAAGTAGCCAAGGCTGGCCTCGAACCTGCGATCCTCCTGTCTGAGCCTCACAATCTATCGTAGTTTTGATTGACGTTTTCCTCATGTTGGTCATCTTTTTATGAATTTATTAGCTACTTGTATACTTCTTTAGGGAAATGTTTATTCAAGTAGGCATGATGGCACACACCTGTAATCCCAGTACTTGGGAGCCTGAGACAGGAGAATCACAGGCTTGAGGACAGCCTCAGCAGATAGTGATACACTCAT
The DNA here is from genome assembly GCF_963383645.1 of Muscardinus avellanarius. Taxonomy (NCBI): domain Eukaryota; kingdom Metazoa; phylum Chordata; class Mammalia; order Rodentia; family Gliridae; genus Muscardinus; species Muscardinus avellanarius. Next base: position 131,642,006 of record NC_137788.1, on the reverse strand, counting down.
CAACCTAGTAAGACCCTGTTTCAAACTAAAATAGTGCTGGGGTTTAGCTTGGAGGAAGAATGCCCCTGGGTTCAATAACCAGTACTATAAAAAAAGCATGTCTATTCAAGCCCCTTACCCATTTTTTAAATCACGTCATTTGGTGGTTGTTGCGATACAGGGATTCAATATATGTTTTTTCATATTAACCACTTACTAGACACATGATCTGCAATATTTGCTCTTACTCAGTGGAATTACTCTTTATTCTAATAGTGTCCTTTGATACATACGTTTTTTATTTTGTTATTAAGTCCAGTTTAACAATGTTTTCTTCTATTTCCTATGCTGCATCTAAGCAAGCATTGCCAATTTCTTTCTTTTTTTTTTTTTTTTTTTTTTTGGTGGTACTGGGGTTCCTGGAAGCCCTTCTACCTCCGGGATACACTCCTACGGGCTACACTCCCAGACCTATTTTATATTTTTTATTTGGAAACAGGGTCTCTTAAGCCAGCGTGGCTGGCTCCGAACCAGCGCGATCCTCCTGTCTCCGCCTCCCAAGCGCGGGGATTACAAGCGTGTGCCACTACGCCCGGCAGCATTGCCAATTTCAACGGAGCTTTTACCCTCTGGTTCCTCCTAATAGTTTTATCGTTTTAGCTTTTAAATTTAGTTCTTTGATACCTTTTGAATTAAGTTTTGTATATATTTTAAGTTAAAGATCCAACTTTTTTTTTGCATGTGGATATTCAGTTGTCTCAGCACCATTTGTCTAATAAAAAAATATTTTTTATTAGAGTTTTTTTTTTTTTCAATACTGGGGATTGAACCCAGGGGCATCTACCTCTGAGCTACACCCTCAACCCTATTTTTTATTCTTTATTTTGAAACATGGTCTCACTAAGTTGTGGAAGGCCTCACAAAGTTGCCAAGGCTGGCTGTGAACCTGCAATCCTCCTGTGTCAGTCTCCCAAGTACTGGGAATACAAGTATGCGCCTCCACGCCCGGCCACTAGAGATTCTTGAAGCTATCGAGTTAAAAATTTTCACCATATAATGACATCTCTAATAATGAAACATTTTTCCTTAGACTAGAATACAAATTTTATAGAACAAAATACACAACTGGCATTTATTGAAAACACGAAAATGTGATAATTTGAGTTTATGGAAATCCTTTGAGGCTCTGCCACCACCAGGCCTCCCCAGGGGCAGGATTATTTTAGGGGTGAAAGTGGAGCTGTAGTGGAAAATGTAGAAAGACCACAACCAGAATCAGACTTCCTGGGGCCAGTGCCTGTTTGCAGGGAGCTTAGAGAGAGATCAGGACTCCTAGCCCTTTCTCCATCTGCCTTCTGGGGTGCTCTCCTCCGTCCAGCATGCTGCGTTGTCTGCAGTGTCCTTGCCATCTGTGCCTGAGCTCCTTGCCCCAGATGGATATGGGCTCTGGTCCAGCCCATGCTCTCTGGTCTTGGGTGCTCCCAGGGTCTCTGCATCTTCCCACAATGCTCAGCACTGACTCCCTGTATCGATGTGGCTTTGGCTTCCTGCATCTGTCTTCATGCTCCTCTGTAAATCCACATATACCTGGTGTGGGGTGATACAAAGTATGGTCTGGGATCCCAAAACTTTCCTTCCTTCCTTCCTTCCTTCCTTCCTTCCTTCCTTCCTTCCTTCCTTCCTTCCTTCCTTCCTCCCTCTTTGTGGTACTAGGGATGGAACCCAAGGGTATTCTACCTCCAAGCTACACCCCCAGCCCTATTTTTCATTCTTTATTTTGAAACAAGGTCTCACTAAGTTTCTTAGGGCCTCACTAAGTAGCTGAGGCTGTCTGCGAACCAAGATCCTCCTGTCTCAGCCTCCCAAGTACTGGGATTACGAACATGTGCCACCACATCCGGCTACAAAACTTAATTTCTGGTCATTGAGACTTACAGTTCAACTTGAAACTCTTGACTTGAAGCTGGGAGAGATCTCAAAAATCATCCAGTCTACTCCTTCTGCTTTACAAAGGAGTAAACTAGGGGCTGAAAGTGGGGAGGGACATGCCTGCTATCGCCCAAGCAGGTGGCAGCAGAGCTGTAACTTGCCCCCCCCCCTCTTACGCTCTCCATCGTTTTGGTGCCTTCTTTCTTTCTTTTTTTATATATATTTTTATTGGTGCATTGTAGTCAAACATCACATTGGAATACAAGACTTGTAAGGGTATACAAGCATATATCATCCAATTAGCCCTTATCCTGTCCCCATCCCAATCCCTCCCCCTCCCTCGATCCCAAGCTTGATTTGGTGATTAACTTTGATACATTTTGTTTATGTGCATCATGCGTTTTAAAGAGATTTCGTCTTCCCCCATCCCATCCCCTCTGATTGGTCACCTTGATTGCTCTTCCATGGGGCCCTTTCTTCAACTAGCTCTCCTCCCATTACCCATTTCTTCCTAGTTTTTGCATATTAGGGAAAGCATCTGATTTTCTATTTTCTGTGATGTTTCTCTGTGTATGCCATATTGTAAGTTCCATTCCCACTCCTGAAGGCCCTGCCGCTGGCCTTGCCCCCTGGCAGATTCTGATGCCAGCCTCACTAGCTCCAGCAACAGCCTTGCCTCATGGCAGGCTCCAATCCCAGACTCGCTGGCCCTGGGATCACCCCTCGGCTGGCTTCGTTCCTGGCCTCAGAGGCCCCAACACCGGCCTTGCCTCATGGCAGGCTTCAATCCCGTTACTGGCCCAGTCTTCGGCCTCACCCTCGGCGGGCTCTGATCCCGGATTTGGAGGCCTCAGCTCTGGCCTTGCCTCACTGCGGGCCTCAATCCTGGCCAGGCTGGTCTCAGCGCTGGCCTAACCCCTCGGCAGGCTCGGATCCCGGCCTCGGAGGCCCCTGCACCAGCCTTGCCTCACAGTAGGCTCCGATCCCGGTTTTGCTGGCCCCGGCACCAGTCTAACCCCTCGGCAGGCTCCAGTCCTGGCCTCGAAGGTCCCTGCACCAGCCTTGCCTCACGGCAGGCTCCGATCCTGGCCTCACTGGCCCCGGCACCAGCTTCACCCTTCGACAGGCTCTGATCCTGGCCTTGGAGGCCCCAGCACTGGCCTTGCCTCACAGTAGGCCCTGGTCCCGGGTTCTCTGTCCCCGGCACCGGCCTAACCCCTCAGCAGGCTCTGATCCCAGCCTCGAAGGCCCCTGTCCCGGCCTTGCCTCATGGCAGGCCCCAGTCCTGGCCTCGCTGGCCCCAGCACCGGCTTCACCCTTCGGCAGGCTTCGATCCTGGCCTTGGAGGCTCCAGCACCGGCCTTGCCTCATGGTAGGCCCTGGTCCCGGGCTCTCTGTCCCCGGCACCGGCCTAACCCCTTGGCAGGCTCCAATTCCGACCTCAGAGGCCCCAGCACCGGCCTAACCCCTTGGCAGGCTCTGATCCTGGCCTCAAAGGCCCCAGCACTGGCCTTGCCTCACGGCAGGCTCCGATCCCAGCCTCGTTGGTTCTGGCACCAGCCTCACCCCTCGGCAGGCTCCGATCCTGGCGTCAGAGGCCCCAGCACTGGCCTAACCCCTAGGCAGGGTCTGATCCTGGCCTCGGAAGCCCCAGCACCAGCCTAGCCTCACGGCAGGCTCTGGTCCCAGCCTCACTGGTCCTGGCACAGGCCTAACCCCTTGACAGGCTCCAATCCTGGCCTCAGAGGCCCCAGCACCAGCCTTGCCTCATGGCAGGCTCTGATCCCGGCCTCACTGGCCCCAGCCTGGTGCCTTCTTTCTTCCTTGGGCTGCTGTGGGAGCCAGGGGCCAGGATTGCAAAGAGTTGCTAGGTCCTGTCTTAGCAAAGCAAACAGGCCAAGTGTTTCTAAGACTTGTGCAGCTGTCCTAGGGTTGGGACCCTCCTTCCCTCTCTTCCTCCCATGACTACTGGTCAAGCCAGGGCACTGTGTCCCCAGCGCATGCTGAAGCTTCACATACATGTTCTCATCCTGCCCAGCAGCCTAGGGAGGTCACTTGTGTCATTCCATTTCACAGATGAAGAGACCAGAGCTTAGGGAAGTGGATTTCACTCATGATTTTCACCCAACTGACAAGTGGAAGTCCTGGGATTAGAACCAGACCTTGTTTCTTCCTGCAGCTCCATGCTGCTTCTGAGAGGATGGAAGTTGTCATAGTCAGTTTGAGTTGCTGTAACAAATATACCCAGACTGGGTGGCTTAAACAACCAAAATGTATTCTTCGCAGTTCTGGGCTGGGAGCCCCGGATCGAGGTGTTGGCTTTCTCAGTTTCTAGTAAGGGCCTGATTCCTGGTTTGTAGATGGCCATCTCCTACTATGTCCTCCTGTGGCAGGAGATCATCTTGCTCACGGCTCTAATAAGGGCACTAACCCCATCACGAGGGCCCCACCCTCAAAGGGCGCTGCCCTTGCATGCCACCACCCTGGGCATTAGGGCTCAGTATGTGCATATGGGAGACAGACACTGCCCCAGCAGAAGCCCTGCACTGGTCCCACATCTGCCTGGGTGTCCTGGCTAAGTCCCTTAGCTCACAGACCTTGAAAAGCATTTTTCGCACATCCGCAGCTCCCTTCTGTCCCTGCCACAGTGGCTGCACCTCTCTCTCTGGACCTCAGTTTTCTTGCCTGTAAAATGGAAGGTTAGCATGACTCTTCCAGCTCTAGAATTCTGTAATGCTCTGTTTTGGGGAAGTCAGGGTCCAAGTTCATCTCACCCAATCCCTGGTCCTGGTGACCTTCTCACTGGTGGCTGATGGGGAGGGTCCCCCCTCCCAGTTCTCCCTCTATTTGCCCCTGCATGGAGAGGAGTGGGGAGATGGAGCAGCCGGGGAGGAGCGGCCTCATGCCACGTCCTGTCCTGGTCTCCCCTGGGTGGGGGCTCTAGGTGAGCCCTCGGTTGCCCAGGCACAGGCTGGTGCTGGATGGGGTGGGGTGTGCAGTGGGCGCTATGTGGACCTGGAGGCCACAGCGCTTTCCTGGGGTGTGTTTTTCACTGCACTGAGCCGGCTGTCAAGGTTAAAGCAACTTCAGATGAATCACCACAAAGCAATTACACAGCTCTCTCACGGCTCTGCCCGCCCCAGCCCTCGCAGGCCGCCTGGGCCGCCGTCTGCCAGCATCTGGTGTGCCCGTGGGCCTCCCCGGGACGGCGGCTCCATGTCAGCCCGGCACGCTGGGTGCAGCCACTGTGGCAGGGACAGAAGGGAGCTGCGGATGCGCGAAAAATGCTTTTCAAGGTCTGTGAGCAAGAGAAGCTGTTAGTCCCCCCAGAATCCCAGTGATGAGCAAAAAGGATTCGATAGCCAGGCCACTGGCCATGGCCGCTCAGAATGGCCTCTCCTTGAGTTCCATTTGACACACGTTTGCTGAGTGCTTCTCCAAGGCCAGTGCTGCTGGGGGTGTTGGGAGTGAGGAGGGCAGAGCCCCCGTCCTCAGAGAACACGGATCAGAGCCAGAGCCATCCGCACGGAGCCAGGGAGGAAGGTGGGGGAGGAAAGTCTGGTCCCATGGAGAGGGGCCTGGATGGCTCTGGAGAGCCGCCACTGGCACTGGAAGTGGTGGAGAGAAGCAGCCAGGTGTGTGGGGAAAGGAATCAGCAGATCCAGCCGCCTCTCTGCCCATCTTTCTGCTCTTAGCTGTTGCTGTCCTCCATTTCTTGCCTTTCTAGGTTTTTGTTTGGGTTTGGTTTGTTTTTGTTTTTATTTTATTTTATTATTATTTTACAATACTGGGGCAAACATGAGCGACATCCCCAAAGCCTTTTTGCCTTCTTTTTTTTTTTTTTTTTTTTTTTTTGCGGGTCTGGGGATGGAACCCAGAGGCATTTGACTTCTGAGCCACATCCCCTGCCCTATTTTTATTCTTTATTTTGAAACGGGTTCTCACTAAGTTGCAGAGGGCCTCACTAAATAGCTGAGTCTGTCCATGAACCACAATCCTCCAGTTTCAGCCTCCCGAATGCTGGGATTGCAAGTGTGTGCCACCACGCCCGGATCTTTTTGCTTTTTATTTTGAGACAGAGTCTTGCTGAGTTAGCCAGGCTGGCTGCAAACATGTGACCCTCCTGCCTCAGCCTCCCTAGTCACTGGGATTATGGGTGTGTGCCACCGCTCCCTGCTCCACCTCCCTCTTCTGGACGCACTGCAGCCTTGGCCCTGCAGCTGCCCGTTGAGAGCTTATTTGCGCTCTTTCAGTCTTCTTTCCAAAAGTGTCTCATGGGAAATGAAAGCAAGCAGGTGTGGGGCCAGAAGCATGGGCAGAGCAGACATCTGAGGCCCTGCCCAAGGTCCCAGGGAGGAGAAGATGGGGCTGTGTGGGGACAGCTTGTGGAGACACCAGGGTACAGGGCTGACAGCAGCTGGTCCTCCCACCTCTTCTCTGTTGTGGGACCAGGTCATGCTCCTGAAATGAAGGAGACCTCCCCAAAGCCCTCACTGCCCCCCAGGGAGTCCCAGGACTTTGCTATGCGCCTGGCCCTGCCCTTCCTAGGTCCTGAGGAGACAGGCCAGGGCCAGAGGGCCTTGTGGGCCATGGCCATCCCCTGGATAGGGGGCGGCCTCCCAGGCTCGCGCCCCTTGCCCTCTGCCCTCTGCCTCTCAGACCCGGGAGGGCCGTGAAGCCCATGGCCGATCCCGAGAGTCCGCGTCTATGCCTGGGAGAGCCAGAAACTGGGGAGCCCAGGGGTCTGTGTGAGCTGTGTGTTTGGGGGTGGTGTGGGGGAGGAGGGCGGTACATTCTGCCCAATTCAGCTCTGGCCATCTGCTCCCTGGGAACAAAATTAATAAATAAACGACACGCAGGGAGTCTTAAGAACTGGCAAGAGGGAGGGGTGGAAGAGCCTGCCTAGGATGTGGCAAAACAGAACAGAGTGGCAGGGATGAGCTGGCACGCCGTGGGGGCTGGCAGTCGGTACTGACGTCCCTCCCTGGCCCCATGCAGGCACGGGACAGACATGGTGCCCCTGTGCGCGCCCGACCTGCACGTCCAGGGTGGCGTGGGCAGGGTCTCCATGGGAAACTCTGCTTCTCAGGGAGGGAATCACCAACTGCTCCACCCACTCTGTCAGCCCGATGGGAAGACTGGGGGCCTGAAGCGGGAAGGCAGCCCTGTGCCAGGGAGAGGGGTCGGTCCCTTTCAGCTCTGCTGGAGATAGATGTGTCCATCTGGGACCCCACCTGGGGTCCACCTCCTGCAGCCTGAGCAGAGGGAACTGGGGCTCCTGCTCTGTGGGCGGGTGAGGAGGCTGAGGTCCAGGGGCTCATGAGGTCACTCAGCCACTCCAGAAGCCAGCTCCTGGTGTAGGTCTACCAGGAGGCAGGGCCACCGCCCCGGCCTCGCTCCTGCTTCTAGCTCAGCATTCTCCCTGGCTGCCCGCCCTGCCGTATGCACCTCCTCGTTATCTCCACCTTCAGGAGACCTGGGACCCAGGCAGAGCCAGGGCTAGAACCAGGCAGCCTGGAGGCCACGTATGAAACTCCAGGGCTCTCTGCTGTGGCTGCCCAGACCCTCCCGCACTTGGGAGGTGGGGAGGCAGGAAGATGCCCACAGGCCAGGCCACTGTCCTGCTCCTGCCACCTGCAGGGAAGCGCCCAGCTCCTGGGCCAAGCCCTTAAGGCCCCCTGGATCCTAGCCCTCCTCTCCCCATTGACTCATGGTTCTTTGCCTCCAAAGCCCGCCGAAGCCACCTCTGCAGAGTCCCAGCGCCCCTCTCCACCTCTGCAGAGGCTCTCCTGAGTCCCAGCGCCCCACGAGATCCTCCCCGCCCTTGATGGTCGCTGTCTGGCTGTGTGTTTGCTTCCTCTCAGCCCCTGTCCCCTGAGACCTTCTCCATGGCAGGGCTCAGATTTTACTTGTCCCTCTGACCCCAAGCTCCCCATGCTGCCCGGCATACAGTGGGCACCCAGCATGGGATATGGGATTAAATAGGAACTTACCTGGAAAGAGGGGGGGTCTCTGTTGGAGACTTGAAGAAATGCAAAGCCTGGCTGACCAACCTTTGGAAGCTTTTCATCTGCCGGAGGGACTGTGTGAAGACAGAGTCAAATTGTTCCTTCAAAGAAACAAAATTGTGTGTGTGTGTGTGTGTGTGTGTGTGTGTGTGTGTGTGTGTGTACGCACACGCGTGTTACTGGGGATTGAACCTAGAGGCATTCTCCCTTCAAGCTATACTCGCAGTCCATTTTATTTTTTATTTGGAAACAGAATCTTACTAGGTTGATGAAAGTCTCACTGCTTGCTGATGCTGCCTTCAAACCTGCAATCCTCCTGTCTCAGTCTCCCAAGTACTAGGATTACAGGTGTGCACCACTATGCCCAGCTCAGAGGTCTCTTTTGGCTAGAGACCTGGGAAAGATGCCCAGAAGTTGGAGCAAGTGGAGGCCGGGGGAGGGTGCGGGGTGAGTGGTCGGTGCTCAGGTATGGAAAGAGAAGGCGCTCAGGGCAGGTTCATCACGTAAGCAGAGCTGCCGATGGTGAGCAGATGAGGGTGGATGGAGTAGAGGGTGCCGGAGGACTGGGAGCCAGGCTGGACCAGGAGGCCAGGCCAGATGGCGTGACTTACTCCAAGGCCCTGGAGCTTAGACAGAAAGTGCCCCAGGGAAACCACACAGACTCAACTTGTGTGAGATGCGCCTTCCACTGAATCTGCTGCATTTCCCGGTGGGGCAACCCAAGTAACCTGTGACCAGGTGTGGGCTTAGGTGTGGGAAGAGAGATGCTGGAGGCTCTAATCTGCCCTGGCAGCCCTGGCCAGTCCTTCTGGACTAGCTGGGCCATGTTTTCTTTCCCCTGTTCCAGACTGGAGGCTGTTGAGGAACATATTGCCCACACTCTTGGCATTGGGTGGGGAGTGGATTGGATGGGGGGGGGGCTGTGATTAAGAGTTGGTGAGTGGATTTGGGCAGGGGGTGACCCAAAGAGGCCAAGTTGGGTATGTCCTGGCCTGACACCATTCTACCTCTCTGGCTGGACCAGGGAAGGCCAACCTGATGGCCAGGGAAATGCTTGGGAGAGCCCTGTTGTCTATGCTTGGGAGAGCCCTGCTGTCTATGGCGTTGCTGACTTCCAGCCCAGCTGTGTGGGGCAACTCTGCCCTCTGTCCCCAGTTCTCAGACCCTGGGGGGCTCCCAAAGCAGTCAGGACTGCCTAACTGCTACAGCAGCAGAGGCAGCTTCAGAACTGGGGGATCTGATGCCCTTTAACAAGGGAAGCCCATTCTGGCAGGCTGGGTAATAGGCCTCAAATTGAATAATTAATAAAGTTATAAAAATATGTCTACTATATGGCCAGAATAATTCAGCCAAATTAGAAGCAATTATTTCTTGCAGTTATGCCACTCTGTATTTTTTACACACAGCTCCAGCAACAAGACAGGATTCCCAGGCTTGGCTGCCTGCTTGAGGAGTTCTATTGAGATAAATCCTTTCCTAGGGCTTCTTCCAGTCAAGGAACATACATCTTTCCATCCTTCTGTCCGTCCACCTATCAGTTTAACCAACCGTCCCCCTGTCCAACTTTGTATCAATATATATCCACCTGCCCATCATCCTGCCCATGCACCTGCCCATCCTTCATCCATCCCTGCATCCATCTGTCCATCTGTTCATCCATCTTCTCATTCAGCAGACACTGTTTAAGCCCTTCCATGTGTCTGACATTGTGCCATTCCTGGGCATGGGGAGGTGATCAGCTGCCCCTGTCCCTTCCCAATGGGCTCCCAGCCAGGGGACCTTTGGGTCCTGGGGGCTCTTGTTCCTCTTGAGAGGTCCTGTTGAATGTAATGGTTTTTCCCTTCATCCCTTTCCTCTAATCTACGATACAGATTATAGATATTTATACTTAAACCTACCCTCAAGCTAAATAATAGGCTCCTCTTCTCCAGGCTCAGCTTGTCACCCCGTACTCGAGAGTTTAGGGGTCTGCTGGCTCCAACACGCCACCCTTCCTGGGTCCAACCTTTATCACTTAGTGGTCAAAAGACATGGGATCTGGCTCCACCCAGCCCCTGCTCTCAAGGTGGTCTGGACAAGACATTTATTTCTTCTTGGCCCATCTGCAAAATATGAAGAATCACTGTGCCACTGAGCTCACAGGGATGGCAAGAGTCAAGAGGTCCTAGGGCTAGCTGGGTGTGGCGGCGTAGCCTGTAACCCTAGGGAGGTTGAGACAGGAGGATGACAGGCTCAAGGCCAGCCTCAGCAACTTAATAAGGTCTCAGCAACTAGTGAGACTGTTTCAGAATAAAAAATAAAATAGGGCTGGGAGTGTAGCTCAGAGGTAGAATGCTGGCCTGAGTTAAAACCCTAGTAATGCACGCGCGTGGACACACACACACACACACACACACACACACACACACACGGCTTAAGGCTACCAGTTTGAGCCTCATGTTTGCTTCCTGAAACACTGGAGATAAATCTAATTCTGAGTTAAACCAACTCAGACCTTATAGGCATCCTGCAGGAAATCCTTCCATAAAACCAGTGTTCTTTTTACAATGAAAACATCTTCCTTCTGATTTCTCTGGCTAGACACTGGGTTTTTTCTTTTAATGCAGCAAACCAGGATCAGTTTGTTAAATCTTCATAGAGCCCTTGCTGTAAGCCTGGATCTGCGCTGGCTGAATCTGACAGAATCTTTAAGTGAGTTATTTTATGGTTACTAAACCCTAGGAGCCTGGTATATGCGGATCGCTGAGGAAGCAGAGAGACCTAGGACTCCACCCTGCCCCAGGGCGCCTCCCTGACCCCGGTCCCTTTTTGCCTCATTATAAGTCAGGATGTTAGAGCTAGCAACCGCCTTTGGAGAGGATATTTGCCATACATATAATCTTCCAGGTTCACAGTCAGAATATATATATATTTTAATCCTACAAATCAATAAGATCAACCCAGTTCAAACACCGGCAAAGAATATTAACATACAGTTCCCAGAAAAAAAGGATGTTGAGATGGGCAATGAGCGTGTGAAGAGGGGCTCACTTCACTGGTGGGTGGTCCAGGCTCTCCATATCAGAGCCCGGGGGTCCTGCCATAGCGTCCTCAGAGATTGTGCCAGGAATTAGTAAGGATAAAGACAAATGGATGCACCCATTTGATGCTGGTGGGAGTGTGAACTAGCAGCATAGTTATAGGGAGGAAGCAGTCAGCTCATTTAAAGCTGAAGCTAACGCTAACCCCAGAATCCCAGACATTTCGAACCCGTTTCTACCATGATCTAGGTTAATAAATACATTTCACAACATGTCACAGCACATACATACGTGCAGGCTGATGTTTTTAAGTCTCTTCGTTTTAATTTTTTAAAAAGGGAGTCATGATCTATCTATTGTGTTGATTTGCTGACTCTCTGGGTTAAGTCAGGAAGTTGCTCCAGGGACCCTCCCCAACACGTGCGGCCCCGAATCATTGTTTGTAACGGAGGAAAGCTGCGTGTTCCACAGAGGTCCCTCAAGAGGGAAATGGATAAATTGTAATATATTCATACAGTGGAATCTCCGCAGCAGTTAAAATGAATGAAGTAGCTTTATACCTGTCTACCTGGATGAATCTCAAATATATCATACGGAGTTGAAAAGCAAGTTGCAGGGGGCTGCATACAAAGCATATGGCATAATTTACATAAGGTTAAAAGCATGCAGAATACTGAATAGGTTATCTATGGGAATACTCATTTGTAGTAAATGTATACAAACATGGAGGCGGCACACACTAAAGCCAGGCTCCGGTTACCCCTGGGGAGGGAGAGGCTGTGATGGGGAGGGATACGCAGGGAGTAACAGTAATGATTTGCGTCTAAAATAAAAACACTTAGCCCAGTGTGGTGGGCTAAATATAATCCCAGTCCTTGGAAGATGAAATAGGAAGATCACAGGTTCCAGCACAGCCTCAGCAAGTAGTGAGACTTTCATCAACCTAGACCCTCTTTCAAAATAAAAATGAAAAATGTGATTGGGGTGTAGCTCAGAGGTAGAATGCCCCTGAATTCAATCCCTAGTAACACACACACACACACACACACACACACACACACACACACACAAAAAATCTGTAGCAAAAGTGGAGAATGTTAAAATTTGTTTAGTAACACTGTTTTAACTTTCTCTAAACTTTACCATATACTTGAAATAGTCGTCGTCGTCGTCGTCGGTCGTCGTCGTCGTCGTCGTCGTCGTCGTCGTCTTCTTCTTCTTCTTCTTCTTCTTCTTCTTCTTCTTCTTCTTCTTCTTCTTCTTCTTCTCAGTACTGGAGATTGAATTCAAGGACATTCTACCTTTAAGCTACACTCCCAGCCCTATTTTTTTATTCTTTATTTTGAAACAGGGTCTTGCAGCCGGGCGTGGTGGCGCACGCTTGTAATGCCCGCACTTGGGAGGCTGAGACAGGAGGATCACACAGGTTCAAAGCCAGCCTCAGCTACTTAGTGAGGCTCTCAGTAACTTAGTGAGACCCTGTTTCCAAAAATAGGTCTGGGAGTATAGCCCGGAGGTAGAAAGCCCCTGGATTCCACCCCCAGTACCCCCCCCACACACACACACACAAAAAAAACAGAAACAGGGTCTTGCTAAGTTGTGGAGGCCTCACTAAGTAGCTGAGGCTGGCTGTGAACCTTTTATCCTTCTGTCTCAGTTTCCCAAGAACTGGGATTACAAGCGTGCACCACCACGCCTGGCTTAGTTGTGTGTGTGTGTGTGTGTGTGTGTGTGTGTGTGTGTGTGGTGAGGAGGGGATGTGTTAGTTTTGGCTCAGCTTAGGTTGGTTCAGAAACACTTGCGGAAACCAGGTGTGGTGGCACACACTTATAAATCTGTAATCCTAGTACTTGGGAGACTGAGATAGGAGGATCGCAGGTTAGAGACCAGCAGTGCATGGTCATCTAATAAGACCCTGCTTCAAAGTAAAAAATAATATAGGGCTGGGGTGTAGCTCAGAGGTAGAGTCCCCCTGGGTTCAATTCCCAGCACACACACACACACACACACACACACACACACACACACACACACACTCTGGTGCGACTGTGATGGCCGTGAGGTTTGGAGTGGGCAGGGCAGTGGGGGGGACATTAGGAGAGAATCACAGGCTACCCACCCACCCGTGTCTGCCATGAAAAACAGATAAACATTCATGCTGCAAACAGGGAGCCAAAGTTCAGGACCTGAGTCTCCCTGGGGGATGAGGGAAGGCTCCCTGGAGGAGGTGAGGGCAAGCCGAGCCTTGAAGGATGGATAGAAATTGATGGCGTAGAGACTCTGGGAAGGAGAGGAGAAAGAGGGGAGTATGAAGCAGCCGCCTGGGTTTCTAAGCCACAGCCCTGCAGCAGAGATGGTTACAGGCCCTGTAGGAGATGAGATAAGGGGCCGGAGAGGCGGGTCTCATTAATCATGGTGCTCAGGAGAGCTGGGCCCAGGATGGGAGACTGCCATTCCACCGCCCATCCAGACAGGGCTCCTCGGGGAGGAAGGGAGACAAAGTCCTGCTCCAATCCCACACTGCAGATTTATTTGGCCAGCCCCCCAATAAATTCCTCACGCCAGAGGCCTCACCATCCGTCTCGGGCAGTACAGGGGGACAGCAGAGGCAGTGTCTGTCTTGAATCGCTCGGGGACACAGCCACACGTCTTGCTAGCAGGTGAGCTCCTAAATCCTCCTCTGACTTGCTCCCCTCCTAGTAAATCTGAATAGTTTAAAATAACTCCTTCCGACCTTGAGGCCGGTGCCAACTTTCTGCCATCCATCAGCCCTGGCCGATTTCTTATTAAGGTTCTGCTGTTCCCTCGGAAGAGTCGCCACCTTAAATCAAGGGCCCGATAGGGCAGGGGAGAGACAGGACCTGGGGTAGCGCGGGCGACACCAGTCAGGGAGATGGGGCTCCAGGGCCGCTGGGGCAGGTCGCAAGGCCTCGGCCTCTGGCTCCGCACTTGCACGGGCCCAGGGGCGCGGTGTCCAAGCTCGGCAGAGCCCAGAGCGCAGCCCAGGGAGACCCTCGCCCTGGCGACTTTCCACAGGCTTCCCACACGCTGCCCCAAGGGGTGCCCGGAAGCCAACTCCAGCACTGCCCATTCATTCATTCACACCATCATTCATTCATTTACTCACTCATTCAATGGCTCACCATTCATTCACTCGTTCATTTGGTCACTTATTCACGCATTCATTCATTCACTCATTTATTCATTTACTCATTTATTCATTCACTCATTCACTTAGTCACACATTTACTCTCTCATTCGCTTGTTCATGTAGTCATTCATTCACTTGTTCGCTTAGTCACGCATTCATTCACTCATTCATTCATTTACTCACTCATTCAATTACTCACCATTCATTCAATCGTTCATTTGGTCACTTATTCACTCACTCATTCATTCATTCATTCACTCATTTACTTAGTCATTCACTAGTCACACATTTACTCTCATTCACTTGCTCACTCAATTACTCATTCACTCGTTCATGTAGTCATTCATTTGCTTGTTCACTTAGTCACACATTCATTCACTAATTCACGTAATTACTCATTCATTCATTCACTCAGTCACTCATTTGTTCACTCACCATTCACTACTCCTTCACTCGCTCACTTGGGAATCCATGCCACTTACTTAATAAATCTGTGCCGATGCTTTTGTGTGCCTGCTCTGGGGATATGGCAGTAACCAGGACAGAAGGTCCGTGTTTCCCCCGATATTCCCTCTTAGGTAGGAAAACAGTCAGCAAGTGCGGAAGTGAACATGCATCTGTAAGTGGGGCAGACGCCATGGAGAGGGTCAATGGAGTGACGGTTTGGAGGGAGTGGGTGGATGGTCAGGGTGATTTGTGGGGGGGCATTTGAATCTAGACATGAGTGCTGAGGAAGAGCCAGCCATGTAAAATATAGGGGCATCTGTGTGTTGACCAGCCTCAGTTCGTGGTCTGATTTTGACTCAGGTTATAAAACGTGTTTATGCCCGGGGACACTTGCTATGTGAGGCTCTGCAGAGGGTTTATAAAATAGTGAGCAAGTTCTGCTCATGGTGCGTTCACCTCCGAAGTGTGATCATGTGCTGCTCAAGGCACCACGGCAGCACGCCGAGAGCTCAGGGAAGGCGCAGGTCCCCTCCGCCGGGTGAGCAGGGAGGGGCTCAGGAGAGAACAGAGCACCCGGAGGGCGGCGTCAAGCAGGAGCCGAGGGCTCTGACCAGTACCCGGCCAGGGGGTGCTCCTTTATTGTGGCAGATGCCAGTCCTGGGTGGGTGCATGTGTCCTAGTAATTAACCAAAGTGAACCGAGTTGTTTCTCAGAGGAAGGAACACAGACGAAACATATTGCCTCATCAGCAAAAGAATTATGGGCAGGGAGCCTTGTGGAGTGGGAGCCAGCCCTCTTTAAATAACTGGCAGCAGGAGGATGGGGTGGACTCTCATTCCTTTGTTGTTGCTGCTGCCAAAGGAAATCACCGAGGTATCCCTTCTTCTGCATCACGTGTCTCTCAGCTCCAGGCCACACAACCCCGACTGGGAACCAGAGCCTTGGATGGTACAGATCTCAGGATGACAGATTCCCGATGCAGCTTCCCACCCCCCCCCCGAGTCTGGAGATGGAACCCAGAGGCATTTAACCTCCAAGCCCTACCCCCTGCCCATTTTTTTATCCTTTATTTTGAAACAGGGTCTCACTGAGTTGCGGAGAGCCTCACTAAGTAGCTGAGGTTGTCCGCGAACCGCGATCCTCCTGTCTCAGCCTCCCGAATGCTGGGATTACAAGCGTGCGCCACCACGCCCGGCTCCTGATGCAGCTTTGGGGCCTTTCTGAGGAGAGACACCCACGCCGCAGTCCGCTGTTGCTGAAAGGAGCAACCCTCTTCCACTCATCAATACAATTTGCTTAGCAAATAAAGATTAGCAGAGTAGACGGGTCTGTGTTTTGCTGTCAGCTCTAAACGTCCCTTGACATCAGTCACAGCTGGGGGTCCTAGGGACAAGGCTGCAAGTAATCCAGGGCCTGAGATGCGTCCTCCTGCGCGCAGGGCAGGAGAGGAGGCTGGGCGGAGAGGGAGGGATCCTCTGAGGCAGACCTCGGGGAGTCTTCATCTCCCCCCATGTCCCTGGAGTGCGTGGCGCAGACCAGAATGAAGAACCGGGGCAACGTGGTCCCCAAGTTATACCAAGAGAGGCCCCGCTGAAGTGAACAGCCACCGTCTGGCCCAGTTCTTAAGGGGTGGGGAGGTTATGCTAATGTGGAGAGTTTTTCCTCTCAGTTTCATTTTTCTTTTCAGAATTTTCCCACAACCTTTGATGCCCAACACTGCTTGATTACACTAAGGCCGAGGGCAGGGGGTGGGAACGGTACTGAGCAGCTAGCGCGCGGGGGTTCTGGGCGAGGAGCTCACGGACATCGATCTCATTTAATCCTCCTGACAGCCCTGCAGATTCTTCTCACCTGACAGATGAGAGCATGGAGAGGTGAGGCTGTCAGGGCCTCACAGCTGCGAAGGGGAGCTGCCGGCTAGTCTGAATAGCGTTCACCTTAGCCCAGAATTACCCAGTGAGCTCTGCAGGACGTTTGTAAATGGTGTTTTGCCAAGATCCACCACCACCCCCAGACCCAGCCTCTGCAGGAATACAAGCACATACGTGTACAGTGGTGCACAGCTGCAATCCCCATACTCAGGAGTCTGGGACAGGAGGACCACAGGTTCGAGGCCAGCCTCAGCAACTTAGTGAGACCATGTTTCAAAAATAACAAATAAAAAGGGCCAGGGGATCCGGGCGTGGTGGCGCACACTTGTAATCCCAGCAAGTGGGAGGCTGAGACAGGAGGATCGCGATTCGTGGCCAGCCTCAGCTACTACTTAGGCCCTTTGCAACTCAGTGAGACCCTGTTTCAAAATAAAGAATAAATAACAGGGATAGGGGTGTAGCTCAGAGGTAGAATGCCCCTGGGTTCAATCCCCGGCACTGCAAAAAACAAAAGGGGGGGGAGGGTTAGGGGTAGAGGTCAGTGATAGAACCTACCTGGGTTCAATCCCCAGTACTTAAAAAAAAAAAAAAAAGAATCCAAGTGGACAAACCTCACCTCCAGCACTTGTCGACCATGCCCTTTGCTTGCTCGGCAGCACCCGCGGTGCTCCGTGTTCCTCCTTCCCTGCCCAAGCGGGCCCGTTTGTTCCCTCGGGCACCACAGCCCAGCCAGGGTGGGCTTGCGTGGCTTAGATCAGTTACGAATGTGTAGGGAGGTGACCTCCAGGTCAGTGTGCCTTGAAAGTTTCCAGAGCCCAGCTCCCTGGCTGCTCCCTGCAAGCTCTGCCTGGAAGGGTAGCAGAGCCTGACAGAGCTCCCACAGGGATGGCTCCACTTCTTTTTTTCTTTTTCTTTTCTTTTCTTTTCTTTTTCTTTCTTTCTTTCTTTCTTTCTTTCTTTTTTTTTTTTTTTTTTTTTTTTTTTTTTTTTTTTTTTTGGTAGTACTGGGGATGGAACCCAGAGGCTTTCTACCTCCGGGCTATACTCCCAGCCCTATTTTATATTTTACTTGGAAACAGGGTCTCACTAAGTTGCTGAGAGCCTCACTAAGTAGCTGAGGCTGACTTCGAACCCATGCGATCCTCCTGTCTCAGCCTCCCAAGCACGGGGATTGCAAGCATGCGCCACCCTGCACGGCCGGCCGGATGGCTTTATTTCTAAACCCAGAGCCTCTGAGGGCCTTTACTAAAGCTGAGTTTTCCCAGCCCTCCTCCATGCAGGGGCAACCTCAGGCCGCCCACTGCCGGGCCAGGCCTGTCACTCTCTGACTGTCTCCAGTCTCTCCCTTCTCTGAGCCTCAACTTCATTTTCAAATAAGATTCGATTTTGATAGATCCGTGGTTTTTAAGGGGGGAGTGCCTCCTAGGGGACACCTGGCAATGTCCAGAGACGTTTCGGGTTGTCACAGTTGTGGGTAGGGCACTGCTGGTATCCAGTGGGCAGAAGCCGGGGATGCTGCTAAGGAACAGGACAGCCCTTATACAGAGAAACCCCACCTGCACCTCAACAGGGCTGCCATCATGAAAGCCTGAAACTGTACACACCCACGCAGCTCCTACCTTTGTTCATCAAACAGCATTTGTCAGGCGCCTCCTGGGTGCCTGCTAGTGATGGGGCTGAGTCCCTGCCCCCTGGGGCTCAAGTGTAAGGATAACGATCACCATGCTTTCATCTTGGCTAAACACTAACTATAAGCCAGCTTCTTTCTATGAACTGACTTCTTCAAGCCTCAAAACCCCTTAAATACTACTTTATTAGTCCCCTTTTACAGATAAGGTAACTGAGGCCCAGCAATTTGCTTAAGGCCACACAGCTTGTAAGTGGTAACTAAGTAAGTAGTGGCTTGCACACGTTACTACAGAGCCATACTCCAATCGGACCACTTCCACCGCCCCTAGAAGAAAAGTAGCTGGAAATTTCTGCGCAGAGAGGGGGGGGGGGGGTTGGAGAGGAAGCCTCAGGCCCTAAGGTCTCTTTATCATGCAAACCGTTTAGCGAACTGCAGAAGGGCCTCATGACTATAAACCAGCCCGTAATGACCTGACAGGCAAAGGGGGCTGGAGAAGTGTTAGGGCCACGGAGGCATTAATCTGCTTCCAGCCTCTGCTGCTGGAAAGACATTTGTTAGAGCGGTTATGGGAGCCATAAAAGGCTATTTGACGGCGCCCTCCCCACTAGGCCCCTGGTGAGCAGGAGAGGCCCGCTCTGGGCCCGGTTCATCTACTGGCCCAGGGCACCCCCCACAACCTGCCTTAGGTAGGAGGCTGGGAGCTGAGGGGAAAGGGCAGACAAGCTGGATTCTCCTTCCTTTCATGATCCTAAAGTGATTCCAAGGTCCCCGGCAAGTCCTGCAATTATTACACTGGGCTCTGTTTATCCATCTGTAAAATGGAGACATTAGTATTTATTTCCCAGGGCAGTTCTGCGGCTCTGATTTCTACCGAGGTGCCAGGCACCGTCACTGCTGGTGGCCATTGTGGGAGTAAGAGTCATGGTAGCCATGTACACAGATAGGACTGTCAAACATTAAACCTGGGCAAAGGTTTATGAATCTCCATCTAGTTCAACTCCCCCAGGGTACGAGGAATAGTGCCCGTTCATGGAGACTGCGTGTCAGACAGTGGTTCCAGCGCTGGCTTTGCTTTGCCCCATTGAATCCTCTCACCTCACCTAGAGTTAGAGACTGAAGCCCAGAGAGATACCGAGGTAGCCCAGCTGGTCCTGTGACCCCGGCTCCACCCTCATGCATAGGTGGGAAATGGTCAGAAACGGGTCTCCGCTACCTTCTGATAGCGGGGCAGGGGGCGCCCTCTGACCTTGGCCTCCCTGCAGGGAAACAGTGCAGGTGCACCATGGTGCTGCTGAGGTGCTGGACTCCAAGCCTGGCTGGAGGGGTGGCGGGCTGACCTGGGCAGAGGCACCAGGAGGCAGGGTGCAGCCCTCTGCCTGGCACCCAAAGAGACATCCCAGCCCTGCAGGGACCTGGCAAGGAGATGACAGGAAGCCTGGGCAGTTTCTGTCACTGGAGCTTGGTGTGAGGTCCGTGTGGCGGGCTTATCTGGTCCTGAGCCACAGAGGAATGGAGGTCCTACTAGGGAGCAGGCCTGCAGGGTTAGCAGAGTGGGGCCCTGCTGCAGAGAGGTGCAGGCTGGGTCCTGGGGAGGGCGGTGCCGTGCGCAGTTCTAACGTGCTCATCCAACTCCTGCACAATATGCTGATATCTGTGGTTTTAAAAATAATTGAAAGAGACACGTGAGAATTTAAAATTCGTGTAGATTCCTCTTGGGTCTCCAGCCACCCTAGAGAAATGCTGCCTTAGATGAATCCCAGAATGGTGGGTGATGGGCAGGCCTGGAGGGGGAGGTGGGAGGGCCAGTGACCAACCTGGGGACCCTAAGTAGATCCACGCCCCCAAGCCCCAGCCGGCGGCTCACTGCCTCCCTTCCCCTCCTCCTCTTCTGTTCCCAGAAAAACTCCCTCTGCGCCCCTCTCGGGATCTTCCTGATCAGAAGCCTCAGTGCGCAGGCCCCGTTTCTAGTATTTGGGAGAATACTAGATCTCTATTCTACATCGAGAGTCCAGTTTAGTCTGAGGTCAAACCCCAAAGAGCAGGCCAGTCGCTTCCCTTCAAGCGTACTGTCCATTTAGATTCCTGCTTGGACTGGGAGGTGGGTGAAACAGATTTTCACCCCTCAAATCCTGTTAACTCGAGATGTTTTTGCAAGATGCAAGGATGGCTGGCTGCTGTCTCCTTCCCAAAGCAGATTTCCGGCCAGCCCAGCCCTGCAGTGGGATGCCTGAATGGGGGCCGCCATGTTTCTTGGAAGAAAATGTGGGAAACCCCAACTCTTTCCCCACTTCCCAGTGCCCTCCTCAAGTCCCCTCAGCAGTGAAACGTCAGGGGAGATCTTGGTGTTTGCCTAGTGGAAAAGACGGGGAAATCAATAGGAGGGAAAAAAAATCTCATTTTCAAGCTTCTAAGCAGGTATTGCAATCAATAATGCAAAGAGCAACGGGAGGCCATTAAGCCACAGTTGGCAGTGTCCTCTGGGGCTCGGGAAGTGTTTGCAGAGGAGCAGGAGCTCAAGGGCGCCTCTGCACCACCCCACCTGCCCAGGACCCTTGTGGGCTGGGTCCTCTGGGGGAGCCCATCTGAGTCTCCAAAGAGGAAATGCCACCTGAAGTGCGTTAACCAGTTCTCCGCCCAGAGTCGCCCCCCACAGTGCACTGAGCTCTCGGATCCAGATGTGCAGGGCAGAGGGTGGCCACCGTGGGGGCACATCTGGGTGGCCTGGGCCGAGGCAGCGTCCCCAGGAGGTGGCACTTGCTGTTTCCTCCTGGGTTTTCCTTTTCATCTCAGGGACAGGCTCGACAAAGCCCCCTCTCAGGATTTATATGCCATAATCCCCTAGCTTATTTTGTACACCGCTGGGTTGCATGTGTCAATCCTGTTTCTGAAAATTGCCAAAAAACGTTAGGAGTTGTGGTAGGATGGGGGTGAGATCTGGCGGTGGTGCGGCACCCTCCCACTTCACCCTTGGCACGTGCGCTCCCCCCTGCCTCTGTGGCTTCACCATGCCTCTAAAGCCTGCGGGGTCCCCGTGGACGGACACGAAAGCCCATGGCGGGGCCTTGGAGGTGGGCCTGCTAGGCCAAGGGAAGGAGGCTTAGTGGGAGGAGACGTGGTCCCTCCAGAAGACCCCATCTGACCCCAGAGCTCTGAGTCTGATGGAGGGGTCTGGACCCTGTCTGGGAGACAATGGAATGAACTCACTTTTAAAATAGGTATTAACAAGCCAGGTGTGGTGGTGCACACCTGTGATCCCAGTGCTTGGGAGGCTGAGACAGGAGGATCACACAGGTTCGAAGCCAGCCTCAGCTACTTAGTGAGGCTCTCAGAAACTCAGTGAGAACCTGTTTCCAAATAAAGTATAAAATAGGTCTGGGAGTATAGCCCGGAGGTGGAAAGACCCTGGGTTCTACCTGCAGTACCACCAAAAACAAAAAAATAGGTATAAACATATTTCACCAACTCCTACCCTCCCAAGAGATGGTCCTAATTCATCTATTGTCCTGGAAGTCTGTCGAACCAGTTATGACTTGGGAAAGCAGGTTATTCAGTGGAGCTCGGAGTCGATTTGTACAGTTTTGTTTTTCTCACAGTGTTTTTTTTTTTTTTCATTAAAGTGCTAGAAATTGGGTGTGGTGCAGGTTCTGAGCATGGGCTCTGGAGTCAGACTGGATTCAAACCCCAGCTGCAGAGTCAATGGTGTCTGTACACTCTGAACCTGCTACTTGACTTTGCTGAGCGTGTTTCCTCATTAGAAAACAATGGAGCCAGTCCTGCCCGATCCCGGGCTTCAATGGACCGTGCCCGACCAACAGTGGGGTCTCCCTTCACCCCTGCCCTCCTGGAGTTTTATCTGACTGATGCCAATTTAATGGAGAACTCCTAAGTCTACAGCGCATGAAGGCTGAGGAGTACCCCAGGTTTGGGGAAGGGTGTCAAACCAGGAAAGGCTCCCTTAAAAAAGTCTGGTTTCACCTCCACACCTCACCTTAGGTCAATCCTTCTACCCAAACAGAAAGGCTGCTGCGAGGATCTGGCAGCCCCAGCACAGGCTTAGTGCATGCTCAGTGGGGGCTCAGCGGGGCTGAGCTCTGCGGTCTGGTTGGGAGCTAAAGTCATGGCCTGGAGTTTCTGCTGCTTGAGGTTGAGGACCAGTCTGCGTCATCTCCCCAGTCTTAGCAGGCCACCCTAGCATCCCCAGAGACCAAGCTAGGGCTGGCTGGGAGGAGGGACCACCGACAAGGTGGCTCATGGCTTAAAGATGAGTGCGGCTGCTTCCCAGCTGCCTCCCAGCAACCCTGCCAGTGACTACTGTTATGGCTTCCAGCCCCTTCCACCCAGCAGCCAGTGAGGACTCTACCACATGAGTCAGGTCAGGTCTCTCTTCTGCTCAGAAGTCTCCAGAGAGCACTTAGAAATTATATTTAAAGCTTCGAGCATGTCCTGGAGTGTTTCCAAATAAAAATATCAATTTGTCTAGGTACAAAGGCATTGGCTTGATATTATGTAACTTTGCTGGCATTTAAATAAAAGTGAGGTTTTGAGGCAGTGAATTATCCTTTTACCACTCCCACTGTGGTTCAGGGTACAACTTCATTGTTCTGAATACATATATCTGACCTAGTCGTTCTGCAGGTTGTATTTTACGAATTCCGATCTGAAAATATTCTTTTCTATTATTTGGAAAGACAGTTTAACAACATTGTCTATCACTCTGAAAAACCAAAACCAACCCAAAACGCCTCCGCGCTGCTTGCCCACGTGGCTCAGCCTCAAGGCCCGCAGTTCTCCTTGCATGTGGGCTCCAGGTATTCTGACCCGCTGAGGTTCCTTTCCTGCCTGGCCTTTGCCCTGGCTGTGCCTTCTACCAGTAGCTGTCATCCCCCAACCATCTGCATAGCTCACTTTCTCATTTAATTGGTTTTCTATTGCTGCCTAACAAATAACCACAAATGCAATGGCGTAAGTTAACACACATCTATTAGCTCATGTTTCTGTGGGTCAGGCGTGTGGGTACGGCTTGCCTAGGTCCTGTGCTTGAGGTCTCACAGGTTTCAGGCAAGGCTGCAGTCTCATCAGAGGACCGACTGGGGAAGACCTGCTTCAAGCTCTTCCAGCTGTTCGCAGATCCATCCCTGGGCCTGTGAGCTGGGCCCCTCTGCAGCCTCAGTCGGGAGCTGCTCTAAACTTCTGGAGGCTTCCACAGGGCATGTGGTCCTCCCACTCAGCCTTCTCACCACAGGACTGTGTGCTTCTCGAAGCCATAAAGGGAGAAAAGTCTTTCTAGCTTAAAGGAGTGCCACCTCGTCTCCTTTGCCGCACTATGGTACCTAGAAGCAAGCTACAACTCCAGCCCTTACCCAAGGGGATTCTGCGGGCCATGAACTTGGGACCAACCTCTGTCTGACCAACACACTCATCCTTTTCAAGTCTTAATATCTTCTTGAGGGGTGGGCCTTCCCTGAAACCAACACGGCAAATTTTAGCCTCACCCTTACCCCTAGTATTTGTGATCTCCCTCCCCTGAACTGATTTTTTTCCAAAACATTTCACATCCTTTATTGGGATCTATAATCTATTCATTTATTACATTTATTATATGTCTTCTCCTAGTAGAAATTAAACTGCGTGAGAGGCAGGGATCTGGGTCTGGTTCATTGATGAGTCCCCAGAACCTTCTTTAAAAATATTTTTTTTAAAAAAAGTTTTTTTCCGCCGGGCGTGGTGGCGCACGCTTGTAATCCCCGCGCTTGGGAGGCGGAGACAGGAGGATCGCGCAGGTTCAAAGCCAGCCGTGCTGGCCTAAGAGACCCTGTTTCAAAAATATAAAATAGGTCTGGGAGTGTAGCCCGGAGGAAGAAGCGCTTCCAGGAACCCCAGTACCACCAAAAAAAAAAAAAAAAAGTTTTTTCCTAACGACTTCCATTATCTTTAGAGAAAACTCAAAATTTTGGCCAAACTAACAAGACCTGGCACAGCGAGGCCCAGGGCTGTGCCCCACCTCCCCTCCTTCCTCCCCTTGGCAAGACTTGGCCCTGCTAGCCTTCCCATTCACAGCCTTCTCCCAGGCCTTGGGTCCTTTGCACTTGATTCCTCTGCCTGGAAGAAGCTTCGAGCTCGCTGCAGAGGTGACTTTGACCCTCATGTGTCAAATGTCACCTTCTGGAGAGGTCTTCCCTGACCACCTGACCCAAGAGAGTCTGCGGCGCCCACCCTCTGAGACGCTGATGACTGATCGCTGGATCTTCTCATAGATGAGGCTGGCGCTCGCTCTGTCTCTGCTGCAGATGGCTGGACCCTCAGGGCCTCTTCTTGCTTCACCAGGGCAGCCCCAGCTGACTTCTGTCCTTCCTCCCCCATCCCATCTCTCTGTGACACTTCATCCTCATCCTCTGACCTCTTGTCCCTCAGTTCCTGCCCCGCTTCCACTTCTGTCCCCAGCTCCTCTCCTTGTTCCTCATCTCTCTGTCCCTTGCCCTCATCTTTTTGCTGCCCAACCCTTTGCCCCTTGTCTCTCAGTTCCCCTACCCTGTCTCTCTGCCCCGTCTATGTGCCAGGTTCCCAAATCGGAATGCTCCCCCACCTCTTCCCAGGTTCTCCCCACATGCTCATCCGGCCTTCCCTGCTCCGGCTCCCAGAACCCTGGGCTGGGGCAGGGGCTGGGGAGTGGCTGCTTTCTGCGCTGGAGAGCAGACTCGCCTAGTTTTCCAGCTTGTTTGTTTAAGTATAATTAGAGAAATAAATCAGCACATTAGCTCCCTGCTTGGGAGCTCTGCTTCTTCAAGAACAAGCCACTCAGAGTGGGCAGGGGGGTCTCTGGGGGCCTGGGATTAGCTGGGCCCCCTCTCAGGCCCAACAAATAGGGCTGGCTGGCTCTCCACCCCGCCCCCTCCACTCCCAGCATGCACAATTGGTATTCCTCCAGCTCCAAGGACCAGAGCAAGTGGTTTGTTAGTCCTGTGGAGATGGCTGGGACCAGGCGGGGCCCGGAGGTGACGGGTTCCGCAGAGTCAGAAGCAACTGGGTAAAGAGGGGCAGGTGTTGTTCATTAAGCCACACTCCCCGCTTCTCCTGATGTACCCACTTAGCTATGGGGCAAATATGGTGGCCCATGAGCCTCTGTCCCTCTTGCCCAGGACCATTAAAACCCAATTACCAAAACGAGGATGTTCTGAGCAGGGAGCCTGCCTCTTCTTCAGGAACACAGGGCTGGGGGAGGGGCGTGGGGTTCTAATGCAGCTGGCAGGTCGGAGCCTGGGAAAGTGATACCCAGGAGCAGCAAAGGCTTGGCTTAGAGCTGGGGAGGAAAGACATGGATGGTTTCTGAATGGGGCCAGGTTGCAGCAGGCTCCTCCAGGGAAGATGTTCCAAATATTGAACGATTGAACAACCCCTGGGGAGTGATGAGGGGCTAACCCACCTCCAACCCTTCAGCTGAGGCAGGAATTAACCTTGTAATTGCTGAATGGCTGGGAGTCCTGAAGGGAGAGTTCCCAGCAGAGGGATGGCCAGAGTCCTGGGGAGATGATACTTGGGGAAATGGCTCTTTAACCAGCTACGAGGAAATATTTCAGAATTTTAATAATTGAAACAGACATACCAATGTGTCCCAGCTGACCATCAGCACTGTGTGCAAACAGAGTAAGTGGCAGCTCCCCTTCCTCCTCAGAGTGGGGAGGAGCGCACGGGAGCAGGGCCATCTGATAGGGGAGACCTGTGAAGAGATCTCTGATGCCCCCCTTCTCAGAGGGGTTGGCTGGCACCCAGAGTCACCTTCTGTCCCCTCCTCGGGACTTCAGGAGCTGTGGAGGGAACTAGAGGGATATTCCAACCCTGTAACCCATACCCCAAACCTGCTGCTGCCCCGCTGCAGGGGCCGGGCCCAGCCCCCAACTGTCCCTCGCCCTGGTGGAGGGATGTTTTCAACAGCTCCTGAAGCTGCTTCCTCAGCTCCTGGCTTGTCTTACCCTAAGTAGGCCTTTTGGATTTATTAGTTCTGGGGGTGGAAAGAAAACAGCTTCTTGCAGAAGTGTGTTTAGTGCTACATTTCAAACTTGCAGGCTTGATTGAAGTGGTAGTTAAAACATTTTAAGGCTCTTAGGTAAAGTTGCATTTGCCTTCCGCACAGCCTATATTCTGATATTCTCCATTTATTGCGGTGGCCCCACAGCATCGCTGAGAGACAGTGCTTTATGGAGGGCTGTCAGCCCGTCTAACAGGGACATGGCCCTGGCTTCCATGTGCAAACCCATCGCTCTGAAGCCACCATGAAGGAACAGAGTACGTGTGCATCTTAATTAAGCCTCAGTGTGCACCCTATTGCGGAGATGCTCATATTAAAGAATTCTTTTCACTTTGCGGGAAGCTGGAATATTTGTTCCCATGTCATTTTTATATTCCTTTTGTGTGGCAATTAATACTTAACTCCTGGGAAATAAAGCTGCCACCTGATACTGTCTTTATGGCCTGGTATTAAAATAACTGTTCCTGATAAACTATTGTAATAAAGTATTGGAAGGGCCCTGCTGAACGGGGGCTCCATTCAGGTATTAATTCTGCTCAAGGAGTTGGGCCCTGAATGAACGTCTTTTACCCTAGTTTATTTCATTTTTTTTTTTTTCCTTGATGACATGTGGAGCAAATCTAAAGATAATGGTGATCATGGAGGAGAGGGTGAGTGTGTATTTACGAGGCAGGGCACTTGGTCTGCCTTTCTGACTGTCCCGGGAAGGTATTTCCAATTAACGCCTTTGCTCTGTAATTATGGCAGCTATAACTTGACCTTCATCTGCTTGCACCACCGACAGCCGGAGCGTGCCCTTGACTTAGTAGAAAAGGTGACAACAGCACATTTGTAGTCCCTGGTAGGAGCCCGGCTCTACCTGGTACCAGCAGCATTTAACTGGGGGACCTAATTTGAGTTTACAAGTGATTACAAGCTGTCCTGTGGGACTCTGCTTACCGGTGGATTCTCAAATAAGTTGCAAAACAGTGACGAATTAACTTGTTATGCTGTCAAAATCAATTACTGCGGAAGACAGCTTAACTTCTCCGGCCCTGTTCTTGGGGTCCCTGAGCTAGCCTGGCCACCCTGTCAGCTGCCTGACTCCCTGAGTCCCGCTAACCTTCGTTCCCGTCTCCCCACTCGCTCTTGGCTTTGTTAAAGTCTCAGGCTTGGATTTGGGGGAGTGAATTCTCAAGAGCAGGGCAACGGGGGTGCCTGGAGGGAGGGGACAGTCAGCTTGACACCCCTCCTCCACATAATACTGTGTCCCCAAAGGCTGGGGGACAAGGATTGATTCTTGCGGTGGCTTTAAGTGAGATAAACATCTGGGTGCCCAGAGATCTTTATTTTGCAGCATTGAATGGAAGGAGCAATTTATAAATGTTCCCTTAATATTTCTGAAACAGATTGGCCAGTAATTTATAGACTGCAACATTGAGGACTGAATTAATTTTCCAGCGAGAAAAGCCCGTGTGCAGCTTGTGGAGAGCAGCTTGTGGAGAGCTGCCCCCAGCATCGCCAGGCAGCATTAGAGAACAACAGGGTTAAGAGGCAACATGGAGGCGATGACTCACCCTCCTGGGACACAAATGGGGAAACCGAGGCCCAGGGTCACACAGCCAGCTCCAGCTCCTGGCTGGCGCAGGTCTGGAGTCCGTCTCCCAGGTCTTAGACTAATTTTGTTGGTTTGGTTTGGTTAGTTGGTTTTGGTGCTGGGGATTGAACCCAGGGGCATTCTACCTCCAATATCATCTCACTTATAATCCTCACAACCATCCCGTATGAGGCAGGTGAGTTGAGGTCCCGTTTTACAGACAGGAAAAATGAGGCTCAGAAGATGAAGTCCTGCTTCCTCTCCTTGGCCCCGAAGGGCCAGAAGTAGACTGGCTCGGAGGCCTCCAGTGATCGGAAGCACTGGGTACAGCACCAATGAGGCAGAGCTTCTCTGTGCAAAGCATCCAGGAATCATCATGCAGCTTCCTGTTCAGTAGCTGGGGAAGGGGTGGACTGCGGGGTCTCCCTTACAATGCTATGTGCTGGTCCAGGGCACCTTATCAGAGTCACCCACCTTGCTTGCCCAGCCTTTTCAAGTGTCCTGCAGCTCAGGCCCCTGCAGCTGGCCATGCTTCTATTGGTCAGAGTTCATTCTCCTGCCTCTGGAATTTTTTTTTTTTTTTTTTTTTTTTTTTTTTTTTTTTTTGGTGGTACTGGGGGTGGAACCCAGAGGTTTTCTACTTCCGGGCTATACTCCCAGACCCATTTTATATTTTATTTGGAAACAGGGTCTCACTAAGTTGCTGAGAGCCTCACTAAGTAGCTGAGGCTGGCTTTGAACCTGCGCGATCCTCCTGTCTCAGCCTCCCAAGCGCCGGGATTACAAGCATGCGTCACCACGCCAGGCTTCTGCCTCTGGAATTTTGAGCTGCTTTTGCACTGTGCAGGGTCTCTAGAGGAGAAAGAAGGAACCCCACCCCCACCCCAGAGCCTCCCAGGACCAGAGGAGGCTGTTCTGTATTTAAAACCTAAGATGATGGCCACCCACGGTTCTCACCATTGTGATTGAATGACTAGTCATTGAACAGCAAATTGGTCCTCACATTTACTGGATCCTTGAATCACAGAGCATCCTTCAGGAGCAGGATCTTTACTGTGAAAATTGAATTGAGACCTGAATGTTACCAAACATTATAAATGGCATTAGGTTCGTTTTCCGAACACTCCACGCTATGACAGGAGGAAAGAGACAGAGCTTGGGACGGGGGACGCCGCCTCACCCTGACCTGCTGTCGCGCACCAGTGCAAACACACACTCCTGAACCAGGCACCCTGCACAATTATGTTGTGGCTCACGTCTGAAAATCTCCTTGTACATGACATTTACGAAGAAAAACACTTGCAAATTAAATGTTTGATTAACATTACATCTTTTGCAGTTTAAAAGGGGTGCGCATAATTGAAAGCTGCATTAGTTAAGGAATATGAACTTTATACGAGCTTTATCCTGGGCCCGTGAATTTCAATACTTTTATTGAATCTTTAGTGTCAGCGGCCCAGGGTATTTATACATCACATTTCATGAAATACTCCAAAGGTTCTGGAGTTCACAGACTTATCAGGGGAAATTGGTGCCGTTTGAGCATAAATCTTATCGAAGGGCAATGAGCAAATTCCTGTTGGAATTTGGGGTGTAAAAAAAATAAAAATCGAGTGAAATTGACACTTTCTGGGGTAGACTGATACAGGAAGCTTATCCAGCTACCCAGATTCTGTGTCTAAACTCATCACATTTTTAGATTCTATATCTACGCCAGAAAAATCACCGCTTTTATTTGTTGCTTCTAGGGAATATCTTCTTTTATAAAATTTTTAATTTTATAATTTTATATGCTCTTATTTTCTTGCTTTTCCATTCTCCCTCTTTTTTCCCTCCCTCTCTCCCCGCCTTCCTTTTCTACTTTTATCTAACATTTGTACCCCCCCCCCTCCCGGTCCTGGCCATGCCTCGAGTTTAAAACTGCCTCAGATGACCTAAACAGTTCCCTACTTCAGGGTACCCCTCAACAGTGGATGTTGAAGATGAAAGCTTTTATAGAGTGAAGCCCCAATTGTGTATTTCAGCTCTCTTTCACTGAGGTGTGTTTTTGTTTTTTGGTGGGTTTTTTTTTTTTTTTTCGGATCTGGAGATGGAACCCAGCGGCATTCAACCTCTGAGCCACACCCCCTACTCTATTTTTTATTCTTTATTTTGAAACAGGGTCTCACTGAGTTGCAAAGGGCCTCACTAAGTAGCTGAGGCCGTCCATGAACCACGATCTTCTGGTCTCAGCCTCCCAAATGCTGGAATTAAAAGTGTGCACCACCATGCCTGGCTCACTGAGATTTGTGTGTGTGTGTGTGTGTGTGTGTGTGTGTGTGTGTGTGTGTGTGGTACTGGGGTTCCTGGAAGCCCTTCTACCTCTGGGCTACACTCCCAGACCTATTTTATATTTTTATTTGGAAACAGGGTTTCTTAAGTCAGCACGGCTGGCTTCAAACCTGCGCGAGCCCCCTTACTCTGTCTCCCAAGCGCGGAGATTACAAGCGTGCGCCACCACGCCCGGCCTCACTGAGATTTTTAACAGAACATATCGGGAGCCCACATGTTCAATGGTGCACTCCCTCCTCGTTTTCCAGGCCCCTCGCTCAGCCTGGGACAACGGAAGAAGGAAAATTTCCTCCAGACAGGCTTGGAGGTACTTTTTACAGAATGAGCTGGGGCTGCCACGTCAAGAGGTTGGAGTGGGGAAGGGGGAACAGCCAGTGCCAAGGCCTGGAGCTGGGATGGGGCATGTTGGCAAATCCGTGGGGCAGGAGTGCTGTTTTGGAGGTGGGTGCTGGAGCCGAACCCAGAGGGGCCGGTGAGGAACAGGCTGCCAGAAGCCCTCACAAAAGAACCCACAGAGAATTTCAGCCAGGAAGGGCCTGACCAGCCACATGGAAGGCTAGAATGAAGGATGATTGAGAGTCAGGTGCAGAGGGACTGGTTAGAGCGGCGGTCTCTGTCTCCCAGGGAGGCATACTGGAGACGGGGCCCAGGCTAGCAGCTCGGCCAGGACAGCTGCTGGAAACTGAACAGGGCTGGGGGCTAAGGACTTGGGGGAGCCCACAGGAGAAAGGCCGAGGCGCCTAGCGTGGGGACGCACACCTGTACTCCCAGTACTCGGGAGGCTGAGACAGAAGGGTGGCAGGTTGGAGTCCAGCCTTAGCAACTTAGTGAGGCCCTGTTTCAAAACAGAAAATAAAAAGGACTGGGGATATGTGGCTCAGAGGTAGAATGCTCCAGGGTTCAATCCCCAGGACAAAAAAGGTTCTAGCCAGGCATGGTGTGCACGCTTGTAATCCCAGTACTGGGGAGGCTGAGATAGGATGATCACAGGTTCGCGGCCAGCCTCAGTTACTTAGGCCCTCAGCAACTGAGTGAGACTCTGTTTCAAAATAAAAAGAATAGCTGGGCATGGTGGCGCACACTTGTAATCCCCACTCTTGGGAGGCTGAGACAGGAGGATCACGCAGGTTCGAAGCCAGCCTCAGCTACTTAGTGAGGCTCTCAGCAACTTAGTGAGACCCTGTTTCCAAATAAAATATAAAATGGGTCTGGGAGTATAGCCTGGAGGTAGAAAGCTTCTGGGTTCTACTCCTAGTACCACCAAAAATAAATAAATAAATAAATAAATAGAATAAAAAATAGGGCTGGAGGTATAGCTCAGAGGTTGAATGCCCCTGAGTTAAATCCCCAGTACTGCAATAAATAAATAAATAAATAAATAAATAAATAAATTTGAAAAGGAGAAAGGCTGAGGCCTTTGGCGGAGATCAGAAGCTGGGGGAGGAGGAAGGGGGTGAACAGAGGTCCGTGGTAGGTTTCAAGGATCCCCAGAAGGTCTGAATCTGAGTCTCCATCAGTGAGGGGCCTCAGCTCAGAGGGCAGCTAAAATATCACCAGAGGCAGGATGGTCACTTGGCATCAGCAGTGCAGTGGAGGTCGGGAACACTGCGTACTGCTACTGACCTGGAGAACTGAGTAATAATAATAACAGTGATAAACCAACCATTCCCCCATGAGCCACTTGACCTGGCCAAGTTGAAGATACCAACACCACAAGACCTCTAAGGCAGGTTAAGTGACCAAAATCCCAGTAAATGAGGATATAATATTTAAATCCAGTTTTGTCCTGGTCTTGTGTCTGGCTTAATGCTAAGCATGTGAAAAATAAGGAGAAGCATAAGGAATGTGAAAAAGCCCTAAGGAAATTCATGGCCTTGACACGAAGAAATGGTTAATCCAATGGAAGTCACCAACAGGTACACAGCATCATCTACCATCCACCCACCCATTCACCCAGGCATCCATCCATCCATCCATCCGCCCATGGGCCTCACTGCCCATTCATCCACCCACGCATCTATCCACCTGTCCATTCAAAGACTATTGTAGCAATTATAATTTGGGTTGTTTTGATTGGTTCTTCCAATTCCGGCTGCATATTAGAATCACCTTTGCATTCTAGTATGAATGAGACTGAGTGATCCCGCTGTTCTCCCAAAGCCCGCGGCGCGGCCCACCTGGAGAGCCGTGAGGAGCGCTGAGCCCATGGCAGGGAGGAAGTCTAAACAATTACTTTGCTCTCCTTACTTAATATGAGACTGAGGATTGAAGGTTCAAGGCCAGACTCAGAAACTTAACAAGACCCTCAGCAACTTAGTGAGACCCTGTTTCAAAATAAGAAATAGAAGAGGGCTGGGGGAGGCTTAGCTCAGAGGTAGAATGCACCTGGGTTCAATCCATAGTAACAAAAAGAAAGAAAAGGCCAAGCGTGGTGGCACACGCTTATAATCCCCGGGCTTGGGAGGCTGAGACAGGAGGATTGCACAGGTTCGAAGCCAGCCTCAGCTACTTAGTGAGGCTCTCAGCAACTTAGTGAGACCCTGTTTCCAAAAATATAAAATAGGTCTGGGAGTATAGCCTGGAGGTTGAAAAAGCCCTTGGGTTCTATCCCCAGTACCACAAAAAAAAAAAAAGAAAGAAAGAAAAGAAAAAAGAAAGAAAGAAGAAGAAGTTCAAAAAAGGGAGGGCTGGGAGGCTCCGTGAACTGCAGCAACAGAGTAGCAAGCTCCAGAAAGCCCCAGTGCAGCCTCATTCCCAGGTGGGGAGGCCTGGCTGGTGGCGGAGTCAGGGCTTGGTCCTCGTCTCTCCGTCCCAGCTCAGGTGGCTTCGCCTACACTTTCTACTGGCCCCTGGGGAAGGCACCCAGAGGAGCCATGCACTGAGCTGGGCTCCAAAGTGCTAGAAGGATAGACAGAGGAAGCCAAGGAAGGATTTCCAGAGGAGGCGGGTGCACTTGGAGACGGGAACCTTTGCGCACCTTTGAGGTGTCTTCTGCTGCATACAACAACACACCTGTCCCCAGATGCCCAGGCGTCCCTCTGCGAACTCCCGCCCCGCTCCCACGCCTGCCTCTCGGTGGGGACATGGACCGCCCGGCTGCGCTGCATCTCCACATCATAACTTACCATCGATCCCGCTGTTCAGGCGCGGCCCCACCTGGAGAGCCGTGAGGAGCGATGAGCCCGTGGCAGGGAGGAAGTTTAAACAATTACTTTGCTCTGATTAAGCGGGGTAATGTCTCTCTTTGAGGAACAGCATTAATGCGAGAGTGGGCATGATGGATGCGGCCCCCACCCACATAAATCTCACCTGTGCGCCTTTGTCTCCTCCTCGTGATGCATGTATGAGATAAATTCTCCAAATCTATTTTTGTGCCGTTGCCAGCAGCCTGCTGATGGAGTAAATAAGAGTTATAGCCGCCATAATAGCATCACTTATGAGGGACTAAAAAAAAAAAACAGCAAACATGTCCACACAGTACTTATAAATCTATTATAAATGTGGACTCAAGTTTCCAGGGAAGTTCCACTGGACGGCGCGGCGCTGCGTCTTCCTGGAGCCCCAGTGAGTGACTGGGTGGCCTCCAATGACCAGGGGTCTTGGGCTAGGTGTGGGATGGGCCAGGCTCCGAGTCACCTGGAAGTCTTGAGGCCCATGGTCAGAAGGAAAGCAGCCCGCTCTCCTGCCTCCCTCCCAGCCTCTTGAGGTCGCCAGGCACCGGGGATCCAGGCCTCTCCGGCCCACGCTCATCTCTAGCCGTGGCTCCCGGTGCTCACTCACAGCTTCCCCAGCTCAGGCCCCATTTTCTTCATCTGCAAAATGGGAACAATAATAAAATAATACCTAACTTGCAGGGCATTTGTGCTATTCCTGTGAAAGTACTTTGAAGCATGAAGGTGCTGTGGGGCAGAGAGCTGGTTATAATTATGGCCCTTGGGGCTCATGTCTGTGGGTTAAAAGGCCTGAGCCTGCTCTCTGAACCCGAGGCCCTCAGGGATTCCCTCGGGGACGGTTCTGAGCACACGCTGCTGGGGAAGGTTAATTATCTTGAATGCGGGCATCTTCTGGCCTCCAGGAGGCTGTCAGCGTCCCAGGGCCAGGGTGTGCGTCCCTGTGGCAACATGGCCCTGATGGGGTGCTGGGACTCGCTTTCTCTGGAGACTCCAGTGGCCGTTCACCTGACTGCCCTCAGAGTCAGCTGGGAACCTGTTGGAGGCATCTAAGCCCTGTCTCATCCTTGGCTTGGTCTCTCGTCTCTTGTCTCTCGTTGCTAGCCATTCTGACCTCCTGCTGCCTCCTGCACACGGCGGCGGGTCTCAGCTGGGAACCTCGGGGCCTTGGCACTGGCTGTCCTTTCTGCCCCTGCCCCCTTTCCCCACTTTAGGTCTTGGCTCAGATGTGCCCTTGCTGGGGTTTTTTCCTGATACTGTATTCAGTTCAGGTCTACCCCCAGCAGCCCCCTGCCTCGCCATCGTGTCCTCCCAGGTGCGCCGCAGCTGATATTCCGCATGGTGTTTTGTTTCTTCTCTGCATGCAGAGATGGGCTCTGCCGTGGTCGCCGCGGCATCTCCAGTAGCCAGAACAGTGGCCGGCACGCAGCAAACCCTTAAGAAGCATTAGTTGCTTGAATGACTAATGAGTGAACCGAGGGATGGATTAGAGCCGGAGAGGCCCTTGCCTGGCCTCGCCACGGTAACCACTGCTGCCCTGGGAAGAGGGTGGACTCTTTTTACCCTTCTTTTACCCCTGAGACTCTGAGGGAGGGACCCCCAGGGCCGTGGTGTTCCAGGCCTGAGCCATTCTGCCTCCATCCTCTCCCTCCCAGGAACCAGAGCAGAAAGCAGGTGTAAGGATGCACAACAGCTGCATATGGCCAGGTGTGGGAACACACACCTCTAATCCCAGTACTCGGGAGGCTGAGACAGGAGGGTCACAGGTTTAAGGCCAGCCTAAGCAGCTTAATGAGACCCTATTTCAAAATAAAAACTACAAAGGGCCGAGGATGTATCTCAGAGCTAGGATGCCTCGGAGCTCCATCCCCAGTGCTCCCACCCAACACACAAAACAGCTGCATCTGGGAACCACATATGTAATCATTCCCATGGTCACGGGCATCACTTTTCCAGAAAGCCAACAAACCTGTTAAAATGCAGCCGACCTACACCTTGTAAAGTATGCAAATGGCACAGGGTGGGAAGAGCGCGTTCACAGCCCCATTAAAAAAACATCACCTCCCTCTCTGCGGCATTTGGCTTGCAGATTCTAAATGTCAATAGTTCCCCCAGTGAAGGCAGGCAGAGGGTTGAAAGGTTAGCCCTTTTAAGAAGCTAATTGCCATCGGTAAATTAGAACTAGGAACACACCAGCCCCTCTCCTTCTTCGCCTCTCTCCAAGACTGACCCCTTCCCTGGCCCAGGGGCCCCAGGAAAAGCACAGTTTTAAAATTGAGGCTTTCTGAGATGAGAAGATAATGGAAAATACATTCTCACCCTCCTCGAAATAAGTGAGGCCTGGTGTGGTTTGTAGCCAGTCCAGGAAATAATAGCCAGTCTAGAAAGTTCCAGAGACAGCCTCTGAGGTAGGCCCTGCCACTGGGGGGCTGGAACTGGTGGAGGCTGAGGGATGTATTCCCCCGGTCCCCACCCCACCCCCAGCTCCCTTCTGCAGGAGACCCCCGGAGGCTCTTCTGAGAGGCAAGGAACTGGGTGGAGGGTTATTAAACACGAGACATTTACCCTCAGTTTCCCCAGCTGCCAGGCGGCCAAGATGGGTGCATCGAAGTCAGGAAGGGGTGATGGCCGTGGCTGCTCAGCACAGGGTTTCTAACGGGGCTGGCATCGGGACTTGATCCTTTAATTCTGGTGCTGCCAAGAACTTAGGGTGGCACTCGTGAGGCAAGCTAGTTCCCTGTGGACTCTCCCACCTCAGGTGGCCAGGCCGCCCCTCCCTGTGTACCACCTCCCTGGTGCCACTGATCTGCCAAGGCCGGCCCGACACCCGTACCTGTAGACCAGCCCACAAGTGCTCCTGCGCACCACGTTCCCTTCGACACCAGAGCGAACGGCGGCAGGTGCTTTAGCAGGATGGCTTAGGTTCAGGAGCAGACTTGTCCAGGCCAATGCAGCCCCTGAGCCACAGAGGAGCCATCTCCCTTGGTCACGTCCAGGCAGATGGCTGTTTCTTTTCTCTTTCTTTCTTTCTTTCTTTCTTTCTTTCTTTCTTTCTTTCTTTCTTTCTTTCTTCTGTACTGAAGATGGAACCCAGGGGCATTCTACCTCCAAGCTACACCCCCTGCCCTATTTTTTATTCTTTATTTTGAAACAGGGTCTCACTGAGTTGCAAAGGGCCTCACTAAGTAGCTGAGGCTGTCCTCAAACCACGATCCTCCTGTCTCAGCCTCCCAAATACCGAGATTACAAGCGTGCGCCACCACGCTTGGCTCTTCTTTTAACCTCTTGGAGAAGGGCATCTTCCAGGCCCCCCTTGGTGACAGTGTGCAGGGCCTGGAAGCTCCCCCTTGGGTCTCTGCTCCTGTGCGGCCCATGAGAGGCAGGAGAGCAAACACTCTCCAGGGCCCACAGACATAATGAATGTCCCTTGGGCATCGCTTACCCCAGGCCCACTTGGGGCCCCACCGCTGCCCCACAGCGGGGCATTTAGGTCCCAGCCTGCATCCCCAGGACCCCTGCAGCGCAGGCCGTCTGTCCAACACCCCGCAGGAGCGCTGGCTCCCCAGGCGCCCCAGGCTGGCTGCCGGCTATCCATCCTTTTATTCTCAGCCTTTCAAACAGCTTGTGAGCCAGGAAAAAGGGACCTGAAATGGAGAGGACATGAAAGGAAATGAACAAGGTGTCTCTTTTGGATCCTGGATGTTATTCTTTCTGGTACGGAGCAGGTCCTTAAGGGGTCATAAGAAGGACCGGACGGCCAAGGTTTATTACGCCCAGTGCTGTGTGTGTTCACATTTCAGGAGACCCTTAAAACAAGCCCATGCGAAGGGCTTGTTCTGTCTTAGAGATGAGGAAACCAAGAGAAGATGCCAAACAAACTCAGAGAAGAGGAATAACCTGCCAGCTAGCAAATGGTAGAAGAAATACACGTTCAGAGATGCTCAGTAATGCATGCAGTGTCACACTGATGATAAAAGGCTACACTAGGGTTCAAAGTCATTCTGTCTCTTGGGAGGAAAAATGCTCTTTTCCCTGCACTGTTTTAACCAACCACCTAATAGCTTGTCAAACACCTGTTGCAAACAGGTATGTGGAGGGGACTGCTCAGCACAAGGTTTCTAACATGTCACTTGCAGAGGGATCCGCCCAAATGTCCCCATTGCTCCCGGGCGCTGATGGAGAGTGGGAGGTCAGCTGCCTGTTGGTACATGCGTGAGCTTCTGCAGACTTGACCAGCCGAGGTGGGGAGGTGATACGGGATGCACCTGTGCCAAGACGTGTGTGCGGGAGGTCCAACTGGGGTGGAGTGGAGCCCGCCCTTAGCATTCCATCGGTGCTCCTGGCTCTGCCTTGAGAAGGCTCTTGGCCTCCACTGCAAATGAGCAAATATCCCTTAAGAACAAAGCAGGGGCGTGGTGGTACACGCCTGCAATCTCAGCTACTCGGGAGAGACTGGGCCTTATCTCAAAGTAAATAAATAAATAAATAAATAAATAAATAAAGCAGAACATAATGGGACATGCCTATAATCCCAGTACTTGGGAGGCTGAGACTGGAGGATTGCAGGTTTGAGGTCAGCCCCAGTAACTTGGTGAGACCTTGTTTCAAATAAATTTGTTAAAAAGGGTTGGAGGTGTAGTTTGCAGATAGAATGCCCCTGGACTCAATCCCCAGTATACATACATACATACATACATACATACATACATACCAAAAAATGGGGATGTGGATCTTTGGTAGAATGCCCCTGGGTTCAATCTCCAGTACCCTACTCCCCCAAAAAACAAGCAAACAAGGAGACCCCAGGACCCCAAAGACGCTTAAGCTGAAGCCTGAGGGAGAAGCCTTGGCTAGGATCGGAGGCCTCTGCTCATGGCAGGTAGAAAACCCGCAGGATGCTCAGTGACACCCTGTCCAAAGGGCCCAGCGTTCGCCCAGCCCTGCCGGCCTGGCCCACTGGGAGAGGCTAGCACTTCCGGGACCTGGGCGGGACTTCCTCTGTCAGGTCAAGGACTTTCAAAGGTTACTGGGGGTACTGTGCATGTTAGGGGGGGGCAGCCAGCCTGAGAGAGGAGGAAACAAAAGAAAGCAAGAAAGAGCGCAGGCTGCCTGCCCCCGCCGTGGCTGCCGGTGACCCCCAGCAGGTTGCTCCACCACTCAGAGCCTGGGTTGGCCCAACTGCACAGTGAAGACGCGGCGATCCCTGTGGACAGGGGCGCGGCAAGGCTCCAAGGAGACAGAGGGACCAGCCTTGCACACTGTAGAGGCCCGTGCCCACCTGAGTACTGCTGATGTTAGAAACCAAGGAGTCGATTGCCCATTGGCCATCGAGTTAATATCTCTGCTCAGATGGTCAAGCTAAGATCGTGAACCAAGGGTCCTGAATTAGAGACAGCATGGATGAGGAGCATTCAGGTCTAGTACTCAGGACCAGGAAGGGACAGATCCTCCTTGAGAAAGTGCCCTAGTGGACAGGCAGGTGGCAGCAGACCCCCCACTGTCCTGTGGAAAGGGAGTTTTCTATAGCCTCCCGCAGATGCAGGACTCTAGGTATGTGCAGGAGAGAAGGTAGAGGAACCTTTCTCTCGCCTGGAGAGGGCAGGGCCACCCATGGGAGAGACTGGATTTTCTGGCTCACTGCATGAAGGCCCTGGCCCTGGGAACCTGCCTGGACCTGCAGGGCACTTTGTATGATTAAAATCTGAATTTTTGTTTGCTAAGCCTCTTCTATTTGGGGTTGTTTGCTATAGCTGCATGATCTGGGCTGTACCGGAGTACTGTCCTTTTTCATCTTGCCGTGTTTGGGCTTCATAATCCGGGCTGTCCTCTCCGCAGGACAGTCTGCTATTAAGACTCTCCCCCGCTCCCCATGCTGTGGACACAGCTTCCCAGGAAAAACACCATCTCTCCATTCTCTTCCTCCCCGCAGTTCAGTTTCTAAGAAAAAGTGGTCCCTTAATATAGACACAGAAGACTTTCTATCATCCATTTCCTCTTGAGAAGAGAATCACGGAGCACTTCCTGGGGTGTGGCTCTGTGCTTATCCTCGGGGATGTGAAATGAACCCTGTCCTTGCTGCCTTGAAGTGGACTAGAGAAGGGAGTGAAGACAGTGTGAGCATGGATGGATGGATGGATGGATGGATGGATGGATGGATGGATGGAAGATGGATGGACCCATCACTCTGTGGATGGGCAGGTGAATGGAGGGTAGATCCACTGCTCTGTGGAAAGATGGGTAGGTGGGTAGATGTATGGATGGGTGGATCCATTGCTTTATGGATGGATGGATGGATGGATGGCCAGATAGATGGACCCATTGCTTTGTGGATAGATGGATGGATGGATGGTAAGTGGGTGGGTAGATGGGTAGATGAATGGATCCATTGCTCTAAATAGAAGGATGGATGGATGGATGATGGATGGATGGATGGATGGATGGATGATGAATGGATGATGGATGGATGGATGGATCCCTCATTCTGTGGATGAATTAAAGGAACATGGATAAGTAGAGGAATGGGTACAGTGAGCAGATTCAGTGCCTATTGTAATTGCCCCTTCTCATCTATTTCCTTCTTCAATCCCCACGGTTACTCTATAAACTACATATGATTCACTCAAATTTTGGGGTGAGATTTGAACTCGGGTCTGAGTGATGCCGAGAATCATCTCTCCACATCATCTTACTATGATTCCAGAAGGCATCTTCTGCCTCACAGGTAGAAGGTTTCTCTCCTTCTCAGCTTAGACACTGATCACTGCTGCCTCTGGGAAGCATTCTTCTTCCCTTGACTCTACTCCCCACTACACCACGTGCTCCTTGCAGTGTGTGTGTGTGTGTGTGTGTGTGTGTGTGTGTGTGTGTTCTAAGAATTGAACCCAGGGTGTTCTACCTCCAAGCTATACCCCCAGCCCTTTTTATTTTTTCTTTTAAACAGAGGCTCACTAGGTTTCTGAGAGTCAGAGTTGCTAAGGCTGGCCTCCAATTTGTGATCCTTCTGTCTCAACCTCCCAAGTACTGGCATTACAGGCATGCTCCACCATGCCCAGCTTTGAGTTCTTTTACATTTTTATTTCTTAAAACCCTTACTGAGGAATATTTTAAATACAGTCATGGCCGCCTAACTGCAGGGATACACTCTGAGAAATGTCTTCAGGAGAGTTTGTCGTTGTGTGGACACCACAAATTAAGATGCCTGTGACGTCGCCAGGCAATATGCCTTTATGGGACCACTGATGTATATGCGCTCTGTCCTTAATCGAAGCGTTCTCTGTGGTACATGAGTGTATATACAAAACTGCAAGAATAATATCACCCATCCCTTGCAGTCACCACACACCTTCAGCAAACATCAGCCTCTGATCGCTCTTGTTTCTTTTTATCCTCAGCTCCTCTCCCCCTCGCTCAGGGATCTTGGTAGTCCATCTGTAAATGTTTCAGCACGTAGTTACTCAAGTCTGTGTATCCTTGCCACTCTGGGGATGATATTGAGGTCCTTGAACCCCCTGTGCTCCGTTGCCTGGAAGATGCTCAGGTTGTGTTTGTTGAGTGAATAAATGACTAAGCCTTGTGGGGTCATTGGTGGGTCCTAGTGATGCTGCTGCACCAGGTCTGGTTTATTTATCAGCAGGGCCAGCCCTGAAGTCAGATCTTCTGGGTTTCCTATGTAGGAAAACCTTTCTGTTGCAGCAATCTGGGACTCTTTGGGTAGCTGATAAAGCCTTGTCAAATATGGCTTCTTTGTGTCAACATCCCTCGGGCATAATTACATTAGCTGGGCAAACACGTGGGCATGGGACCGCTGGGCTGCACGTTATCTGGCATTGGTGTGGCCTCTGCCCAGCCGTCCCTCGGAAGCCCTGCCAGGACAGCAGATGGGCCAGCTCAGGCCCTCCTCTCTGGACGCCCTCAGCCTCCCTCCTTCATTGCCTCTGAGACTGAGTGGAGAGGCAGCCAGAGCGGCCTATGGCTCTGGGGCCCCGCTCCTTGTCTGACAGAGGCGTTGAGTGGCAGCTTGACATGATCCTAGAATTGCCAGCCACTGCCCAGCACCTTTTGTGTACTAGTGCTTGCTGGAGTCAGAAAGAAAATCCAGACCCAAAGAATGCTTAGCTGTGGGGAGGAGGAAAGCTCCAGAATATGGGAACAGCCAAA
Organism: Muscardinus avellanarius; assembly: GCF_963383645.1. NCBI lineage: Eukaryota > Metazoa > Chordata > Mammalia > Rodentia > Gliridae > Muscardinus > Muscardinus avellanarius. The sequence goes on along the minus strand of NC_137788.1, from coordinate 131,600,714 downwards.
ATGGTGTTTAGGAACCCGTGGGGGCAGCCCCAGCCCAGCCCCTGTGGGGTGCCGGGGCCCCTCTGGCCAGCTCCTGGACTCTGGAGCAGGGAGACAGCCGCTCAAGGTCTGGCCTGCTATGCTGTTACATGATAAAATGTGTCCACCCAAAAGAGATTTGTTGAAGCCCTGACCTCGGGCCCTCTGGGCATGGCCGCATTTGGGCTGCCGCAGGTGGAATGAGTTGGGTTACCATGAGGGCGTGTGGGCCGAGTGGGCTGGAGCCACACAGCTGCAAGCCAGGGAGTGCCGGAGCCCATGGGAGACAGCGGCCGCCAGGGAGGGTGAGGAAGAGGCCCACAGGTTCAGAGCCAGCCAGCTCACTAACTGTGACTTCACAGCTTCCCGCTCCAGAGCAGGGGCTAATTCACCATTGTTCTAAGCCACCCAGTTGATGGTACTATGTCACAACAGCCAGGAAACTGGCACATCTATCCTCCCAGGACTCTGAGCTACCCAGGGAAAAAGTCTGTTCCCTAGAACTTTATCTTCCCTTCCAGAGTCTCCTTTCTCATCTCAGCCCTGACCGCGTCCCCTGAGTAAGCAAGCCGGGGCCTTTCCTCCCCGCAGGCACCTGCTCCTGTTTGCCTTTGACCTATCATCTTCGAGCCTGCCTCGTCCTTGGGGTCTAGGACATTGTAACCCCTATCATTGTGACCCCATCATCAGAAGAGCTGCTTTGGGAGCAAGAGACAGGGTGGTTTCATTTTTGACAGGGTGGACTCAAGCCCCTGCTCCCCTGTTTGGATGCCAGCTTCCCTGCTGTGTGACCTTGCAGGAGTAACTCACCTGTTCTGTGTCTCAGTGTTCGGGTGGTAATATAGGATTTAACCATCGGGTGGTTAGGAGCCTTAAATAAGCTAACACAGGCCTTGGCAAATGTTTTCTTGTAGAGGCCGGATAGTCCATGTTTTAGGCTTTGCAAGCTGCCTATGAGGTTTCTGTGGAAACTACCCAGCCTGCAGTGTTGGAGCACGAGCAGTCACGGCCAGTACACAAAGGAAGGGCATGGCTGTGATCCAGCAAAGCGTTATTCACAGAGACAAGTGGCGGGCCAGATGTGGCCACGGGCCAGATGTGGCCACGGGAACACTCAGAAGCACATGGCCCAGGGAGGGCGGGGATGTGCTACTTGTTACAGTGGCTCAGCAAAACTGTACCGGTGTGAGACGTAGACGCGGGTTCTTGTTCTTAGCTATTTTGGAAAATAATAGCCAGAACTCTTTTTTTCTTTTTCTGTAAGCGTAAGCAGTTTTATTATTATGAAGGCAGAAAGATAGGACAGGAAGCAATACACCCAAAGGGGTGGTGTAGTGGAGCGACTTGAAAATAAGTTACTGACATTTTTGGATACAGAACAGTTTTTATAAAGAATTTTATCTCGCATCTTTGCTTAACCAATCGTTTTTCTGACCTGACTAGATCCACCCCTTCTCCAGGAAAGCCTATTTTTTTTTTTTTTTTTTTTTTGTTTTGGTGGTACTGGGGTTCCTGGAAACCCTTCTACCTCCGGGCTACACTCCTAGACCTATTTTATATTTTTATCTGGAAACAGTGTCTCTTAAGCCAGCACAGCTGGCTTCGAACCTGTGCTATCCTCCTGTCTTCACCTCCCAGCGTGGAGATTACAAGCGCGCGCCACCACGCCCGCCCGACATCAGGCAAACCTTCTGATGTGGGGATTCACTATCTTGCATCCTGTCTGACCAGAAGTCGCCTCCCATAGGTGTAAGCTCAAGTCTTTAAGACCCCAAAATGTATTACTTTGATAGTTCCTGATTTTGGAAGTCAGGTAATCTCTTGAAGGCTTGTGCTATCCTCCCCATACTAGCCTGTCTGCTAGAAGTTACTTTCTATGTGTAAACTTGTCTTTAAAATGCAAAGGCTCTGGGCTACCTCTGTTTTCTTGCTAATCACCTTTGGTGCTGGGAACTCTGCAGGGTCCCTTCCCTGCCTGAGTGCCTGCCTGCACCCAAGCTCTGACTTTCTAATACCAAAGCTATTTTCAAACACATTTTGAAGCCATTTCCCAATACCGGCACACTGCGCAGCGCTTCAGACGTTACCGAGGCCGGGCTGGGCGTGGCTCACTGGCTTCCATCCCCACCCCCTCAAAAAACAAGCCAGAAAAGTTGCAAAACCCTCTCTCACACAGAAGCCCATTTGCTGTCATGGGTGGAAACCCTGGAGGCAAAGCACACCCTCGCCACACAGACAGCCCACGCTGAGGCCCGTGGAGGTTATTCATGTTCTGCTGGAAGCAGAGGCCCCCACGCATGCGCTGCTCCACGCGTGAGCTGTCCCAGATCACGGACCCTTGATGGACATGGGGTTCTCTCCCTCCCAGACACCTGCTGTGGGCTCAGAGCTGTGTTGGTCCTCGAGAGGGAGACTGTGGAAGAACGGGAATATTCCAGAAAAGCACAGGCCACTGCTCCTGCCCAGGTTTCCAAGTCAGCTTCTTCTTTGTGAATGGGAGTAACAGGCCCGCTCACCTCAGAAATGTTTTTGGTTCCACACAGCCCTTCATAGATCCTGGCTTGTTCATATGCAGTTGTTCATACAACAAACAGGACCGGCGCAGGCAGGCACCGTCTCAGGCAGGGTACCGCCAGCCCAGAGGCCCCTTTGTGAGAGCCACAGAGGTGGTGCCTGCTCTGAGTAGACGCAAGCCCATGCTACGGTGTCCGGTGGCAAGTTGAGGCCCTGCTGTATCCCAGCCCCAATTTCCCTTTGGTCAAGAACCTTGGACAGCGCACAACTTCCACAGGCACACCTGGCGATCGACCCTGTTCCCCAGAGCTTCCGTTTGAGCCATGGAAGTGACATAGTGCTCCCAAGGAGAAGAGGACAGCATGTTCTGGAATGTTCCCGACTTCCCCTCCTCATCTGCCGGCTCCAGGGCCCTCATTTGAAGCTGCTCCTCCGTGCCCTTGGCCTGGAGCTTCATCCCATCCTACCGAGGAGCACCGCCTCATCTTTAGGGCCAGGAGGCCCCTACCTGGAGGACCGAGTGCACATCGCTGGGAAGTGCACTTCCACACGCATCAAATTTGCATTAATGTGTGTCATTAAAAGGTAATTATTGTTTGGGAAAGGACTGGACACATGGGGAGACATCTGGGGTTGTTTTAGAGCCTCGATGAAGAGCCAGTCTGAAATGCCTTGCTTTCTGCTGCCACCGCCACCTCGGAGCCCTCAAGATCCATGGTGACCTGCGACCTGTCACCTCACCCTGTGACCTGTCACCTCACCGCTCACTGCCCTGCTGGAGGCCCCCGCTGCTCAGGCCGCGCTCCCCTTGCCCTCTCAGGCTGCCAACCCATCCTCTTGGTATTTAAATGCTTATTGCCGCTGTCAGCAACTGTCTTGTTGGGTTACGCTTGTCTCAGTTTCATGGTGAGTCCCTCTGATTCCGGGGCATCGTCATCTGATAAGCCTCAGGGCATCAAAGGCCAGCAGCTCCAGAGCCTTAGCAAGCGAGGAGGCTGGCCGCCTGTCTCCGCTGAGCCCAGGTGCTGGGCTCAGCCCTCTCCGCAGGCACCAGGCTGGGGACAGTGCTGGCGTCCTGGACACTAGGCCACCAGCTCAAGGACACAGAGCCCGTTTCCCCATCTGTCACATGGGGCCAAAGCCACCCGACTTTCCTTCCTTTGAATGCAAGGTTGATAGGAGTCTAACTCAGGGCTTAGTTCATCTGGAGCCATGGTGCTCAAGGGCTGAGTGAGCCCATGTGAGAAGCAGGAGCACCCTTCTCCCTGGCTGCCAGCACCTGCTCCCGCAAGCCTCTCCCGCCTCTCCGGAGCTGGCCCTGCGGTCCTCCGCTGGGGATGGTTGTCCCTGTTGGCCTCTGTGTGGAATGAAAGCTCCTCTCCCCCGTCCTCTGCTCAAGGGAGGTGTGTTCCAGGACAGGAGTCCTGCTGTCCCAAGATCCTATCACCTGGCCGCCAGCTCTTACCTTGTTTAAAATGCACCTGTTTAGGGGCCGGGGTGTAGCTCAGTTGGCAAAGCGTCCGCTTTGCAGGTGTGGTGCTCTGGGGGATCCAAAAAAGACACACACACAAAAGGAAACCCTTTAAAATGCACCTGTTTATCACTCATTTCTGACTTGCAGCGGGGTGTCCATTCATTCCAGAGCTGCTGGTGTGGGGCCCCCAGGTTAAGAACTCCTGCGCGACCACACCAGTAGGAGCAGGTGCAGTGAATGAAGGGTTAAGCCGGCCTCCACGGTCCTCCCACTTCTTCCCCCACTTTGGATCCAGGTGCTGCTTGGCACAGGTGCCAGTGAGACCCAGGTGATTGGATTAGTGGGCCTGGCGCAGCGCCCCATCATCTGCTCCGCGAAACTGCATCATATGGCGGGGCAAGCACAGGACGTGGAGGCAGAACCAGGTTCAGCGTGGCGTCTGTCCCACAGTAGGTGCGACCTTGGGCTGCTGCTGGTTGGAGTTGAGGTGGTGGCGAGCTGGCGTGCCCGCACCTCGGTTTTCTCATCTGTGAAATGGAGAAAATCATGTTCTCCTGGGGCGCCTCCCCCTTGTGGATAGGATGTGCTTGAAATGGCTCCCTTAGACCAAGGTGCAGATTGAAGCTGTAATTTTCTCATCCCTGGTGTGAAAGAGAAGGAAAATGAATTTTAACAACACAAAGATGCAAAACCTTACCCATAGAGAGCACTTTGGGGACCGTTCACTTAAATGCCCCCCCCCATTTTTGTGGTACTGGGGGTGGAACCCAGGGGCTTTCTACCTCCGGGCTACACTTCCAGACCTATTTTATTCTTTATTTGGAAACAGGGTCTCACTAAGTTGCTGAGAGCCTCACTAAGTAGCTGAGGCTGGCTTCGAACCTGTGCGATCCTCCTGTCTCAGCCTCCTAAGCGCGGGGATTACAAGCGTGCGCCACCATGCCCGGCAAATGTCTCCCCATTTTATAGAACAGAAACCAAAGGTGCAGAAGCAGAGAAGGATGCCCTGTCCCTTCCTCCACTGCATAGTGTAAGCGCCTCCCCAGACCTGGGCCCAGAAAGTCCACCTCTCCCTGCCACCCACCTTGGAGGAGAAGCTGGGTGTGTGCCTCGATTTGTCCTCCCCGGCCATCTTAGGAGGTGTATGTTATTCATCTTGCTAATGATGCCTCTCTTTCCTCTCCCTGGCTCTGGGCTTGTCTCCTTTTCTGCCTCTCCAAGCCAAGATTGAAACAATAAAAGTTTTATTGCACCTAAGACTGCTTTGCTAAGTGCTACCATTAGCTGATAATAAATGAATTTTTTGAACGTTGCAACCAGTTGTACTTACATTTCCTGCTTGTGAGTCAAGCCTCCAGGTATCCCTTGGCCCTGGGGATGTTGAGTCGAGGACACCTTGGTCCTGCCCCATCACCTGCCCTGCCAGGGAAGAGCTGGGTCTGTGGGTCTTGGGGGTGGGGAGCCCATGCGGGACTCTGGGGGCAGGACCCAGGCTGCTGGGGACCGTTCCTATCCCTGGAGACCCTCGATGTGGTAAGATGATTTTTTTCCTTCCCTTCCACGTCCAGGATAACCTGTCTAATGGGTGAAGTAAGTTCTTGGCTTCAGAGTTCTCCCAGGAGGACAGGAGAGTCCCCGGCGGGGCTGGGACATGTTCTGGGCTGGACTAGCTAACCCTCGAGGAGCGCTGCCTGTGTGCCAGATTCCCTTCTGGGCGCTTAAATATGATTCTTCCTTTGCCCTCATGACAACCCTGTCAGACAGAGATTTTCCCTTTTCTATGTAGCTGAGGAAACTGAGTCACAGAGAGGTTACATCAACTGCCTGAGCCGTCCACTAAGGAAACTGCAGAGCTGAGACATGAACTACTGGTGGATTTATTTTGACAGACCGTGGGTAATTTATCCCCCGACGATAGTAGGTGCCCAGAAAACGCTTATTGATTCCTTGACGCTGAGCCAGGTTGGGGTAGAAATGCTAAGTGCTGTTGGATTTGGTGCCTGGGGGAGTCAGGGAAGCCCTCCCTGAGCAGGTGGGTGTGCTGAGGGCTGGGCTCCGCGGGGCCTCTCCTGGCACCCTTCCGCCTCCCCCGGGGCTGACGTAAGAAGAACTTGGAGCTGCTGTTTGCAGCCGTCTGCAACAGGCCATGAAATGCCATTCCTGTGTGCTGTTCTAAGAGATCGCTCAGGTTATGGCAGGCAACCCTAGCAGACCAGCTGGGAGGAGGCCCAGCAGGTGCTGCACTTCCCTCCTGCAGGGGCCTCTGGGGCCTGGGAGGACTCCCTGGGAAGCAGGAAAGGAAGAGGGAGAAGAGGAGGAGGGGGACCCAAGGAGGAATCAGAGGACAGGCAGCTGGTGCAGGCTGTGGGCCCGATTACTGTGCCTGGCACGCAAATCCTTACTCCATGAACAAATGAGAGAGCTGGAGGGATGCTGGCGGAGCCACGCTGGAATCCGCTTGCGTTGAACGCGGCCAGCTCTCCCCAGAATGTATTTGGTGAATGAATTTCCTACCCGCACTTCTCTCCTTGGTCTCTAGGACTTGTCTTTAGTTAGGCAGATGTGGACTCTGAAGATTACTTGGCAATGCGAGACGGGGTGTGACTCAGTGTCACAGAGCCAGAAGTGCAGCCCGGGATGCTCACGGCAGCCCTGCGTGTCACAGCAGAACACAGAAGGCCATGCAAATGTCCATCAGCCAAAAAAGGGGGATATATTCAGCCCTTCTCTTTCTGTGAAATACTATGCAACAGTGAAAATGGCTGACACAGAGCTATATGGAACTGCATGTATAATTCTCCAAAGTAAAGGGAGAGTGAAAGCCCTATTGGCTTAGCATGTGTTCCCTGAAAGCCGGGACCCCTCTGGGAGTTAGCCCAGATAGGAAGAGAGAACAGAAAAGGGGACAGCCACAAAAGGAGGCTTTCTGAGCAGGGCACTGCCCTGGGTGGCTGGGATGCTTTGAGGAACCATGTAGCATGTGCATGAGAAGTTCATTGGAAGGAGAAAGGGGGCAGTCACCCATGACTCCTGGCCCCTGTTGGGAGAGGGCTGCCCTGGGGAGCCCTGCCGGCTGGACCTGTGCAGGCCACACAGCCTCCTGGGGCAGAGAGAAAGCTCCAGGGCAGCAAGGCAGAGATGCGCGGGGCTGAAGCAGGCTGCCTGCGGGCACCACAGCTGTGCTGCAGCAGGGCCGAGGGATGGGGCGCAGAGGGCAGACAGCGCCGCCGCGGATCCTATGGGTGCCCGCCAGGCTTAGGGACACGCAGCGCTGTGGTGCATGTGGACAGTGGATATGTCTGTGGTGACGACAGAAAGGGCCTGACCACGACGAACATCCCCTCCGGGACGCTGTGACCTCTGGGAGGAAAAGAGACGCCATTGGAGCAAGCGTGGGGATTTTGCTGGTGTCCTGGATTCGTCTTTTCTTTTCCAAGCTAAGGGTGGGCGCATGGGTGTTGTTTCACTACGTTTTGTATGTTTAATACATTTCATCTTAGTCATAAAGGTATGCAGAAATACACACGGAGGGACCTTAGAATACACATGGAGAGGCTGGATCGTGCTAGAATTTGGAGAAAAGCTTTGGCCTTGAAGGAGAAATAAACTTTGGCTTAGGAAGAAGAAAAGCTGACAGGCCGGGCAGGGGCCTTCTGAGCAAAGGCGCAGTGGGGCTGAGCGGGGAGCACCACCGCTGCGCTGGGGAAAGGAAGGTTGAGGTGCAGGGTGAGGCCACATTGCAGGGTGTTAAATGCCACGCCACGAGTGTCAGAGCGGCCGCAGCAGTAGTGATGGTGATATTAGCAGTCATTGGGGAAGAAATTACAATGAGATATTAATAATAAAACAACAGCCGGGCGTGGTGGCGCACGCTTGTAATCCCCGCGCTTGGGAGGCGGAGACAGGAGGATCGCGCAGGTTCGAAGCCAGCCACGCTGGCTTAAGAGACCCTGTTTCCAAATAAAAAAGTATAAAAATAGGTGTAGCCCAGAGGTAGAAGGGTTTCCAGGAACCCCAGTACCACTGATAATAATAATAATAATAATAATAATAATAATAATAATAATAATAAAACAACCATAGTCCTGCCCACGAAGCCCTTGCCCTGTGCCGGCACTTTGCTGCTATGCTGTGTACGTTTAAACTCTGTAGCAAGCTCAGGAGCTGTGCACTGTTCTTATCCCATTTGCACATTTGGAAACTCAGGCCCAGAGAAGATGACTAGTTGCCCAGGGTCACAGGCTTAGTGGGTGGCAGAACGTGGCTTTGTGCCTGGCTCCGCCTCGCCAGCGCTTTCTCAGACCTTTGCCCTGTGGTCACTGAGGGAGACTCTTTCTCCCCCTCCTCTGTCAACTCCCACAGTGGGGCAACGCTTCCCCCGGTATGGTGGGGGTCATCCTGCAGCCCACCCCTGATGTGGTGGTGGCCGCGGCGGGATGGGCTGAGGAACCCTGCCTGGGCTCAGTGGGGCCGGGGCAGTGGTCAGCAAATGACAGGTGCTGGCCCTGTACCAGCCCCCAAGGCGAGCCTTGAATGGTCTACGTCGTGTCTCATGCAAGGAAGCCAGCTCCAGACAGGTCAGGGAAGCCAGCTCCAGACAGAGGTCCTGTCTCTGCACACATGGGCAGGTCGCTCCCACATAAGGAGCATACACCGGAAAATGTCGCCTATTAGTTTACAGATACAGAGGATGGGCTCTTCTCCATGCAGAGGTGAAGGCAACTCACCAAAAATGCTGGCAAGCAGGGTGCAGTGGTGTACGCCTGTAATCGCAGTACTTGGGAGGCTGAGACAGGAGATATCACAGATTTGAGGGTGGCTTCAGCGACTTAGTTTGAAGAGTGAGACCCTATTTCAAATTACAAAGGGCTGGGGTATAGCTTGGAGGTAGATATATCTCTGAATTCAATCCCCAGTACCAACAAATGCTTGCAAGACATCCTCACTCTGAGGATTGGGCCCTGATGCTTCATTTGGCTAAGATCAAGTGTAGTATCTGTTCTTACCAGTTTAATACCTGATATATCCTCTATCCGAGGACAATATATTAAATGGATTTTTGTGAGTAGGAGTTGGAATAGGAGCTTGTTCCGTCCACTCCACGCATCGACCTGGTATTGCAGTACTTCCAGGAATGGTGCAAAACTTTTATGGATGTGCCTTTAAAAGATACCTTAAGGGATGGGAGGACTTGAGGGTGACCGGGAGGATCCGTGACTCCAGTTGGTCAGCGGCAGCCTGTCCCACTCAGCTCAGTTCACCCAGCTCTGCCTGTGCCTTGGTTCCTGCAGCTGCTGCTCTGGCCTTCTTGCTTCCCAGTGGGTTGAGCCAAGGATGAAAGTTACTTTTGGTACTAGTTAAGTAAGGGGAAGTTTATATCTCGGGTTTGGTCTATGCACCTAAGATGAAAGACTGTTAACTGGAGAGGAAGAAAAATATATGTATATATAATTTTATGTAAAAAAAAAAAAAAAGAGAGAAAGATGGTCAGACAGCAAGTCCACCCACCCCCAACACGCACACACTGGGACAAGATGTCTGCTCTTCTGAGGCTGATGATCCCAGCGGTTTGGGTTTGGGGACAGGACAGGCAAGCACAAGCGGGCCCTAAGTCCTGCTAACCAGCACATGAGCCCTTTTAGCTTTCCATTTATTTTTCCCTGAATGGAAATCAGGCCCTGGGTCAGATCCTCAGACCAAGCCTGGGAATCAATTAGGCATGTAATGCTCGTTAGCAGTAATGAATGCTCCTCGCTGAAGTCCTTGTGCAGCTTGGTGGGGGACGTGACTTCTGTGTAAGAACTGAGCATATTTCCCTGAGTAAGATCCTGACACTGCAGAAACTCCAAAGCCTGCCTACCAGGTGTGTGTGTGTGTGTGTGTGTGTGTGTGTGTGTGTGTGATGTGTGAGTAGGGTGTATAATAAATGCATTTATCTGAGACAAACACACAACATGTATGGGATCTATGTCATTGTGTGTTTGCCTGGCACAAGTCTGGGGGCAAGAGGCATCACATGTGCAGCTTGGGGTATGTACAGATGTGGCGTGGAATGTGACATCTGCTGTGCGTGTGAATGCCTGCGATTCTGCACGTGGCATGTGCCTAGCACCTGGATTGCAGAGATGTGATGCGTGCTCTTGGGAAGCAGTGCCTGACTTTATCTGTGAGTATGTGCTCAGGTATCCGAGCCTGGAGGACTTTGTCACTGTCAGAGCAATAGATGGCTGAGAATTCCCATGACATCAGGCAGAATTATGATCCCGCTTAGCACTAAGATAACATTGGTTGGAGAAGGGACAGGTGAAAAATGTCCCCAGGAACAGAGAAGGAAATTCAACTGGCTCAGCAGAGGATGAGCTGGGGCTGGGAGAATACTTGATTAAAACTGAAAAGCTCTGAGGTCAAGAGCTTTGGTGGAAAGCAAGGGACAGCTCAGCCTAGAAGGATGCTCGGCCTAGAAGGATGCTTAGCCTAGAAGGATGCAGGAGGGATGACCACAGCCCTGAAGCAGCGAGTCCCTGCAGGGGTGTTCATATTGGTGGAGAGATGCGAGAAGAGGCAGTCTGTGAAGGGAGAGGGAGGCCTGCATGTCCTCATGTGGCCCTCAGGATGAGAAACGTATGTCAGCTGGGGATGTGGGACAGGTGGTCCAGGATCCTCCTACATCATTTTTTGGCGCCTCTGGATCTGGGTCCCCCAGAGAAAGAGCTCCCCACCCCACCGCTTATCAGTCCCAGAACAGCTTTTCTGTTCCCTTTTTCTGTTCTACAGGGGCCTGGATAACATGACTGTGTCCCAAATGGGATACTTTGGAGACTAAAAATGGCTATTAATAACTGTGCCAGGACAGCAGGTAAAAACCGGGACTGTGTCTAGCACAAGGGAAGTTGTGTTCTGGTGCTCAGGGGGCCAGAGCGGCGGGCAGAGAGAGCAAGGCTCCTCGCTTCTGCCCCAGCGCCACCAGCGACTTGGCCGAGAATCTCCTCCGAACCCCTCCCTGGCCCAGCCCCCACACCACCGCAGGCAGCATGGGCTTCTGGGAAACTCAGAAAAGCCAACCTTCCCCCAAACGTACCCAGCATCATTTGGGAGCACTCCAAAAAGCAGGGCAATTCTGTCGGCATGGCCACCCTTCTCGAAGGCTCAGCTCCATCCAGGATTC